>NW_005370657.1:1096886-1112176 GCF_000412655.1 Myotis brandtii
GGCCGTGGGGGCCGGCCCTGGTACCTGCGTCCAGCCGGTACACTCTGCACCTGCAGCCAGGAGTCGTCCACGGGCGGCGGCATGGGCGTGCTGACAGTGGTCGTGTTGATGTCGCCGATGATGCTGAGCGCCTCCTTCAGTGCGTGGTACATGCGCAGCATCTCATCCCGCCGCTGAGCTTGCTCGGCTGACTCCTCCATCAGTGTGTTCTGGTCCCCGCACGAGTACAGGTTGGCCAACAGCTCCGAGAAGATGAATTCCTTGGTCTGTGTGCAGGCAGGCGGAGAGAGGAGAGGGGTGGGGCCCTGCTAGGACCGTGTCCTGGACTGGAAGTTTTGGGGTGGAGGGCTCTGCCTAAACTCTGAGATCTCCCCAGACACCCCCGCCCCCCAGCCCTGGTCCCTTGCCCTTTTCACAGATGATCCAGAGAGGAAAAGTGACCTGTTCAAGATCACAGATCTGGGGGGACACTCAGGGACCATCATACATCTAGGAAGACCCTTACGCAGCACTTTTCAGTCCCACTTTCCTCATCTGTAAAATGTGCTGGTTAAATCCTTTCCAAGGACTTTCATGCTCCACTGGACCAAAATAAGGAAGATAGCTTTAAATTTTCTGAGCCCTGGAGTAACAGGTATAAATGTGCTTGGATTGGGGGAGAAGTGAGCCTCGGTGTGTAGGGGAAGGGTACCTGCCTAGGCTCTGGGATATTCATGGAGAGATGCTGAGCTTTTTTACACCATAGGCCTGTGTCTTGTTATTCAAATATATGTTGAACAGCTCCTACATGCCAGGCACTGTGTTGCTATGCACTTTATATTAATTTACTCCTCAACTCTATTATTATCCATATTCTATGTAATAAAAAGCTAATATGCAAATTTTCCCCTCCATCGGGAGTTCCACCAGGAGTTCGACCAGGGGGCGGGGCTGGCCAAACTCCCGCACCCGGGCCAGATCGGCCCCTACCCATGCACGAATTCATGCACTGGGCCTCTAGTTTTACATATAAAGAAACAGGCTCAGAGAGGGTAGTTCAATTGCTCAAAGTCACACAGCAAATCTGTGGCAGGATTCAAACACAGTTCTAATTCTCCAGGGTCTACACTTTTTCACTGAGCCACAGGAGGTAATGGTTCTATAGAGTGTGTATTTCAAAACATGATCTGGGTGTTCTCAAAAGATGCAGATTCCTAGCCCCTCCTGAAAAGCTTTCAAGCATGTTTGGAACAACTTAGGTATGTGAATCACGGTTTTCTACATGGTTCTGGTGTGGACCTAACCCTCCCTCCCAGGCCAACCTGGCTGCCCGCCTCCCTGGTCTCACAAGAGCACCCGCCCCCCACGGGGGGTGGTGCACCCACATTGTTAATCATGAGGTGCATGATGGTCTTAGGCATAAGGTCGCGCACGGTCTTGTTGACGATGGCCATGTACGAGTCCACCAGGTTCCGGATGGTCTCCACCTGCCGCTCCAGCTGGGGGTCCATGGAGTGCATGAAGTTGTCTGAGCCATTCTCCTCCGTCTCGTTGGCCTACCATTGGGAACAGAGGGCATCAGGGTGGCTGGACCCTCAAAGCCAGGTTCCAGGTTCCCCAAGGTCTCAGCCCCTCCCCTCCAATGGTACCTGGAACACTGAGGCACAGAGAGAAGCAATTGGCCTGGACACATGGACACTAGCTACTAGCTCCCCCATATGCTCTGGGTCTCTGGGCTCTGCCCATCCCAAAGCCCCTCAGGACCCCAGACCCTCGTTTAACCTTATCTCTCTGACTCTAGAGCTTGGAATTTGCCTCCGTTTCCCAGTCCATAAACTGGGAAAGGACATCTCTAAGGTCCCTTGGTGATTCTAAAGACCTGGCCAGAGGTCGTGCCAGGCTGGAGACACATGGCAGAAGGGGAGGGAGGGGCACACTCACTTTCTCCTTGTCCTGGGAGGCCCACACCAAAACCACAGAGGTCACCACACCAGCATGGCCACCGCCAGCGAGCACAGCCGAGACAGACACACAGAGGAAAGGGGGAAGGACTGAGTGAGCCCAGGGCACTGTACCCCAACTCTAAGGCAGCTGGAGACACTGCCACAGTGAAAGAGGGGGGAAGGGAAGGCAGTCACAAGAAACCACTACCACGTGACGGGGATGCAGGACTGTGGCCGAGGAGGGGACACACAAACCCGCCATTGGAGGAGGGCGGCAGGTAGCGGAGCGATGCCTGTTATGTTTTAGCTCAGCGAGGGCTCGGGAACATGGCGTCACTGAGGATGGGGCCCCAGACTCCCCATTATAAGCAGCTTGCCCCTCCCCTCCCCTCCCTGCCCTGCCACTCACCCCAACACGCTCGGGGTACACGCCAGCCCTCAGGAAGGAGGCCTTCCAGCTATCCACCTCCTCCTGTGTCTCGCAGGCCAGTTCCAGCTGCCGATAGTCTTTGTAGACATTCCTGCAAGATGGGGCGGGCGGTGAGGGGACGGGCGAGGCCCATTCACCCCGGTGGTTCGGGGCTTGCATGGGCTGGGGTCCTCACGCCTGGGGCCCAGTGCCGGCTTCCTCATTTCCCAGTGGGGTGACCCTGGGCAAGTCCCTTCCTCTCTCCAAGCCTCAGTTTTCTCATCTGGAAGGCAGGTGAACAATTCCTGCCTCCTGGGGTAACGCGAGGGTTCAGTGAAATGAGCGCTGATATGTTCAGTTAGAAAGGGACCGAGCCCTCCCTAAAGGACATCGGTGACAGCTCAGCCCCTCGTGTGGGTCTCAGCCCCACTGGCTCCCTCCCTGACTCTCGGGACTCCTCGATCGCAGCTGTACTGAGCCCTTGTCTCTGAGTAGGACCGAGCCCATTAGAATGAGCCCTGGGTTAGGAGGTGAGAGGCCGGGGCACTTACCAACATGAGAAGGCATGACTGGGGCTCCCTTTTGTCCCAGTGCCTAGCAGAGTGTCTTATGCAGAGCAGGCACGGACAGAGTGAGTGTGTGAGGACAGGGGGAGGAGGGGGAGAGGGAGGGAGGAGGGGAGAGAGGAGAGGGTGGTGGGTGGGAAGATCTTGACAAAATGCCCAGCACAGAGTAGGGGCTCCATAAATATTTGTCAAATGAATGACTTGCTGTGGGGCTTGGGACAGGTCCCTCTCCTTTTTGTATCTGTGGACCCCGCTTCTCCTCGGTGGGGGTGGTTTGGGGCTTGCAGGGTCCGGGGCCCCGCAGCCCTGGTGGGGCGCAGGCAGGCACCTCTGCTCCGTGTTAAAGAGGGCGAAGATATGCTTGCTCGACATGAAGCCCTTCTCCACGTCCCTCAGCTTCAGGTTGTCCACGGACAGCATGTACTTCTTCTCTTTCTCCTGCCGGGGGAGCCAGGGGTGAGGTTGGCACCCTCTCTGCTACGCCTCACTCCCTAAGACAGCTCTACGCTGGGAGTGCCTGGGGCTGGGGGGGCCTCAGAGTGGCCCTGGCTTCTGGCTCCAGCCCCCTCACACCGCACAGGTGCTGTCTGACTCAAGTGCCCTGGGCTTGCTGGCACCCCTGCTCCTAATGGCATTCAAACCATGCCCACCACCTCTGCATACCTGCCAGAGCCCAAGCGCCCAGGGTGGCTCCCAAATCCCTCCCCAAGAAAGCCCTGGAGGCAGGCCAGGCCAGCCCCAGCCAGGGACACCCCCTCTACACACACACACACACACCCTACCCTCCACCCCCACCCTGGAGCCTCTTTCGCCCCTGGCCTGGCTGCTGGGCCTGCTTTGGATAAGCCTCTGACTTCATTTCCTGACTGTAGAGACAGGAAGGGGGGCCACCAGCCCCTCAGCTTCAAAGGGCTGGCTCAGCCCCCTCCCCGCAGACGCCCATGTGTTAGCAATCAGCACACAGCGCAGGCTGGAGATGGCGAGTCTGTGCACACACATCTCTCGCCACCGTGGGCGTGCCCATGAGTCTGCGCTGCAGAGCTGTGTGTCTGAGGAGGTGCCCAGCACAGCCGTGTGTCCATGTGAGCATGTGTGTGTGCCCGTGAGGATGTGTGCACATTTACATAGATGTGTGTGGCAAGTGTCAATGTCTATGTGTTGGCATGAACGTGACTGTAGGACACGGGTGTGCGTTCATGTGTTCCTGTGCACACATCTTGTGTAGCGGGCTGGACGTGTCTAGTTTATCTGTAGTTGTCTGGGAGGAGTTACGCGTATCCGTGGATGGGCATGTGAGTGCCAGGCCCACGTGCACACGTGTGTGAGTCTGGTGGGGGCCGACATGTCTGGGGGATGCTGCGTTAAGGGGAGGGGCCCAGAGATTTCTGGAGGGGGGAGTCCAGGCTGGGGCTCTGGGAGGAGCGGTCTCTGCTGTGTGTAACCACTTGCCCACCCACCGCCACAGGACCCACGCTGGGGAGGGAGAGGAGGTCTGTGTGGGTGTTGGGGACTCGGGACTTCGGCAGGGGCCTCAGCCACGATCTCAGGTGGGGGCTGGGTTCAGGAGAACCTTGCTCCCTGTCCTGGCCTCATCCTGCCCACCTCGCTCTGCCCCTGCACCCGCCTGGCCTGTCCAGCCACATAAAGCCCTCTTTATGCCAGGCGAGTGGCCCGGCGGCCGGGAGCCCCAGAGGGCGGCTGGGGGAGGAGAGGAGGAAGTTGCACATGAGGCCAGGGAACATCTGGAAGCATTCGAGGGAGGCCCCGCCGCCACAGCCCTGAGCTCTGGGGTTGGACACTAGGCAGGAGTGGCCGCCTCCCCCCACCCCTCCCTTCCTGCTGGCCGGCCCCCTCCCCAGGCCCCTCCCTCCCAGCCACAGCGCCTGCTCACCCCTGCCACGTCAAAGGAGGCAGAAGGGGAGCCGAGAGCAGAGAGGGGACGTGGGCTGGCTGGGCTGGGGCTGGGGGTCTTGGATCTCCAGGAGCCGGGCCGAAGCTCCCACCCGACGACAGACGACAGCCGCCGCCTGGATGGACCACTCCGTCTACCCAGTGTTTAGACTATCTGTTCAGGACTCCCAAATTGTACAGTAGTCTGCACATTGGTTAGGCTGGCTGGGTTAGACCCTCGGCGCCGCTGGAGAGCTGGACCGACCGCCATCCCAGAGCCGGAGCTTGGAGCTGGGGCCGGGAGCGTGGGGGGCAGAGGGTGGGCTGCGGGGAGGTGCAGAGGGAGGGGGTGCCATCCTGCTGTGAGATGGGGTGGGGGTGCTGAGGGGGTGGTGAAGGGAGTCTGAGAAGATGGGGGAGTTGAGGAGGGCTGGGGATGTAGGTAGCTGTCTGCCCTGAGGGTCACCCAAATCCCAAAGACCAGAGGGCCGGCGGCTGGGGGAAGGAGGGGGACAGATCCCTTCCCCCTCAGCCGGGACCACCTCCATGTCCCCAGATGTTCTAGTGCAAAATTCCACTCACATCCAACACACGCACACCCCCAACTCAGGCACCCACACACACCCGCACTTTAAATCACACATCCATGCCCCAAGCACAGTGCAAGCACACACGCACACACACACACGGGTGAGGGCACACACGCACGCACACACATGGGTGAGGGCACACGCACACACACACACGGGTGAGGGCACACATGCACACACACACATGGGTGAGGGCACACACACACACGGGTGAGGGCACACACACACATGGGTGAGGGCACACACACACAGAGAGTGAGGGTGTACACACACACACACAGAGGTGAGGGCACGTGCGCACACACACACACAGAGGTGAGGGTGCACACACACACACACACACACACACCCACACCCTTCCAACGGAACACTGGTCCTCTCCCATCTTACATCCCAAACACATACATATTCTCAGACACTGCACACACACACCCCCCCCACACACACACACTTACACTGACACAAAGAACACAGCACACGCTCCCGAGTCATGCTTCAGGCACGCACAGTCTGCCCCCAGATACACATGAGACCCTCATATACCAACATACCTAGATGCTTACACCCCAAACTCCCTCCCACAAAACGCCCGCACACAACAGCCACAAGCCTCGCCTCCCCCTCCCAGCACTCACTCTCCCCCTTCTCTCCCCGCCCCCCATGTACACTCAGGGCTCGCTTCCACACAGCTCAACTCAAATGTCCACACAGAGCCCAAGAAAGACCCCTTTATACACAGGTATGAGGACAGGGGCCCCCATACACTCCCTTCACCCGCAGTGCAGCCGGTCAGCCCCAGGTCACACGGTCAGGCGTGGGGCCTGCAGTGGGCGCCCCCAGCCCAGGGGAGCCGGCCTGGGCCACAGAGCAGGAAGCAACGCCCCCACACCCGCCTGCCACGCCACCTCCCACTCCATCCCTTCCCCGGCCCCTGTGCTCGGGGAGAGGCCAGGCTTGAGGTAATGAGGTCCAGATGGCCTGGCGCCCCTGCGAGTGACGACAGAGGGTCCCTCCCAAGGTGGGGATGGGGCCTGTCCAGGGCGACTTGAAGGGGGCAGAGAGCAAGGGGGGCGGGACTGGGAGACCAAAATCACCCCCCCTTGAGCCCTGCTACCCCATTGAGAGTGGAGGGCGCCCCCTTCTCCAACGGCCCCTCAGGAAGAAGAGGGTCCCCTCCCCCACACTGCAGCCAGCTGGAGTTCATTACCACAAGCCCCCCCCAGCCCTCCCTACTCTCTCTGGTCACCTCTGGAATCCAGATGTGGAAGCCAAATAGACTCATTCTTAAAGGAGACCAGCAGCAGGGGAGGGCGGTGGCTGGTGGGGGTGGTCTGTGTGCCCCACGGGGCAGGGAGGGGTTTTGAGGGGCGCCTCTGTGGGACCCCATCACTCCTGACCCCTCAGCCTGGAGGTGCTCTAGGCATGTCCCTTGGACACTGGGGCCTGGGGGACTGGGATGCAGGGGTTAACAGGGTGGCTGGCAGCTGGACTGTGTGTGTCATGGGTCTGTGGGGGCCACAGAAGAGGTGGTGCGCCCTGGAGCAGGAGAACAGGACGGCTGCAGGGCCGGGGCTTGGGGTTGGGGGGGTGCCCAACACCCTCGCCCACCCTCTTTAAGAGTGCTCAGCCCAGGCTCCCCAGTCCTGCCACGCCACCTTCTCTGCCCAGCCCCGATGAGCCCCCAGGATTGCCTGCCCCTGATCCTTGCGGCCCAGCTCCACCCAAGGGTCTTTGATGGGATTTGTAAACCCCCCTGCTGGGCGGTCCAGTCCCTGCCAAGCCAGGGATAGGCTCTGAGCCTGACTTTGGCCACCAGTCCAACCCCTTTACTCACCTCATCATCCTTGTACCAGGACAGATTCTCGGCCGTCAGCACAAACCAATACTCCTTGGAGCCCCCCTTCATGATGCCAATATTGTTAATGGTCAGCCAGCCCTTCCGGATGACCTGCAGGGTGAGGGGGCAGGAGGTCAGTGGGCAGAGTCCAGGCTTCCCCGGGGAGGTGGGGGGAGGCAAAGAGAGGCCCTCGAAAGCCCACCCCTCCCCCAGCTCGTGGAGGCCCGGCCAGTCCGGGAGGGTGGGGGCCAGACCTGGCCTGGTTTGAACCACCAGTGAACAGGTTGGAGGACAGAGGGAGGCCGAGCTCAGAGTAAAGAGCCTGCTGACCGTCAGAGCCACGTGCGTCGGGCCCTGCTGGCCCGGGGAGGAGAGGAGCCCCCACCACTGACAGTGCACAAGCCGAGCTTAGGCGGCCGACTGGGCAAGACAACTCTGAGTGCCTTTTCAGCTTAAGATCCGATTTATTCTAAGGCTTGTTTCCGACCTCAGGGACTTTGCACGTGCTGCTGTTGCCTCTGCCTAGAGAGCACTTCCCCTCCTGTGTGCCTGGCAAATGCCTACTCCCCCTCTGTGTATCGGCTCAGAAGTCACATTCATTCTCAGGCAGGCCCTCTCTATCCCCCCCGCCCAGTAAAAGTCAGGACCCCCATTATAATCTTTTATCACTCCCTTAAATCTTCTACTATGACAATAACTGGGATCTTGAATTAACGTGTGTGTGTGTGTGTGTGTGTGTGTGTGTATCCGTTGATGTCAGCCTCTCTTGCTGAGCTGTCAATTCTCTTGATCATTGTATCCCAGCACCTTGCAGAGTGCTCAACATACAGAAAGTGATCAATGAATACACGTGGCCTGAGTGCTACAATAGTAGGTCCTAAGGGTCTTTGGCCCCAGGCCCCAGACACAGGTTGGGGTGGTAGGGAGTGGGGGAGGGGGAAGGGGCTGAGCATGAGACGCCCAGGCCCCTTCTCCCTGGGGGCAGCTCGGGGTTGCAGGCAAAGGTCTCCTTCCACAGCAGGAAGCAGCAGTCCTGAGCCATCGGCACAGACCGGGGCCCCTGGATTGGACTCCAAGGGCAGAGCCACGGCCCAGACCCTGGTGGAGGCCCAGACCCTGGTGGAGGCCCAGATCCTGGTGGAGGCCCAGACCCTGGTGGAGGCCCAGACCCTGGTGGAGGCCCAGACCCTGGTGGAGGCCCAGACTGCGAGGACAGGGAGCTGCTTCTCCCTCCCTGGCTTCTCTTCTGAGCGTCCACAGAAGATCCAAGGATCCTGGGGCCGGGGGGAAAGTCCTCGGGGCCAGGCCCACTTCTGAGACCCTCGAAGCCCTCCTTACCCTCTCCGGCTTCCCCAAGAGTCTCGAAGAGAACCCAAGTCACATGGCGGATCAGCAGCTGAGTAAAGGCCTGAGCCATTAACAGGGACTCCTCTCCCTCCCGGTCCCAGTCCAGTGAAGATGCACTCAGTGTCTTGTCGCTGCCTTCGGAGTTGAGTCCAAATGCCACACCCTGACACTGTGGATCTCAGCATCTGACCAGCAGGCTTTGTCACCCTGCTCCGTGCCCTCGCTTGCAGCCTTGGTCCTCCCTTGGCCACCCCCAGCCCTGCCCTCCTCCCTGCTCACCCAAACCCCTCTCCAGAGCCCCCACACCAGGACCGCCCCCTCTCCCGACTCCCACCCTGCCTGGGCCCTGCCTGCAGGCCGGGGTCTCCGAGGTGCAGGGCCAGGGTCTGCCTCCTGTCCAGGGGCCAGCACAGTGTAGGCCCCAGTGAGTGTTCGCTGATCTGAACTGCCCTGGGGTAATCCATTCATTAATCACTTTATTCTACTGAGCGCCTATCGTGTGCCAGGCACAGGGCTGGGCACTGGGGATTTACCGGTGAACAGGACAGACCCAGCCCTTCCCTGTTGGGTTTGGGAGGGAAACAATCACATAAACACCTCGATTATTACAAAGAAACTCCAGCCTCTGGAGCAGCCCAGGGCTCCGTGGCTCGTGTGTACAACTGGGGTGGAGAAGTGATGTGTCCACCGAGATCTGGACACAACAGATGAGGAGGGACGTGTCTCATGACATGTCACTCGTCGCTTTATTTCCTGGTGGAGATGGCTAGCATGCTTCTCTCCCACCCGTCCGTCCATCCAACAGACATTTTAGCAGCACCTACTAAGTGCCAGGCCCCTGCCAGGCATTTCCCCCCACCCCCGCCCACATGATCTGCCTCTGCCTGAAGTAGCACTTAGCTCCTGTGCATTGATGGACAGGTTGCTGGGACTCTGTGTGGCGAGGCCTTGCCTCTGGCCTGAGAGCACGTGTGGGCAACTGTGCTGGTGTGTGCAAGCCGCTCGAGCCAAAGGGTCCCCTCTTGCCCATCCCCACTGCAACGGGCCCCTTCCTCCCCGCTCGCTACACAAGCCAAGAGCCCCAGTCCTGGTACTCACCAGAATCTCATCCTGCAAAGAGGTAACCATATCAACCACGAGAAGCATCGGGAGAGAGGAGAGAGGGTTACTGAGGCAGAGTGGGAGGCTTGTGGCTGGCCGCTGACAGGCTCCCTGGCCCCCGTGGGACCCTTCCCCTCGGGGGAGGGGGCTCTCAGAGCTTGGCGTCCATCCGGCACCCTCCATCCCTCGGGCTGGGGCACCGGGGCTCACTCACCTGGTTCCCTGAAGCCTTCTTCTTGTTCATCTGGCTGCTCCTCTGCTGAGCACTGACGGGGAGAGAGGGAAGAGTCTCATCTCAGAACTTCTCCTTTCAAGAGGCCCAGCTCCACTGCCACCGCTCAGTGGGCGCCAAACACAGAGCGTTAACCCAGAAGGCCTGGGTCTGTCTGTCTGTCTGTCTGTCTGTCTCTCTCTCTCTCTCACACACACACACACACACACACACACACACACACAGTCACCTTCCCTGCCCAGGGAGCACTCACTTGGCAAAGCCGATGAAGTCCTCGTGGTTGGTGTTCATGTAAGCCAGCTCAATGTCGATGAGGAGCATGACCTTCCAGGACACACGGGTCAGGGGGCAGGTGGGAAAGACACCACGAAGTGTTAAAATGCATGACATTCGCACAGCACTACAGGGTCCGTAATAAATACATCCACAGTCTATAATAAGTGAACACGTACACACATAACAGTACCCGTAATAAATGAAGAGTTCCTACACAAGCAGCACAAATCAAAATGGTCAAAGAATGGGAATGGGTAACGCAGAGAAGACAGACGGATAGCCAATAAGGATACGTAAAGAACGTTCACCCCCAGTAATAAAGAAATGTAAGCTAAAACCACGAGGCCCCTTTAAGCCTATCAGTTTAGTGCTAAATATTGATAATGGCCAGTGTGGGCATAATTGTGAGAAGATAGATTCTCTCATCAACTATTGGTGGAAGTGTAAATTAGGATCGAATTCTTGGAGGGCAATCGGGTAATATTTAACACTAAAATGTACAGATTCACTTCTAGAACTACATCTCATAGATAAACTCATCAACTGGGCAAAGATACATGCACCAGGGTGTTCAGTGTGGTGTGGTTTGCAGTAGAAAAAAACTGGGAACAGGCCAATGGCCATCAAAAGGTGAAATAGTCTGGCCAGTGTGGCTCAGTGGTTGATCATCGACCAGGAGGTGCCCAGGTTGCGGGCTCCATCCCCAGTAGGGGGCGTGCAGGAGACAGCTGATCAATGATTCTCTCTTATCTTTGATGTTTCTCTCTCTCCCTCTCCGTTCCTCTCTGTATTAAAAAAAAAAAAAAGGTGGAATAGATGATGGCACCCTCTAAACAATAAAGCTGTTCAAAGGATGAGGACAGTGTCTAGGCTCCGGCTTCGGAAGATCGTCTTTGTAAATGACGGAGAGTGATGGGATTCCTAGCTGGGTGGCGATGAGAGTGACATTCCTGATGCACCTGCTGCCTCCTGCGAGCCTGGGGCCTGTCCTCGCCGAGCCTCAAGTTCCACAAAGGAATTGTTTCCATCTCGTGGGAGCGGGAAGACACCATGAGATGAGGCCGGTGACATGTCTGACATGTGGTAGGTGTTCAACCGACTGTGGTTCTCTTAGAGTCAGATGGAACCTGGAATCTGAGTGTGCCAAGGAAAAATGCCGGGAGGGGACACACCGCGCTGGTAATCGTGGTTATTCTGCCCTAACCGGTTTGGCTCAGTGGATGGAGCGGCAGCCTGCGGACTCAAGGGTCCCAGGTTCGATTCTGGTCAAGGGCATGTACCTTGGTTGCGGGCACATCCCCAGTGGGGAATGTGCAGGAGGCAGCTGATCGATGTTTCTCTCTCATCGATGTTTCTAACTCTCTATCCCTCTCCCTTCCTCTCTGTAAAAAATCAATAAAATATATTTTAAAAAATAGTGGTTATTCTGTGGGAGAAACTGGGAGCAGGGAAGAGTGATGGAGGGACACTTGTAACGTAATCACATCTGTTTTTCCTTGAGTGTTTATCACTCTTGTAATTAAAGAGACCAATAAGAATTCATAAACGACCTCAAAAACAAAAATGGGAGGGACTGAGGACAGGAAAGGGGATGTGCAAGGATAGAGGCTGGGAAACTGGAGGCAGAGGCGGGCTTGGACAGGAGGATGCGGGAGGGACGAGGAGAGAGGGCTCGCCTGGGAGCTTCCCGAGGGCCCAGAGGAGGGCCGGCTCCTCTCTGCTCAGCGACGGCATTCGGGAACACGTGTGTGAGTGAATGGTTGAGTGAATGTTTGATTAATGACTACATGAGAGGAGGAGAGGTGGCTGGGACAGGTATGGGTGACCCAGAGAAACCGCAAATAGAGAGAGAGGCCCAGAGAGAGACGGCCAGAGGACGGACTGCCAGGAAGTTGAGAAGCAGGTGTTGGGGTGTGTGTGTGTGTGTGGGGGATGTGAAATGGTACAGCTGCTTTGGGAATCAGTATGGTGGTTCCTCAAAAAATGATCATACATAGAATTATACAGAATTACCATCTGATCCAGCAATTCCATTTCCAGGTATCTACCCATAAGAATTGAAAGCAGGGTCTCCAAGAGATACGTGTACACCTGTGTTCCTAGAAGAACTACTTGCAACGGCCCAAAGCTGGAAACAAGCCAGGTTGGTTTACCCACACGGATAAACCCAATGTGGTACATCCCCACAATGGCATGTTACTCAGCCCCCGAAAGGCAATGCTGACACGTGCTACGACAACACGGGTAAACTTGAAAACATTATGCTAAGTGACATCAGCCAGACACAAAAGGACAAATGTCGTACGCTATCACTTATGCGAGGACCCTCGAGTTGTCAAATTCCTAGAAACAGGAAGTAGAGTGGTGGGTGCCAGGGGCTGAGGGGGAAAGGGAGGGGGATGGGAGCTGGTATTTGTGGGGACAGGATTTCATTTGGGGAAGATGAAAAGTTCTGGGAATGGATGATGGTGATGATTGCACAGCAACGTGAATGGATTTCATACCACAGAACTGCACACTTTAGTAAATTTATATAGATATTCCCGCAATAAGAAGCAGAGGTTTGGTCTGAGGACAGGAAGCAGGCGGAAGGCTGACACAGAAGGGACAGCCGAGGACCAGGGCGAAAGGCGAGGGAGGAGGGGCTGTGGCTCACCTGCTCCTTGGTGCGCCCCTCGCGCTCCCGGATGTGGGTGGTCACGATGCGCTCCATCTCCTCGCGCAGCCGGGGGTACTGCTGGAGCTGGGGGAGGCGGAGGGGAGAGAGCCGCGTACACAGGGGGCACGGCAGGAAACACCCCCAGCCCACCCGAGTGCAGGGGCCCGGGCGTGGGGCGGGAGGCACACACAGAATGCCAGAGCTGGGGAGGGGGGGGACCTGGGGCCCCAGGAAGCCCCTGGCACCAAGCCACAGCCACCCCTTTCCTCCAAGTGCGGGTTCCAAGTGGCAACTCCAGGGTCTCCCTGGCTCCAGGCCTTCATCCCTGTCCTACCGAGGCCCTCGGAGGGGAGGGCCGTTCCAGGGGCGGAAATGCCGTGGGAGTCAGCTCGCTCCCTGGCCCCATCTTGGAAACAGACATGGGCCGCTGGGGCCTTTGCTTGGAGGACTGTGAGCTCCCAGAGCTTTCACTGGCCCTCGGGGCTGCCCCTCGCTCGAAGGTGTGGAGGGACAGCGAGGAGGGGTACCAGGCAGGGAACCCCTATCCAGGAAGGAGCTGGGGAGGACAGGGCCCACGGTGCCTCCGGAATCAGGCTGGGGACGGGCCATGCGCCTTGTCAGAGCTGGGAGGCGGGGAACCAGCGGTCACACATGCGGGGGCCACAGGCACGGACATGCGAGGACGTGGGGGGCATGCGGAGGGGGGCAGCAGCATGAGCAGTACCCCGCGGGGGCCTGGCTGGGCCCCTGGCCCTCCTGGTAGAACCCACCCGGTGTGCCCCTCTCAGCATGCTCCCTACTGGCACCATCATCCCCAGCCACGTCTGTCTGGCTCCGAGCTGGCCGGCCAACCTGTCTCTACCCTCCCCTTTGGGGTTAGGAGCTCAGCAGCACCACTTCCTCCCCGTTTTTATCAGCGGAGGCCGAAGGGAAAGTTGCTCCAAGCCCGCCCCCTCTGCCCGTGAACTCTGCCCTCAGCTGAGCTGGGCTCTGGACCAAGCCCAGGGTGACTCACTCTCCTCAAGACACTGTTGGATGTCACCTCCATCAAAAGCCTGCCCGACCACCCCAAGAGCTGGATTGGGGGTCTCCCTGTCATCTCTCCTCGTCAAACAGTATTCTAACCGCCCTGAAGGCAGGGGCGGGGCCAGGTGCACCTTCAGTGCTGGGAGAGGGCACATGAAGGAATGAGGGGGTGAAGGAAGGATGGATGGCTGCCCTCCTTGCCAAGGTGCAGGGACACGGCTCCTCTGCCCTCTGACTCCGACCCTGCACCGCCTCAGGGAGGGAGACTCTCTCACCCACAGGGCCCTCCAGTTCTGCAGTGGCCCTCCCCACTCAGGGCCACATGGGCCAAGTAGGCAAAGCCAGAGCCACTCGCTGTCCCTGGGTCAGGGCACTCAGGTGGGTCCCCCTATGTGGGAAGAGAGCTGGACGTTAGCATGACTAGGTCCCGGGTGGTGACTCTGAGGGCGAGATGGAGGTCAAGGAGATGGTGGGTGGGGGTGGGAAAAAAAGGGCTGGCATTGGAGAGGCAGGAGGATGGGGAAGGAAGCAGCGCCCTGGATGCCAGCCCAGGGAGGCAGATGTGAGCTGTCACGTCCTCCCACCCTCACCCCCCACCCCACTGTCCAGGGGCTGTGCCAAGGGTGTGACTGATGTGGCCAAGCCCAGGGGACGTGGGGGAGGGGCGAGCGTAAACCAGGGGCTTAAAAACAAACTCCTGGAGAGGCCATTGGACCCTGCTGCCCCGAGAGGCTCACGGGGTGGTTCCCACTCCTTCTCCGAGTTGGAGCAGGGACTGGGGACTGAGTCACCACCACCCGCAGGCCTCCTCTGAGGTGGTCCCCAGGGCTCCCTTCCCGGGTGGGGTGCCGGGGAGTGGGGGAGGGTGGGCGAGGAGGGAGGAGGAGGGAGCAATTTGCCAAAGAGCATGACCAGTTCTCCCGCTAACCGCCTGGATGTCACGTGCGTCAAGTTTTCCACGTGTCACACTCGGCGGGGCAGCCTCAGCCCCTGGAGTGCTCTCCTCCTTTTGAGCATCTTTTTCCATTCCCCTGCCTCTGCGCCTTCCCAGAACTTTTAGCCAGTTTTTAAAAACAGAACTTTTCTCTCTCAGACCCTGGCTGAGCAGGGTGGTCAGCTGGAGCCCACCCGTGGGTGGTGAGGGGCACAGGCCCGGGAGCCACACGGCTCTGGGTTCAAAGCCGGCCCCTGCCCTGCCGGCCTCTGCGAGCCTCTGTGTCTGCTGGGGGAAGGGGTGGGAGATGGCGCCTTCCCTCCGAGGGCTGCGCCCCGCAAGCCTGACACTCACTCTAGATTTCATCCAGGGAGGAGAGCTGATCCTGGCAGGGCCAGGGATAATGACAGTTGACTATTTTTCAAGTCTCTGCCAGGAGTTTGGACGCTGGGACATTTAGGGAGGCAAAAAAAAAAAAAAAAAAAAGGGGGAATTTTGCCA
>NW_005370657.1:1112440-1115325 GCF_000412655.1 Myotis brandtii
TAGGGAGGAAAAAAAAAAAAAAAAAAAAAGGGTGAATTTTGCCACGTAGAGAAAAAAGAATTACTATTCGTGAAATAAACCAAAAGGGAAAACTCTTTTTAAAAGTAATACAAAAGCTTTCCTTTGTAAATGTTTTGTTGATCATTTCTTTCTGCTCACAAAAATCATACAGACTCACTGTAAGAAATTTGAAAGTGATTAAAATGTGTGCAGTGAAAATGGAAAAATTCCTACGTTCTTGCCCTCTCTTAAAGTGATAGTTAGCAATTTGGTGGATATATCTTTGGAACTTTGTCATTCATATATATTGCTCCCCTAAATACTATACATTCTTTTCTGAAACTTCTCCCCCCTCCTCCCCACAGTAGTTGTGGAGGGAACATGTGAAAGAAAATCAGTATGCATTGCTCTTTAAGCAGCTGTAGGCATACCTTGTTCTATTGCGCTTTGCAGATGCTGCATTTTTTACAAATTAAAGTAAAACCCTCCACTAGCAAAAAGATTATGACTCTCTGATGGCTAGATGATGGTTAGCATTTTTTAGCAATAAAGTATTAAAAAATTTTTTTTTTAAATTTCAGAGAGGGAGAGAGAGAGAGAAACATCAATGATGAGAGAGAATCATTGATCAACTGCCTCCTGCATGCCCCCTACTGGGGATAGAGCCTGCAACCCTGGCATGTGCCCTTGACCAGAATCGAACCTGGGACCCCTCAGTCTGCAGGCTGATGCTCTATCCACTGAGCCAAACCAGCTAGGGCAATAATGTGTTTTTAAGTTAAGGTATGTACATTGCTTTTTTTAGACAAAATGCTATTGCATACTTAACAGACTACAGTATAGTGTAGATAGAACTGTTATCTGCACTGGGAAACCAAAAAAATGCGTGTGACTCGCTTTATTGCGGTATTTCCTTTACTGGCAGAGGTCTGGAACCAAACTCCCAGCATCTCTAAGGTATGACTGTATAGTCTTTGTCTGTGTGATGCTTTATGTAATCAGTCTCCTCTGGATGGACTTTTGGGTTGTTTCCAAAATTTTAGCATTTACAATAATTACTTTCTCTTTTGGAATTCAATTCAACAAAGTGTGCCATGGTTTTTAAATGTTTATATCCAGCAATCAGTCTTCTAGGAATCTATCCTAAGGAAATAATTCTAGAGAGAAAAAAATAAAATTCTTTATGACAAAGATGTTCATTGCCAGGTTATTTTATAATATTGAAAAACCGGAGGCAATTTAAATGTTCACCAATAGGAAAATGGTTAAGTAAACTGTGCTAAATCTATTCAATGGAATATGATGCTGTCATTAAAAATGTTTATGTAGGCCCTGGCCAGGCAGAGCATCATCCTGATACACCAAGGTTATGGGTTCCATCCCTGACAGGGCACATACAGGAATCAACCAATGAATGCATGAATCAGTGGGACAACAAATTGATGATTCTCTCTTTCTCCCTCCCTCTATCTCTCTCTCTCTCTTTCTCTCTCTTGCTCTCTCTAAAAGCAAACAACTTAAAAAAAACATATTAGGGATTAATAAGTACAAAGTGGTAGTTACAGAACAGTCACAGGGATGTACTGTACAGCGCAGGGAATACAGTCAACAATATTGTGATAACTATGTATGGCGTCAGATGGGTACTAGATTTATCGGGGTGATCGCTTCATAAGTTATATACATGCCGAATCACGGGGGTGTACACCTGAAACTAAAATAATACGGTACGTCAACTGTAATGGGAAAATAAAAATTATTTTAAAAATTTTAGTTACGTCTTGACTTCGTGTGTAAAGGGGTTTGAGGCAGCGTTTTCAACGTCTGACAAAAGATGGTGGTGCCTGGGATTCGCGATGCCCTGGGCTCGTGACCTAGATGTCACAATATTGTGGAATGGGAGAGTCCAGTCCAGCTTTTGTTCCACCTGCACCGGGCACTGAAAAGATGCTCATTTGCTTAGTCTATCCCTATTTGACTCAAAAGTGGGCTAAAAGGAGACGGGGTTGTGAAAGGGGTGCACGTGACTAATTGCGTGTGAGCCACGAAAACTGTGATGCCTATTTGAAAAGGGAAGTTAAGGCAGATGGTCCCCACCTCCCCAGCGTAGGGAGTTTTTCAAATACAGGCCAAGCTGGGCTCTTCTGCAGGGATTCCGGCCCAGCCAGCTTGGAGGGGGCAGCATGTGTGTTCTAGAAAGGCCCCCCTGGACAGCGGATGCCCAGGCACTCCCCTGGGAAGCACTGCTTCAGACAATCTGGCTAAAAGTCCTCAAAAGGCTTAAAAGCAGACAAATGGGAAAAAGGCATCTAAAAGGTCACAGGGGACTCCAAAGAGGCTGACCCTGCCAGATGCGTATGGATGAACGTACAATGAGTCATCCAATAGGCTTTGAGGCAAATTGGTTTTGAGGGACCGGCACAGCTCCCTTCCCCCAGGAGGCCCTGATCCCAGATCTCTTCCCTCCGCCTCCCAAATCTGAATCCCCCTCTGCTTTTCCTAACGGAGACTCAGTGTCACCATCTGTAAAGTGGGGAGAATGCTACCACGTCTTGGGGTTGCTGAGAGGATTAAGTCAGGTAACAGGCAAGCACTTAGCTTCGTGCTTGGCACATAGCAATTGCTCAATAAATAGCAGCCTGTTCCTTATCATCAACGTTACTGTTACTCTTATTGGTGGACGAGGCCACTGCATTGAGGATGCTTGGGTTGGAGCGAAGTTTTCTGGGCGAGATGGAGGCCTGAAGGGATTGTGAGCGCACGCAGACCCAGGGTTATAAACTGGCAGGGATCCCCAGGCCAGAGTCGCCCGGCCAGCATGGGCGTCCACGTGGGCGGCTGAGAGGCTGCCAGGCCTGCTCAGCAGATGGTTCTGCCCACGGGAG
>NW_005370657.1:1115653-1123550 GCF_000412655.1 Myotis brandtii
GAGGAAGGGGGGCCAGGCCCCGCCCCGCCCAGGTGGCCGCCGTACCTTTTCACTACACTTTCTGATGGTGGACGTGAGCTCACTGACTACCATGTCCACACACTTGATACTGGGCTCTTTGAGCTTCTGCACCTGCTTTTTCACTGTGGCTTCAAAAGCGAGGTCAGGTGTGAAGAGGCCCGTCCTGCACCCAGGGAGGAGGAGGGGGGAGGAGGCGGAGCAGCCACAGGTGGGCGGGAGTGGGGGGGAGAAGGAGGGGAGTGAAAGCCAAGCAGGACCAGGGTCAGGGTGGAGGATGGCACAGGCATGGGGAAGAGAGAGAGACACCGACACAGAGAAAGAGAGAGAACAGAAGACAATGTGAGCATGGGACCCGGCCCTCCCTACCGCCACCCGGGTTGGCGCCTCCCAGGTGCTGCCGGCATCCCCCAGGCTGGGGGCAGGGGGTGCTTCTGAAGGACCAACCCCCCTGCTCCGTACAAGGCCCCTGGGTCCCT
Source organism: Myotis brandtii (assembly GCF_000412655.1). Taxonomy (NCBI): domain Eukaryota; kingdom Metazoa; phylum Chordata; class Mammalia; order Chiroptera; family Vespertilionidae; genus Myotis; species Myotis brandtii. The sequence goes on from NW_005370657.1 coordinate 1,116,151, forward strand.
CGCTCCTCAGCTGCCCTGAGCCTGCCCCCTCTCTCTTTCCAATGCCGTCTTGGTCACAGCCTAGGGTCCTCCTAAGGGGCTGACCAAGGCGAGAACACTGCCCACCCATTCTGTTCAATTCCAGGTTTCCCAGCACCTCCTGCATTCACTCCACCTTGACTCCAGAGCCCAGCACGACCCCCTACTTCCACCAGGGGTGCTGCAGCCGGCTGCCCAGGCTGTGCCCTGCACAACTCCAGGGGGCTCCACGGGCATGGCCATGGCCAAGGTGCAGACGTGCCCCCTGGAGTTGCAGTGTAGCTGCCTGACCTCCACGCTCAGCTCCCTGCTCTGCTCCGGCCCTCCCCCTTTCTCCTCCAGGGGCACCCTTTGCCTTTCCTCCAAAGGGCCCTGGAGGCACTCAGCTCAGAAAAAAACAGAGAGAGAAGAGGAAAGACAGAAAGAGTGGAGGTGGTGATAGAGAGGGGCCAGGGCAGCAGTGGGGGGAGGAAAGGAAGGGAGGCTGGGGGGTGGAATCGAATGAGCACTGGACTTGGAGTCCAAAGCCCTGGCTTACAGTAATAGCTCTGCCACCTCCTAGCTAACATGGCCTGGATCCCTGAGCCTCGGTTTTCCTGCTGTGAAATGGGTGCCGTCCTCCCTGCCCTGCCCTCCTTGGGTGGTTCTTCGAGGCTCAGATGGCATAGCAGATGGAAGGGGCGCTGTCTCCGGAAGGAGATGTGATGGAGGGGAAGGCGAAGGTCCTGAGTGGGGGTCCTGCGTGAGGGCGGGGGGGGGGGATGGGGAGGATGAAGGACAGTGGGAGTTGGGGTACCTGCTAGACCCGGGTCCTCCGCACCTCTCTGGCTGACCTGTCCCTCAACTGTCTCCAGGGCCCAGGCTTCCCCAAGACCCCTCCCTGGAGCCCCCCAAAGATGGCCCACCTCTGAGGGCAGAGAGGGGGCTCAGGGTCCCCTCAAGCCCTATTCTCCTGAGCTGGGAGCTCTTGGTGGCTCTCAGGGTCAATAGCCACGATCACTGTCATCTCACAGCGTCTAATCCCTTGGTGTCCTGGGCCCCGGGGGCCAGGAGGGTGGGTGAGGCCCCCTCAGAAAGCCCCCCGCCCTGTCCTGGTCTGTGGTGGCCTGCCTTTCTCACCCCGCCGAGGTCTGGACATGCTACCAAGGAGGCGGAGGGGGCGTGGGGAGGGGCGCCTGTCAGCAGTGCAGGACGGGGCAGAGGCGGGGGCTGGCCGGGCCGCTGGTTACCTTCTTGGTGCACTGTCTAACGGTGTTGATTAGCTCTGAGATAACCATGTCCACACACTTGAGACACGGTTCTCGGATCTTCTTCACCTGCTTTTTCACAATGGTCTCAAAGGCCATGTCTGGGGTAAAGAGCCCCGTTCTGAACGCCCGGAGCGGGAGAAGGGCAGTGTCACAGGCCAGCTCCTGCCAGGAGTGCCCCACACCCCTGAGCTCTGCCCTCGGGTCCCCCTACCCCTCTCTGGGCCTCAGTGTCCCCATCTGCAAAATGGGCAGGAGGGATTCTAAGGAGGGACTTTCAACCGATGCTTTTTGGGACAAGACAAGGTCTGCTATATCTGCCTTCGTGTCTTGCTTCCTCTTAAGATTCTGTTCATACACAGGTGCTGTGGCCAGGAGCGGTTTGAAAACTGCTGACCTGGGCTCTCTTTAAGAGCCTTTCCAGGAATAGGGCGTTTTATTTTAGGACTAGGAGAGATTCCTTTTTTCTGTGCCCTGGCCAGTGCAGTTCCTAGTGTCAGGCTATGAATTCCCTGCCAAACCTGGAATTGAACCTGCTTGAAAGCAGGGGCATCCTGGTCTCTCACTGCCTGGCATATAGCAGGTGCTTCCAATGACCTTGTTGTGTAGATATGGGTCCCCGAAGGAGGTCTAAGCTTTTAAGGAAGTCTATTTCCCAGGCCCCCTTCCGGCTCCACAGGCCTTGGGGTTCGCTAGAAGGCGAGAAGGTGAGAAGTGGGGATCCGGGGACTATGGAGGGTCTGGAGGGTGAGAGGCCCCCTTCCATCCTAGAAGGACACAGGCCAGTACCGGGATGCTCCGCCCAGGGCCCACCCATTGCTGGGCAGCTTTGTGCAGCCTCCTGGAGAGAACGGGGGCGCTGTCTCACCCTGGCGATGGGCAGGGAGCCCAGGACCAGAGGGTGCTACTGGCCACCTGTGTCCTGGGCTCTGCCCAGCTCGTCCAGCCTCCAGGCCCTGCTCCCAGGGACAGCACAGGAGGGCAGCAGGCTGCAGGGAGCAGGTGGCCCAGGCCTCCCATCCACCTCCCCCGCCCAGAGCCTGTCAGAACTGGGAGCCAGAAAGTCAGGGTTGAGGGGAGAGGGGACCCGGGCTCTTGGTCTTTCCTGAGGGAGGCTCATTCATCACTCCCTCTGCCTCTGCACTAGACCCCCTGCCTTCTGGGGTTCGGCCCCCCTCCCTGGTCCCAATACGTGCCTAATGCCATGGATATTCTTGATGGCATAGCTGATCTCCCTTCGGAGTTCCTTCTCGTCAAACTCCATCTGTGTAGGAGATGGAGAGATGGCCCGTCAGGGCCTGTCCCAACACCTGGGAGGTCAAGATGGGGCCCGCCCCACTCCCAGGGCTGGGCACCAGGACCCAGGTATCCATGGGAGAGGCCTGAGCCCCCCACCCTTCCCCCGGGGAGCCCGTCCTACCTTGACCAGCTCAAAGGGGAAGCGCTCGTGGAAGATGCGGTTGATGCGAGCTCCCCCCGACAGCTCATAGGTGTCGATCTGGTCCCCTGAGCCCTCAATACGCTTTTCAAAGTCCACGGCGAACTGCTGGACCATCCTGGGGGGAGAGTGGTGTGGCCTGAGGGGGTGCAGTGGAGGGGGCCCTGGGAGAGGAGAGGCTGGGGGCGCGCACTCAGGGATGGGGCGTGGAGAGCTGGGGAGACCCTCACTGCAGTAGGGCCTTGGTCTTGCGCGCTGGGTCGTCAGGACGGAAGTTCTTGTACTCGTCCACCTCCTTCTCGATGGACAGCAGCTGGCTCTGCAGCTTGTTACGCAGCCCGGGCAGCGTGTCTCGGATGTGGTTCGTCAGTTGCTGGGGGTGGGGATGAGACAAGGGTTAAGGCCAAGGTCAAAAGTCACAAACCCCAAATGCCCACAGGGCCAGGCAGGGACCAGGATGCCAGGGGGGCTGTGGATGTGGTGAGGTGGAGGGCTCAAGAGGGGCCATGGCCCTGCCCACCAGAACAAAGGCTGTCCGAGGGCAGGGCTGGCACACAGCAGTCCTCACAGAGGTGTGTTCATTGAATTAATGAGTGAGTGACTCAATTTTCAAAGAAGCAGAAATCTAGATTTTTATTTGAGATTACCTGCTTTTTGACTAATTTAATATTTTTATTTAAAAAAAATCTATCGAGCCCGCAACCCAGGCATGTGTCCTGACTGGGAATCGAACCTCAACCTCTTAGTTCATAGGTCGACGCTCAACTGCTGAGCCACAACAACCAGGCTTGACTAATTTAATATTTTTAGATACCACGAGGGCCACATAAAATGTATTAGGGGCGCCCTGGCTGGGTGGCTCCGTTGATTGGAGCATTGTCTCATACAGTGGGGCCTTGACTTATGAGTTTAATTCGTTCCGAGACCGAGCTCGTTAAGGAGCTCGTTAACTCAAATTACTCTATCAACTCAATGCAAAAAATCAGCCGAGAGACAGCTGGTATCTCAAAAAACTCGTTAGTCGGGACACTCGTAAGTCAAGGCCCCACTGTATACAGAAGTGTGCAGAGCGGCTACCGCGTTTGGACAGGTTCAAGCCTGGGACTAATGAGAGGGCACGATCCTCTCGTGGCAAAGCCACGTGCAAGTCCCAGCACAATTATAGGCAAAGGCTGAGTTGTAAGCTTGACCTTATGGTCCGGACCTGTGGTCCCACGTGGCTGAGTGATACGGGCTGCGGGAGGTGCAGCAAGTAAACAAAGCTTAATCAGGTGCATGTAATTGAGTAGATTTGAAACCCACAAGAATGATGTAAACATCTTGACCACACCCTTACTTTGCCTCGTGGAATCTGCTATAAAATAAAGACTAGGTTTGCAGGCCGGGCGCTGCCTCTCCATCAGAGAGGGCAACGTCCCACCTATTCTCCTGTCTGTCATCTCCATCTGTCACCGCCCCCTCTCAGGTTTACTCATGGCCATGCCGGCTCGGCACATGGAAGGGTCTCGGGTTCGATCCTTAGGGTGGGTACAGGAGGCAACCGATCGGTGTTTTTCTCTCACATCTAGGTTTTTTCTCTCTCTCTCCCTCCCTCTCTCTCTCAAATCAATGAAAACAACTGGCCTGTGTGGCTCAGTGGTTGAGTATCAACCCATGAACCAAGAGGTCACTGGTTTGATTCCCGGTCAGGGCACATGTCAAGGTTGTGGGCTCCATCCCAAGTAGGGGGTGTGCAGGAGGCAGCTGATCAGTGATGTTTCTCTCTATTATCCCTCTCCCTCTCTCTCTAAAAATCAATAAAAACATTTTTAAAAAATCAATGAAAGCATATCCTCGGGTGAGGATTTTTAAAAAATGCAGCAGGGGCAGGGATGACTGGCAGGCTGCCCCTTCTCAAGGCCTGGGGCTCACTCTGGCTAGGCCCTCACACACAGACCTCCCTGAACCTGCACAGTGACCCGGTGAGACAGGGCCTGATCACCATGACCGCCATGTACAGATGCAGAGATGGGGCTCAGAGAGCTGGACAGAGTCTCGGTGGATGGGTGACAAAGCTGGGATTGGAACCCAGGTCTGTGGCCTCCAGACTCCCAAATCCTGCCCCAGGCCACCCTGCATTCCCCACCGCCTTCCTCCTGTCAACACACACGCGCTTCAGCTCTTGAAGTCCCAGTCCAGATGGTGAAACATCCTCGGGGAGCCCCTGGGATCGCCACCCCATCTCCAGACCAGCCTCTCCCCGTTTCAGAAGGAACCAAGCTCTTCAGCTCGAGTCCATGCCAATCCTGGCCTCCCAACCCAAGCCCTGGCCAGTGCCACCCTCCACACAAGATCTCGGTCTTCTCTCCATCCTGGGGGTTCCAGGGCTCCCCTCCCAGGCCCCAGACAGGGAAAGGCCAGTAAAGCTCTGTTGCCACCTCGCTGTGGGACTGTGGGAAGCTCCTTTGCTTTCTGGGTCTCAGTGTGTTTATCTGCATAATGGGGATGCTAGCCTCTGCTGGTCACCCTCGCCAAGCACACTTACATGACTCTGTTCTCAGGCTGCTTTCCCGGGTCTCATTCTGGCCTGAGCCCCTACCTGGTTGAGGACCTTCTGCAGGTAGGGCGTGCCCATGCGGTCAGCCAAGTGGCGGTAGGATGGGTGGGAGAGGAAGAACTTGCGTTCGGCAGCCAAGGCAGCCGTGATGTCCTTCTTGCCATCAATGTCCTTCTGGCTCCGGTTCACCACCCCAATGTAGCCTGTGGGTGGGGCCAAGGTCAGGGTCAACCAGCCTTGTAGGGCGGGGGGTGAAGGGGGAGGGCGGTGAGATGAGCAGGGGGAGGGCGGACTACCTCTGCGCAGGGGCAGCAGCTTGTTCTCCAGCACATCGCGGGCGTCTGTGCCCTCGTCCATCAGGTCCAGCTTGGTGATGACCCCGATGGTGCGCTGACCTGGAGGGCAGCGATGAGAGGGTTGTCTGCACCTGCACTTGCCCCCCATCACCCCACTCCCTCCATCACCCACTGCCTGCCCCATTTATTCTCCACAGAGTGGCCAACATAATGTTTAAAGGGGTAATTCAGACCCCCCCCCCCAGGCCTTGCGCCTTCGCTGGCTGTGGGTGGGAACCTACCCTGGGGGTCCACCTCCTTGGCGATCTTGAGGGCATCCGAGTTGGCCAGGTCCGAGTTGGCCGGGGACACGGCCAGGATGAGGCAGTTCTCCTTGGTGACGAACTGCATGAGCATGTCCCGGATCTGGAACTCGATGTCTGCAGGTTGGTCCCCCACCGGGACCTTGGTCATTCCGGGCAGGTCCACCAGGGTCAGGTTCAGCACTGGACAGGGCGGTTAGAGCGCGGGCTCAAGGCGAGTGGCTGGGCCGTTGGGGGGCCGATGCAGGAACAGGGCCAGGCCGGAGAGGACCCCCAAGGGAGCGTGGCCGGGGTGGCGGGGTTCGGGGAAGGTGCTGGGCTGAAGCGCGGGTCCGGGAAGGCGGGGCCGGGGTGGGCGGGGCCACGGCTGGGCGGGGCTTGGGGTAGGATGCTCAGAGGACAGCTGTGGGGGCGGAGTCTGAGGAGGAGCGTAGCCAGCAAAGGGGTGGGGCCAAGAAAATGGTCCTCAGGGGCGAGGCTGAGCCAGGGAACCCCAGAGGCCCGACCCTGGAGGCCTTCTCACCGTGCGGCGAGTAGACTCGGAGGTTGATGGGCACCGGCGAGATGCCTTTGTTGGTGCCGGTGACCCGGTCGGTCTCAGCCTCGATCTCCAGGCGCACCTCCTCGAAGTCGGTGAATTTCTTCCCCTTGCAGTGCAGGAACTCGGCATATTCTGCTCCAAAGGCAGGGGGTGGAGGTGTTGGAGAGGGAGTGGGATTGAGCATCATAGCTCGGAACCCACCCGGGTCCCACCTCCCACCGGGAATAGAACCCCATCCCAAACACGGCCTGCTCCTCCCTCCACATAACAACGCCTCCTGCCCATTATGCATGGTCAACCCCACTGTCCAGATGGGGAACTGAGGCTCCAAGAGGGGGGGGGGACCCGCCCACAGTCACCCGGCAAGCTAGTCCAGTGGTGATGCTGGGCCTCTCCTTGGGGAGGGGGTGGGGGCTGGAGAGGCCAGCCTGGCTGAGGAGGGCACGTACCTGTGGAGGCATTGACCAGCTGCAGGACCAGCGGGCGTCTGGTGACAATGCCAGATCCTCGGGGCAGGAAGTCTCTGCAGTGAATTAGAGATGAGAGGAGGGTCACCTGTCCTGCCACCCGGAGCTCCAGACATCCCCTAGCGCTCCCTACCGCACCTTAGCCCACGGGCCTCATGTCGCTAAGGGCAGATGGCAGCTGAGGAAGGTGGAACAGTGTTATAGTAATCATTATGGTACTTAATATTAGGACCTTAGAATGTAAGACTGAAAGCATGTAACCCTGTGTGGACTGTTATAGTAATTAACTAGAGGCCCGGTGCACAAAAATTTGTGCACTCGGGAGGGTGGGGAGGGGGGTCCCCCAGCCCGGCCTGTGCCCTCTCGCAGTCTGGGACCACTCGGGAGATAACGACCTGCTGGCTTAGGCCTGCTCCCGGGTGGCAGAGGGCAGGCCCAATCCCTAAGTGCAGCCCCTGGTCAGGCTCAGAGCAGGGCCGATTGGGGAGTTGGGGCCCCGCCCCGTCATGCACAGAGCAGGGCGGATCGGGAGGTTGCGATGCCACCCTCACTCAC
>NW_005370657.1:1124341-1136889 GCF_000412655.1 Myotis brandtii
GCAGGCGGGGAACGTTGGAGTCCTCCTTCACTGCAGCAAGCAAGCCTCATGTTCGCTTCCAGCTGCCTGGCCGCCGGCCGCCATCTTGGCTGACAGTTAATTTGCATATACTCACTGATTAGCCAATGAAAAGGGTAGCAGTCGTACGCTAATTACCATGTTTCTCTTTTATTAGTGTAGATGTTAGATATAGGAATACTGTGTGAGACCCAAGAATGCATCCTTGTAACCCCACTAGTCCTGGTAAACAATCTATCTGATGGGCACGCCCAAAGCCTGTACACACCCATAGATTAGCAGACCCCTAGTGGATCCACATATGGCAGCCGCTGATAACACACACACCAGCGAAGACCACGCCTACAGAGCGGTATATAACCAGACAGTCTGATGGACCCAGCAGCGTGTCGCTCTCCAGCGCATAGCTCTCCTGTCGCCAGAGCGTGAGGACCTGTGAGTGCTCACGTCTCGGTTCCCAGCACGAAACTCTGCCCAATTAACTGTCGATCGAGGAAAGCGCCAGCAGCCAACGGCGCCGTCTACCCCTGTGTGTGTGTCAGCGAGCATCGCCGGTGGATCCTTCCCAGCGTCCGAGACCCATCAGGAACTGGTAAACAAACCCCCTGTGTGCTTGCATCTAACCTGTTCGTCTGTGTGTAATTTCTCTGGCTCGGCTCAGATCTCGGTGCTGTCTCTGTGAAAGTGTCTGACCAGAAGGTATTGGCGCAAGCCTCAAGCGGATGGTCCAGACCACCTGTGCATGTCCCACTTAGGAGCAGCATCTATATGGGAACCCCCCGCACCTCGACATAGGTGACGGGCCTTAAGTATATATAAGAAATAGAAGCTATTTGGGACAAACAGAGCTCCCCAAGTTCCCCGGGCCACAGAATTTATGCATCTGAGCTGCCAGGAGACAAGACCAACAAGTCCCCAGGCCTGTCTCAGGTCAGCCCAACCCAGCTACTGCCATTGAAGCCGGAAGAAACGGAGGCACAGGGTGCCCCACATGCCTAAGTGCCCAGTGGCCACAGAGTGGATCCCAAGGAAACGGAGCCACACCTTCTCCCTTCCCTTCCGCCGTGGGGATGGGCAGCGTCTCACTTCCCCTTCCCGGGCCCCATCTGGCTGGGCTGAGGATGAGGGGGATGGGAGGAAGTAGGAGGCAAGGAGAACTCATGCTTCTTAATGCCTACTGCATGCCAGGCTTTCTGTGGATAATCTCTCATGGACTCCACACAATAGCCCCGTGAGTTAGGCGTTCTTATTATTCCCACTTACAGATGAGGAAACTGAGGCTCAGAGATGTTCAGGTCGCACAGCCCGTATCTAACAGAGCAGGCCCTGGACCCAGTCTGTTTGACTCTGCAGTGGAAGCTCCCTGCCCTTCAGCCCCAGGCAGACCCAGCTCCCAAGAAGAACTGGACTGAGGGAACCCCAAATCACCCCCTGCCCTCAGACCGGATGTCTGTACCACAGGCACCTGCCTGTGCGCATGTCAATCTCCGCAGTCCTTTCGGCTTAGTCTCGTGGGTGCAAATTCACTCTGTCCGGTCAGCTCTTCTCATCCCTGCCCTCTCCACCCGGTGGCCCCACCCAGGCTGGCACAAGCATGAGGGTGGAGGCCTCTCAGGGATGAGGCTGTTGGAACCCATAGTCATGGCACCCCCAGGGCCCCGAAAAGAGGGGAACAGCCTGGAGCCTGAGGGACTATGTTCAGCCCCCACATTCATGGAGAGGCACATAGAGGCCCAGGAAGGGGGAAAGACACACTCAAGGTCATACAGGGCTGGGGCAGAGCCAGAGAAAGAACCCCAGTATCCTGCCCCCCAGCCCAGAGCCTGACCTAGATTCACCCAGCTTCCTGCACCCCAGGGTTGGGGCAGAGAGTTCTGGGGGAAACAGAGTAGGCCCAGGCTCCTGGGTTCAAGGCCTCTTCTTGGAGCCCTGGGGAGGGCCTGTCCTCACCCTGCCCTCCTCTGGGGAGATTAAAAGCTACTGGGGAGGAATCAGCCACTTTAATGAGGAAGAAGGATGAGAAATCCTGCACTTATTCATCATTTCTAGGTGCCAGGCAAGTACTTTTCACTTTTGCAAACCTGAGCTTCAGAGGGCAGGGCCTGCATGCTTCTGTGCACACTGTGCCCCAGTGCCCAGCACAAGGCTTAGCACAAGGAGGCTCTTCATATTGACTGAAACTGCAAGTCCCCAAAACAGTGCTCTGATATGGAAATTATCATCTAAAAACATATATATTTTTTATTGATTTCAGAGAGACAGGGAGAGGGAGAGATAGAAACATCAATGATGAATCATCAATCGGTTGCCTCCTGCACGCCCCCTACTGGGGATCGAGCCTGCATCCCAGGCAAGTGCCCTGACCGGTAATCTAACGGTGACTTCCTGGTTCATAGGTCAGCGCTCAACCACTGACCCACACTGGCTGGGCAGGAAATTATCATTTTGCAGATGAAGCAACTGAGGCTCAGAGATGTGGAGCGACTCATCCAAGGTTACCCAGGTAGGGATGGCGGAGCTAGGATTCAAACCCAAGTGCCTGTTGGACCCCAGAGCCTGGGAGCTTCCCTGTCAAACCCCGTTGCTCACTAAACTCGAGGAGCCAGGCTTGGCTTTTTATGTAATTCAATTCGGTTCCATCTAGGACATATTTGAGAGCAGCTGCTCTGTGCCAGGCCCTGTGCTGGGCCCTGGGGATGGGAGATGATGAGTCAGACAGTTCCACCCCAAGGAGCGCACACTGTGGTGGGAGAGACAGACGAGTAAACAGATAATGCAATGCAGTGTGATATGTGCTGGAGCAAGGTGCGCCAGGCAGCACAGAGAAGGGGTGATTAACTGGGGTGTTGGGGGGGGGCGGGGGCTTCTTGTCTCTATCTTTCCCTCCCCTTACTGACTCCTGTGGGAGGGTGACCCCCTAGTATTTGGGATCTCCCAGGGTCGTGAAGATAGGACATCTATTTTTACAGAGCTTAGGGTAGGTAGGCGGGCCTGGGGTCCACCATCTTCTGCACCAGCTCTGCACCCAGCAATACCATGGCAACAGTAGTTGCCATGGAAACTTCAGGAGGGGCTGGAAAGGATGGGACTCCCCACAGAGAACCCCCCACCCAGAGACATGGAATTTCCCTGGAGCTCTTCCCTGAGAGGCCTCACCCTACACAGATGGGCCCAGTAAGCCCTGGCAAGCCTGAGGGGTAGGGGGTCTGAGAAGAGCCATGGAGAGGGTGCAGGGAGCCTCGGGCTAGGCTGAAGGGGGTGGTCAGGGGTCTGGGCCAGGCTGCCCAAGTCACTGGCTCCCCAGGGCTGCTTAGAGGACAAGCAGCTTATAGGAGAGATTAGAGGGCAGGGCCAGGTGTGGGAGCTGAGCCCCTCCGACCAGCATCTCCAGGGCTGGGTGGGGATGGGGGTGCCTGGGTGGGAAGGGGCCCCAGCTCTGCCATGGCCCAGGCTCTCTAAGCGAGGCCCTCTCCAGGCCTGTATCAGGATTCCCTGGGCAGCTTGTTAAAATGCACATTTCTCAGACATGCTGGGTTAGCATCTTCTGGGGCGGGGTGCAGGGGAGGGGAGGAGAGAATCTGGATTTTAAACACGGTCCTCCCCACAAATAAACACGATCTCCATGTGATTTGCATGCTCCCTTCCAAGGTTAAGGATCACTAGCTTAGTGGTTAGGGGCCAGTGCCGGGCAGAGGCTCTGGGTTTAAATTCCGCTTGGCCATTCCCGAGCCTGGTGAGCCTGGGCAAGTTGCTTCACTCTCTGGATCTCAAGACCTCAGCTGTGAACCAGTATTATCTAAACCGGGTGTCGTGCACTACCCCCCGTGGCTGCGGGGGTAAGATGAGTGGCTAAGATGGGACCCCAGAGGCCTGTTTCTCAGCCCCACCTTGACAGGCAGCGGAGAGCACCTGCTGGCTCCCATGTCTAGACTGAGTGCCTTGCTCCCTGCCGGATTCCCTCGCTAGGCCCAGGCTCAGCACATAGTAGGTGCTCTGGCAACACTCGAAGGAGGCAGCACAGCTGAGGCCTAGCAGCTCCTCAGCTCCAGACTTTCACCTGGACACACTGCCCCTGAGCTCTCTGTTTAAGAGTCCTCTATCACACCCGGCCGGTGTGGCTCAGTGGTTGAGCATCGACCTGTGTACCAGGAGGTCACAAGTTCGATTCCCGGTCAGGGCACATGCCCAGGTGGCAGGCTCGATTCCTGGAGTGCGGGGGAGGGTGTGCAGAGGCAACCGATCAATGATTCTCTCTCATCATTGATGTTTCTATCTTTCTCTAAGATCAATAAAAATATATATCGCCTCCTGCCTGGGGACTCAGGCCTGATCCAGCCTCCAGCCAGTGCCGCCCCTGCACCTCCCACCCGACTCCTGGTTCGCCTGAGGGAGGACAGAACAGGTGCCCAGAGAAAAGCGTGTTGGGCCCACCAGCCTCGTGGCCGTGTGGGCGGGATGGAGGGTGGCATGCCAGCTCTCCCCGCTCATTCTGGGCAGATGGTGGTTTCCCAGGGAGGCCTCGCCTTGCCATCTGCAGCGGCGCCTTCAAACCTGAAGCACCGGGAGGGAGGATGAAATAAACCCTCCCAGGACCCCCAAACGCCACATGCTCCCTCTAAATTGGCACCGCCACCCAAGAGGGGTCTGGAGAAAGTGTGCGAAAGATACCCCTACTCCGGTGCCTGAGATCTGGGCCCAGAGCTCAGGGACCCTGGTGCTCAGATCCCGCTGAATGCAAACCATGCCGGAGAGCACCATGCGTGGCCTGGCGTGGACCCAGTGGCGGTCATCCTGAAAGTCTCCTATTTCCCGGGCTCTGATGTCAGACAGGCCTGGCATTGAATGTCAGAGCTGCCACTGAGGAGCTGTGTGGCTTAAATGACCATACCTCTCTGAGCCTCGGTTTCCACATCAGTAAAATGGGCTGCTGTGAGGCTTATGTAAGATAATGCCTGATGAATGGTAGCTGTTAGGACTATAAAGTATGATAACTTGCTGAGAACACAGGCTGGGCTCCCACAACCAGGTCACCAAATGGAGCGGCGGAGGGAGCTGGCAGGCGGGTCTCCTGGGGGCTGGCTGGAAGAGTGGGCCAGGATATTTCCAGCCAAATTGACCCCAGGAAGTGGGAGACAAGAGGCCCAGCAGGCTCTGAGGTGCCCTCTAAAGCAGGGAGCTAGGGTGGAGGCCAGGGTGGAGGTGGGCCAAGAAATACAGTTGGGAGGAGGTGAGGCTGCCTCGGGGCAACAAGTCCCTCTCTGTTCCTGCTGCCCCGAGGCCGGGCGCGCCCACACCACACAGCCCTGGGCTTCCAGCGGAGGCTGGAGCGGTTCAGGGCAGTCCCGGCTCTGGCGTTCCCTGATGTTCTGCTGTCCTGAGAGCAGGGATGCGGCTGGTCCTGTTTGCCACCATATCCCCAGCACCCGGCACGGAGCCTGGCATATCCCGGGCACTCCCAGCACCCCTGTTGGCTGAAAGAATGATTTGAAGATGAGCTCGCTCCTCCAGTTTTCCCACCATCGCCCTCATTGTACGATGTGGAAACTGAGGCACAGAAAGGGAAGAGTGGAAATATTAATGTTTACTGCCTGTAATATTATTATATGTAAGATCATTTTTCTTGAATAATTGGTGTTTATTGAATGTAACATTATCATATTTAAAATCATTTTTCTTGAGATATTAATGTTTGTTGCATGTAACATATTAAGATCGTTTTTCTTGAAATATTAAGGTTTATTGCATGTAATGTTATATTATATTTAAAATCGTTTTTCTTGAAACTAAAAAAAAAAAAAACTGGGGGAAAAAAAAGGGAAAAGTGTTGCCCAAGATCATAGTGCAAGCGGTGACAGGGTAGGACTGGGACCCAGGCCTCTGGACTCTGAGTTCGGAGCCGTCTCCACAACAACCATTTTCTCTATTAAAGAAAATCTGTGATCTTTCCTTCCACTGTATCTTTCTATCCTTCCTGCCTTTCTTCGTTGCCTTTCTTTCCTTCCTTCCTTCCTTCCTTCCTTCCTTCCTTCCTTCCTTCCTTCCTTCCTTCCTTCCTTCCTTCCTCCTTTCCTTTTTCTTCCTTCCAAGTATTGATGACTTTATATTTTCAAAATGGAAGTAGATTTCTCTTTTGCCCCCTCCTTTTAAAAATCTTATGTTCTCCCTTTAAAAAATACTCAGCCCGGCCGGCGTGGCTCAGCGGTTGAGCGTCAACCTATGAACCAGGAGGTCAGGGTTCAATTCCCGGTCAGGGCACATGCCCAGGTTGTGGGCTCAGTGTAGGGCGTGCAGGAGGCAGCCGATCCATGATTATCTCTCATCATTGATGTTTCTATCTCTCTCCCTCTCCCTTCCTCTCTGAAGTCAATAAAAAGATATTTTAAAAAAATACTCAGAAGTGGAGATAAATGGTGATGGAAGGAGACTTGACTTCGGGTGGTGAACACACACTACAATACACAGGTGATGTGTTATAGGTTGTATGCCTGAAACCTATATAATCTTATTAGCCCATGTCACCCCAATCAAGTCAGTAAAAATATTCAGAAAATATATAAAAATGTTTCAAAATTACAAAGCAGCCATCACCCCCACACCCGGAGCCACCACTGTAAACATGTTATCATTGCGAATAACAACCATGGCAAACGCCCATGGGTGGCTGACCGCCGGCCAGGGATGCTGCCGGGGGCTTTCAAATCCGCATCCTCACAAGGTTTTTCCTGGGGTGATGGAAGTGTCTAAAATTAGATTGTGATGATGGTTGTACAACTCTGTGAAGATACTCAAAGCCCTTGAGTTGTGCACTAAAACGGGTGAGTTTCCTGGCATGTGAGTTTTACCTCAGTAAAGCTGTTTAAGAAATCGGCACCCTCTTGACTGATGCTGGCAGGGCTGCGTGAGGCTGGTGTAACCAGGGTCCCTGCCTTCAGAGGGGAGAAACTGAGGCTCAGAGAGACAAAGTCTGGGGCCCCTCACCTGCCCCCGCACACTGGGCTCCTCTCCTCACTCAGGTAGCAGCCATCACGGACATTTCCCGTCATCATTAGCGCCACCACTGAAATATTTCCCTGCTCCAAACCTCAGTCTCCCCATCAGTGAAATGGGCACAGGGCACAGAGCAAGGGATCCCCAGGGGGACCCCCTGTACCCCTCCTAGGCCACACGAGAGCCCTGGCATCCCCTCTCTCGCAGTCTCAGGCCATGGCTAGCATCTGCCCGTATGCTGTCCTCACTGCTGGGAGGCAGTCCCGGGGCCAAGCGGGGATCCTCTCTGGGGCCACGGATGGAACTGGGATATGAGGGCTGGGTGTCCATCTGGGGTCCAGGAGGCCCCTTGTGGGACAGGATGGAGGGGGAAGAGACAGGAGCAGCCTCCATAGCCCGTCCTGGAACGCCGAGGGTCTAAATTCTAAATTCAGACCAGCCTGCGGGTTGTTATGAAGGCGTTCGGGTCAAGGTTGGAGGGCAGAATGCATTGTTCTGCACAGTTTGGTTTATAACTGGGATGTTTAGACCTGTGGCCCGCGGGCCTCCGCTTCGGCTCTTGTTCCACTCCTGACAACACCGTGTCCATGACGCTTCCTCCACTCCTGCCCTGTCCCTCTGTCCCTATCAGCTCGCCTGCATCCCCTCCCCTGAGGCTCTGACCCTCTGACCCTGGCCAAGGCCTGGGAATTCTCCTGGCGCCAGGAACAGATGCAGAGGCTGATGGCGGCTGCCAGAGTCACCTTTCACGTCCAGCTCCACTGGGGCGGGGGGGCGGGAGGGGGGGAGATGTCCTCTGGCCGGGCTGGCACAGGAGTCCAGCCATAGGCAAGGCTCGGCATGTGGCAGGTGCATGCTCCGAGCACGGAGAGGCCTGAGCCGAGCGTGGCTGCCCTGCAGGCAGCAGCAGGGGCTCTCTGGGGCTTCCTGGTCCCTGCTCCCTGGGCCTTTGCTCAGGTGTGGTCACTCCTTTGCCTAACTAAGGCCTAATTTTTGCTGAGGCCCAGACTTCAATGTCAGATGCCTTCATTGGCCCCCTGAGGACTCCCCTCCTTCAATACCAGGCTCCTCGCGCCCTTCTTCAAACACCCACCAGGGCTCTCCCTGTGCTTTAGGGTTTGTCTGTCCTGCTTGGCTGTGAGCCCCCGAGGGCAGGGATGGTTGGGCTTGCTCAGAGCTGTGCCCTGAGGGCCTGGCATGCTGCAAGTGCCAAGGAGATGTCAGTTCCCTCTGCCCCCTACGGTCAGTGACCATCTACCTATAATGTTTCAGTTATCCCCCCATTTCTCTTTGGCCTCAGTCTCCAAATCTGAGAAATGGGACCACTAAGGTGTATTTCAAAGTAGTGAGGATGAGCTGTCCCCAGTGGGAAGGGCTGGGCTAACCAAGACAGGGGCTCTCAGAAGCCAGAGACAGTGCCGGGCTGTGATGGGATGAAGATGTGGAGGAAGGAGCAAGGGCATTGGTAGGAGGCGGCACCTGAGCAGGGCTGGCAGAGTCACCAGGAAGCCCAAAACCTTGCCTCCCAGGCTGCTGCTTGGGCTCTAGGCAGAGGCTCCCTCCCCAGGCCCCCTGCCACACACCCTGGATGGAGATCCCCACCCCCACTCTGACCCCCCTCTCAGCCTGCACCTATGCCCAGGCAGGAACAGAACTGGCACCTCCTCTCAGCCAGGTCTTCCCTGGAGCACTTCCCGGGCACTATCCCAACACTCCCCACAATCCCGCGGGGGAGCTGCTAGACTATCCCCATTTTACAGATGAGAACATAGCGGCTGAGTGGGCTCAGCTTGCAAGTGGAGAGCTGAGCTGCAAACCCCGGTCTGATTCCAGAGCCTGAGCCCCCGGCTCCTCTGCCACATTCCCACGGTCTTGGTCTCCCCAGGGGCCAAGCGGGCAGGGAGGGTGGGTCCTACCCATTTGTCGACCTGCCTGGGCACCAGAGTGAGAGAGACCTGGGCGCTGTAGCCTGGAAGTCTGTCCAGGACACCCCACTCTTGGCGCTGCACGGGCATCTGTTCATGAAATGCTGGGGTGTCTGGGGGCCCACGCACACTCCTCCGTCTGAATATCCTCAAGATGAGCTCATCTACTCGACAAGAATGGCTTCCAAATTTATATTCCCAGCCCCCTCCCCCCTGAGCTCCGACTTGCATTCCCACACTGCCTACCCCACACCTCAGACTCAACATGTTCAAAACCAGACTCCTGCTCATACCCCGCTCCCAAACCTGCTCCCCCTGTACCCCGTTCATGGCACCAACACCCACCCGGGGCCCACGACGCTGAAGTCATCTTTGATCCCTTTTCCTCACCCTCCACATCCCATCCATAATCAGGATATGTCCTGAACCCCACCTTCCCCCTCTCCACTGCCAAAGCCTGGTCCAGGCCCCGGCACCTCTTGCCACTGCAGCAGCCTCCTCATCTGTCTCCTGCCCCTCTGCTGCCCCCTCCCCAAGTCACACACTTGCTGGAATCAGCTCAAGTTACTCCACTTAAAAGCTTTTGGTAATAATGAAAACAAACCCAACTCCTCACCACAGCCTAAGGGCCTCTGAGATCTAGCCCCTGCCTCCTCTCTGAGGCCGTCCTCTGTGCTCACCAAACACCAGCCTGGCTCCTTTCTGTTCTTCAGACACACCGCATTTATTCCTGCCCCAGGGCCTTTGCATGTGCTGATCCCTCAGCAGAGAATGCTTCTCCCGGGTTAGCCACATGCTACTCGTCCCTCAGGGCACATTCCAGATGCCATCCCCTCCTGGAGACCTTGTCTGATTCCCCGAGGACAGCGGCCCTTCTTCCCTCCCCAGCGCTGACCACATTCTCCAGTCGTCACGGACATGCTTCTGTGCCCACGACTTCAGCTTCCTGTCTGGAATGCAGACTTTTGTCTTTGCTACCATAGGATCCCAGCAGGGAGCCGTGTGGACACCCCATGAATGTCGGCTGCGTGACTGAGCAAATCAGCCTCAGTTTTCCCTTCGGTAAAAAGGGATGAAGAAATAGCACAGAAACACCCAGACAAGTCCGAGCAGGGCCCCGGGCAGCTGCCGGGCCACCTCCATTACAGAGCTGACAGCAGGGTCCTCCTCCTGCCAGGAGCCTCTGCTTCCTCCGATGCACTTTCCACTTCCTCTCCGTGGGGGGTTGAGCCCTGGGGAGCCCCAGGAGGCAGAGCCGCTGTTACCATGCTGACGGGTCTGGGGACCCAGCCCTGGAAAGGCAGGGAGCCCATGAGGGAGCAGGCCGGGCTGACTGGGGGCTCCGCGGAACCTCGGTTTTCCATCTGCTCTACCTGGGCCTGCATCTGAACACCTGTGCATCCTCCGGCAGGACCGCCCTCAAAGGGCATTGGGGCGCGGAGGGCAGCGAGGGGGCCCCCACTGCACCAGTAAACCGCGGTGGCCAGGCTGGCCTGCTGTGCTGCCAAATGCTGGCACCTCTCTCTGCTGGACAGTGAACTCTGAGAGGGTGGCGTTGGGTCTGCCCTGGCACACAGGCACCCAAACCTACCTGAGGATCAACACCCCACTCTGATGTGTTTACAAAGGGCCCTTACACACATGGACTCACGGCAGCCCCGCAGCCACCGTCTCAGGAAGGTGGGCGGCAGAGCAGCTGCCAGTGTCCCCATCCTACAGATGGGAAAACGGAGGCCCACACTTGCACAGCCTGTGCCCAGTGCAGGGCTTGGCTCTCTGAGGCTGTGCAGGGCCAACACTAGAAACTGGGCTCTGTAGTCTAATGGGCACTGTCCTTCCTGCGGTGTGACCTTGGGCAAGGCACCTGGCCTCAGGGTCTCAGTTTCTTCATCTGCAGAATGGGCACCATGGCACCTGCCTCGTGGGGCTGTGTGAGCCATCCTGTGCAGCATGGTGTGGGCACATGGGAAGGGCGAGTAGGTGGGAGCTGAGCCCTTCCCCTCCACAGCCCCTGCCCAGAGCCCACGCCCTGGCACAGAGCAGGCGCTGGGCAGACATTCAATGGATGGAAGGCAGGGATGTGGCTTGAACACTGCAGAGGGCTGGATATCCGTGGGTGTCATTTCATGCACGAAGGCCTCAGGGCTTTACTGTCTCAGGGTTCCCCGGCCCCCCACTCTGACTGCTTGGCCACGGGCAGCGGCCCATCTGTGTGTCCCTTGCCTGTGTCTCTGCAGCTCTTAGGGTCACGTGAGCAGGAGGAGGGTTCTTGGGAAGCTGATCCCCAAGAGACAGACGGCCGCCCCCTCTGCTGACCAGATGGGCCCAGCTACCCCCACGGTGGCTCTCCAGCCTCCCACAGATACACTGCGCTGGTCGGGCCCTTCTCTCTGTCCCTCACAGTGGGCACTGCGCTTCCCAGGTCACTCACTGGAGAGGAAGGAACCACCATCCAGTCCAACTGGCCACGTTAGGGATGGAAAACTGATGCAGGCGCAGAGAGGGCAAGTGACTGGCCTGAGGTTTCACAGCAGAACCTGGCTTGGACCCCAGATGTCTCTCCCCAGATGGAGGGAGGGGCCTCTGCCTCCCTCTCCCACAGGCCATCTCTTCCTTGGCCATGAAGGTCATTGGAAGGAAGCTTGGGTTTCTGAAGGGGAGGGAGGGAGTTCGGGCTGCGCGACGCACTGTGGAGGGAGGGAGGGAGGGAGGGAGGTCAAGATCAATTCTCGTGCCTTCTCCCTCAGGGAGCCCAGCCCCGCATCCAGCTCTCCAGCACTGGGGAGAGCGTCACCCTCTCTCTTTCCTTCTCAGCACCCCCAAAGCCGTCTCTGCCTCCTCCTTCTTGGGGGAGTCTAGGGTCATGACCCTGCGCCCCTCCAAACCCAGGACCTTCTGTCTTTGCGGTGGCCCCGGACTCCCAGCCACCTGGCCCTCCCAGCGCCTCCTGGGCTCAGAGGCAGGAGGGGGATTAGGTTCTGCAAATGGCTCCCCCCTCCCCGGCACCCTGCTTCCCTGTCTTAGTCATCTCTGTCCTCCGCCTTCTCCCTCCATTACCATCCCTGCCAGGCCAAGGGGAGAACGACACTGACAGGCGCCCTCCACCCAGGGGCGGCGGTGAGCAAGGGCCCTGCTGGTCAGAAAAGCATCAGAAGCGGTTTCCCCCCACCCCCTTCCCTTCCTCATCCTGCAGCCCGCGCTCCCCCCGCCGCCACCAACGCTGCGCACGGATGGAGGCCGGAGCCGCAGAGGTGTGTGTGTGTGAGGGAGGGAGGGAGGGAGGCTGTGCCTGGTCCGCGATGCCCACTGGGCTATGTCCTCTCCAGGGGGCTGTGACGGGTGTCTCCTGCCCCGGCCCAGGAGTCCCCATGGTGGGAGGGAGCTGTCCTCCATGGAGCCTAGGGGTGGGGGGCACTGCCCGGGGGTGCTGCCCCTCCAAGGGACTCCCGGAGTGGAAGAGAGGCGCTGAGTAATGCAGGCCCCTCAGTGCCCATGGGGGCGGGGGGCAGCCCTGTGCAAGGGTCCCCTGGCGGAGCGCCGTCCTCCCTAAAGGATGGGCGGAGGAGGGGGCGTGATACCGCGGCGATGGGCTGACGCCGGGTCGGACAAGCTGGGGGC
>NW_005370657.1:1137019-1137226 GCF_000412655.1 Myotis brandtii
GGGGGCGGGGGGCCTGGGGACTCAGGTGTCTGAGCCCGCAGGCGCGCGGCTCCTACCTGCCCACGAAATTCTCCAGCACCGAGCTCTTGCCCGCGCTCTGGCCGCCCACCACGGCGATCTGCGGCAGGTCGAGGTCAGCGTTCTGGCCGATGGCGGAGAAGGCGTCCTGCAGCCGGTTGACCAGCGGGATGAGATCTTCCATGCCAC
>NW_005370657.1:1137390-1142711 GCF_000412655.1 Myotis brandtii
TCAGCGGCACTGTGGGGATTGTAGTTTTCTCCTTCTGCGGGTTTCGGGGCGCTTGTGTAGTGTCTGGGGGCGCGGATGCTGCACCAAAGATACCATTTCTGGGAATGGGCGAGGGTCTCACGCCAAGTACCGGGCCTCTTGGACAGGGGTCATGACTGCCT
This sequence comes from Myotis brandtii, assembly GCF_000412655.1. Taxonomy (NCBI): domain Eukaryota; kingdom Metazoa; phylum Chordata; class Mammalia; order Chiroptera; family Vespertilionidae; genus Myotis; species Myotis brandtii. The sequence goes on from NW_005370657.1 coordinate 1,137,552, forward strand.
CACTCCATCTTACAGATGGGGAAACTGAGGCTTGGGGAGAGGATGGGCCTCCTCCAAGGTCACAGTCTCCTGAGCACCTACTGTAAGCCAGGCCTGTCCTGGGCCCTGGAGGTACAGCCGTGAACAAGACGGTCCTAGATCTCACATCCAGGTGGCAGGCAGGCAGTAAATGACCAAACAGGTAAATGAAAGAGTAAAAGTGAAGGTAGTTTATCCTAAGAGCCATGGAGGAAAGAAAGAGGCTGTGAAAAGAGGTACCCGGGTGGGTGCACAAAGTCCACGTCAGCCTGGGAGGAGTGTTTGTGGGGGGGGGGGGGGTGTTCTCGGAGGAGGTGACTTTTGAGAAGAGACCTAAATGAAGAGAAGACACAGCTACAGGCAGATCGGGGGAGAGCAGGCCAGGCTGAAGGATCAGCAGGATGCAGAGGCCCCGCCACTTAGAAGGCCATTCTCGGGAGGGTTGGGACTTCCTGTCCTGAGAGGAGTAGATTTTGCCCCAACTCATCATCGTGGTGGTAAGACAGTGGGATTTGAATCAGGGCCTCTTACAACCCTACCTGTTTATTCCTTTCACACAACGAGGCCACGGGGCCCCAGGCCTAGCCATCACCTCTGCATTTGAGGAACCTAATTTGGACTCCCTACAAAGAGGCTAGGAAAGGGAGGCCAGCTTACCCTGTGCTGTTGGGGGTCAGTGGATCGTTTCCTATGCATAAGCTAGAGGCCTGATGCACGAAATTCGTGCAAGGGGCTCGACCCTCGCAGCCACGGTGGCTGCCTCGGCCCTTGCAACCCCAGCTTCGGCTTCGTCCGGAAGGACGTCCAGAAGGTCGTTCGGCTGTCTGGTCTAATTAGCATATTACGCTTTTATTATTATAGATAGGGCAGGGACAAAGTGGGGAGAGCAGTGGCCTGTGAATCGGAGTACCATTTATTCATCCATTTAATACATTTTTATTGAGCCAGGCACTATACTGGATGCCAGAGATAAAGCAGGGAGCAAAATGGACAAGAAATCCTTACTCACATGTGGCTTCTAGACGAGTGGAAAAAGAGAAACAAAACACAAATAAGCTAATGAATATGACTTTGTCACATGGTGCTGAGTGCTTTGGGAAGCAGGAAGCTGGGGGAGGTTGGGAGCAGTCGTGTTGCTATTGTGTGATCAGATGGTCAGAGGAGGCCTCTGGTAAGGTAAAAGTTGTGTTTTTTTTTTAATAGTTTTATTGGTGAGTTAAAGTTTGAGCAGAGGCCTGAGGAAATAAGCAAGTGACACACGTGGGCAAGCAGGGGAGAGATTTTTCTAGGCAGGCAGAGGGAATAAGCAGGCCCTCCTCCAGGAGCCTGGCCTGGGTCTTAGACAAGCTGTATGATGCGGTCCCTCCAGGTCTCTAAGCCTCAGTTATCTACTCTGGGTAATGGGGATAAGGATAGATCTGAGTGCCTGTGACGGGCATGGCCCTGGCCTGGCGCTGAGGAAACTCATTACACCGCTGCTGTGAGGACGCCAATGATGACAGCCCTCCGGCCAGCTGGGGCATCAGCTACGCACAATGCACATCCTGAGCAGCCGCTCCCAGCCAGCCCGTTACTATGCTCCGGGAACCCGAGAGCAGAGATAAAGCCTGGGGTAGAGCCATTCATTTGGGGAGGGGGCGCAGTTTGCAAATGCCTGCCTAGGGGGTGCCATCATGGCTGGGTTGTTTTTCCTAATGAGGATAGTGAAGCTTCTTGTGAAAATCAGGCTTTACACAGTGTTTGAAAGCTTCTGACCATCCTCCCACCCAGAGGTAACCACTACTATAGTTCAGTGTTTCTTCTCTGTTTTTTCACATGAATGCATTTTTTACAGAAGCGGGATCACACCACATTCCCTGTACTGCTGCACCACTGATGTCACACCAGCAGCCCCGAGTCTGTCGGGAACGTAGGAAGACAGGCCCCACCGTGACCTGCTCGGTCACAACCTGGATCTAAGGAGAACCCAGTGCCCAGCAGACTCCTGTGCGTGGCACCACGGGAGGCGCTCTGCTGGCCTCGCTGTGTGCAGCTCTTTCCGCAGCTGAAGAACAGCTAGAACGGCCCTGTTCCTCGTTCACGGCTGCGTAGTTTCTCACTGTTTCTCCCTCCTCTGCTCAGAATGGTTGTGTTGAGTTGGAAGAATCCATGAATAAAATGCCACGGTAGGGTGTAGAGGTGGCTGATGTTCTGGGCAGAGGAACCAGCATAAGCAAAGCCGGGAATCAGAAAGGAAGTGACCCTGAGATGCACCCTGGCCTCGTTCCCCTGAGCTGTGGGTGAGGCCTGAAGGATCGCAGACGGTCTCTCCAAGCACCGAGCAGCTGGGCCCCGGGGGCCATGAATTCAATGGGTCACAACGGCTTGGAGTCTCCTGTGAGCGCCCAAGGGGAGAATTCTCTCTGGAGCTCCTGCAGCTTTACCATCAACGGTGCTGGCAGGTTAACACCAGGCAGGTTGGCTGGGCCCTTCCTCCTGGCCAATTCCTGCCTGGGAGACCCACCCTCAGGAGGGAAGAGTTCTTCTCAGCTCCTTTTGACAGATGAGGAAACCGAGGCACAAGGAGGCAATGAGGAGTGAGTCTAGAGTCATCCCTTCATTCCTTTGCTCACTCATGTAACCGACCTTCCCCAGGCAACCGCGATGTGAGGCGCTCTGAGCTGGGTCCCAAGGACACGGGCCCAGTCAGCAGCTGCTTCCTGCCACCCGGGGCACGTACCACTAGCACGGGCAGATGTAATGCCGGGTAAGGAGGTGGCAGGTGACAGACAATGACACCGTGATCAAGAGCCGATTGGGAAGTGGGGAAACGGTGACAATAGCCACCACCCCGGGCAGGTGCTCGATGAGGAAACTGGGGAAACCCTAATGCCACCCAAGGCTCCAATCGATGGAGACGTTCACCCTACCCTTGAACGGGGACACTCAGGGGGACGGTGCCAGCTCTTCTCCACCCGAAACACACTTCCCGTCCCACCAGCAGAGAGTCTGAGGGGGGAGGAGAAGATGGACACAATCATTCTATAGTTTATCTGAAAAAAAAAGTACAAGATTGAGAATTGGCAAGACATTCTTTATAAAGCATCATAATGTCAGGCGCTCGTGTTGTCAAGCATTAGGATATATTCCCAAACTGTAATAGTCACACTACGTGCCATCGAGGAGACAGGCGGACCCCTGGAGCAGAGTAGGTCTGGACATAGATCCCCACGAGCAGGGCTTATTTCCTGATAAAGATGTGTCTCAAATGAGAGGCAAGGAAAAGGCTTCGGGCTGATGCTGTCGCCTCAGACTTCACTTGGGATGCACAGAGGTGGGGCCTCTCGTCCCCCCCCCCCCCCAAAAACCCTTCCAGTGGGGCCTTTGCCTGCAATGGGATTCATTACAACACGCGTCTAGCCCCAAACTGTCCCCAGAGCTTTCCTATCCACTATCCCGTCTGGTCTTCAAGGAGGCGGCACAGGGTCACATGCATTCTTGAAAACGCTCCCTCCTTCCCCACGAGTCATTCAAACCAATCACAGCAAATTAGGGGGGGGGCAGAGAAAGGGAAAAAACACCCGCGAGTCCACTACACAATATATTTATTCTTTCCAAACCGGGATCATAATGTGTATGTGGTTTTGTCACCTATTGAGTTCACTTCACATCGTATTGGGAGTGTTTAAGTAGCCTTTGAAAACACAAAGTCTGATGGCTGCATGCTCTTCCTTAAGAAGCAGATGCCATGCCCTGGCCGGTGGCTCAGGTGGTTAGAGCTTCATCCCAATACACCAAGGCTGTGGGTTCCATTCCCAGACAGGGCACACACAAGGATCAACCAAGGAATGCAGAAATAGGTGGAACAACAAACCAGTGTTTCTCTCTCTTTCTCTCTCTTCCTCTCTCTCAAATTAATAAATAAAAAATTTGAAGAAGAAAAAAAAGCAGACACCATGATTAATTTAGTTGTTCTCCTAACGTTGGTGATTTCCCAGACAGCTACTGCAAATGATGTTCCTGCAAAGGACCCGCTGGTTTGAAGAACTCCCCTTTCTATTATTTCCTTGGACTAGATTCCCCCAAGTCACCAGGCAAAGGGCAGAACACCTTCGTGTCTCGATGGAGACTTTGCCAATGGCTTTCCAGAAAGCAGGAAACACAGGCAGCCGGCGCTGTCTCCCCCGCTTCACCCCTCACCAGCATGAGCATTATTTTCAGTGGTTTTCTTTCTTTCTCTCTTTTTTTACTTTGGCAATTTGCTAGACTCACTCGGTGCCAGGTGCCAGTGCTAAGCATTATGTAACCCCCCTCCCCCACCCCAGAGTGGGAACATCCATTTTCTAGGGGAAGAAGCGGGCGCAGAGAGGACTCCCCCGGTGGCCAGGGTCGCCGAGGCCCAGGCAGTGAGCCCCGATTCAAGCCCGGGCGTCTCCAACGCTCGCGCCCAGATCAGGTGTCAGCGCGCTTGCACCGGGTGGGCAGCCAGGGCGGTCTCCACGCGCCTCTCCCCTCCCTGCCAGGGCCCGGGTTTTCTAATCGGAGAGTACGTAATGCTGTGGCACCTTCCCTAGCGCTCCCGGCCCTTCAGGGGTAAAGCCCAACCCCCCAGGCCCACCTTCCAAGCCACCCGCCTCCAGGTTGCCGCTTCACTCAGTGGCGCGATGTCTCCCAGACCCGGCCTGGCCCGCGCGCTCTCGCGACCCTAAGTCCAGGCGGAGTTAGGCACCTGTGCGGGCCCCCGCCCCGCGGGGTTGCGGTAGGGCGGGTCTTGAGCCTTAGGCATCACCTGTCACCTGATGAAGACGGCTAGGCACCGAGGTCTCTCCTTGGACGCGCGGGGCGGCCCCAGGTCTGCGCGTAAACCCGCTGAGCACCAGCAGCGGGAACCGGGGTTGCTTCTGAGTAACCTCCGGTTGTTGGGCTCAGTGACTCCGTCTAGGGACGGAGGGGAGGGGCGTAGGGACGGGGACAGAGCCGTAAAGAATCCCTCCCGGCAGGACCGTTTCAGGGCCAGGATGAGTTTTTATCATTAAACTCAGCCCTCCTCCCGCGCCCCCGAGTCAACACTTCCCAATGGACAGCGGCTGGTTGGACAGTGGGCACATGCCTTCCCCGGGCTGCGCCGCTCGCCCCCTTCGGCTCCCGAATGTCCAGCCGTCG
>NW_005370657.1:1143211-1158893 GCF_000412655.1 Myotis brandtii
GGGGGAGGTGCTGCTGTGATTGACACCGAGAGGCACAGCGAGAGGGTGGGAGTGTCAGAGGGGCTGAGTGTGTGTGTGTGTGTGTGGGGGGGGGCGCTGGCCTCCGCAGAGAAAGGCCGCAGGGGGTGGTGTGTTGGGGTCGGATGCTCCCCCTAGACCCTGAGAGTTGGAGAGATGGAGGACGGGTTGGGCCTTTGAATTGGGGGCTGTTGGCAGGATTTGGGGGAAATTGGCGGGAGGGTGGTTGGCTCCTGCAGTTGGGAGAATTGGGGGCGTGATGATGGGGCGGGGAGCAAATGTGGGCGGCCTGGGCAGGACTGGGAGAGTACAGCTCAGCTGGCAGTATTTGAGGGCCGGGGTGGGGGCGGGTGACCATGGACGGAGGAGAGCTGGCCGGGCCTGGGGTGGGGAGCCCAGACTTCCTCCCCTTCCTCCCCAGCCACCATGTTCAACCAGCTCCAGCAGCAGCAGCTCCAGCAGCAGCTCCAGCAGCAGCAGCAGCAGTTGCTGCAGCTCCAGCAGCTGCTCCAGCAGCCGCCCCCGCAGGCCCCCCTGCCCATGGCCATGAGCAGGTGAGTTCCCGGGGAGGGTGGCGGCTCTAGTCCTGCTACTCAGACCCGGGCCTTGGAGACCCCTTCCCAGCCCTTCCTCCCAGAGACCTGCCTATGTGAGTCCTGCAAGTCATTTCCCACCCCCAGGAGGGCAGAGAATGGAGGGGAGGCTCTCCCGGTGACACTCTGACACCCGATCTCCACACACAGGGGGCTCCCCCAGCAGCAGCCACAGCAGCAGCTTCTGAACCTCCAGGGCACCAACGCGGCCTCCCTCCTCAACAGCTCTGTGCTGCTGCAGCGAGCTTTGCTTCTGCAGCAGTTGCAAGGTATGGCCACAGGCCCTTCTCCCTGCGTCTTAGTGCCGGCTTCCCAGCAGCCCCCCAGTCCCACCAGATCCACAGCGTCAGCCTGAGAGGGAGCTGCTGGCGGCGTCCCCAGTTTACAGGCGGGACACCGAGGCTCCAGGAGGCACAAGTTGCTCAGCTGCAGGCGGGTCTGTCTGACCGCACACATTGTGTGCCCTTGGCCATGTTGCTGGCTCTGTGGACAGCACTCAAAACATTTCACTGACCTTCAGGTTACGTGAGATGCTGGATGGAAAGACCTGTTTTGACCACCCTCCCCTGCATCCCGTTTGACAGATGAGGAAGCTGAAAGTCCAGAGAAGGGAAGTCCTTTGCCCTGGGTCACACAGCACCAGCCGTGGCCGAGCTAGACCAAGGCCTGAGCCTCCCGACCCCCTGGACCTCTGAGTGGGTGCTTTAGGCCTGTGCCCTGGCCTCAGTTTCCCCATGGGGAGAGCAGTTTTTCAGCTCTTCTCTCCAAGATGCTGCCCTGATACTTTCCAAGATACCTCAGCCCCTTCGGGAGTAACCCAGGGGCCCAGTGGCCTGGGGCCAGCTCATGTTCAGATCCAGACTGTCCCCAGGGTAGCTGTGACTTGCCAGCCTGGACTCTGTGCTGAGGTCTTTACAAACCCAATTCCTCGACTCAGCTGACAACCCTAAGGAGAGGTTCACTCATGGCCCCATTTTACAGGTGAAAAAACAGGCCCAGAGAGGGGCACGTGCCCATGGTCACACAGTGAGTAGGTGTTGATGAGAGGGAGAATTAGAGCCCAGATCTTACCACAGAGCTGTGTGCTGAGACGCTAGACTCTCCTGCCCCCCAGCAGGGTTTGCAGCCAGGGCAGATGTGATGGTTGTCACTCTTCAGCCCTGCCAGGGCCACCTGGGTGTGAATGGTTCTGGGAGCTTACATATAAATGACAGACAGCCCTGGCTGGCGTGGCTAGGTTGCTCGGATATCATGCCATGCACTGAAAGGTTGCTGGTTGGATTCCTGGTCAGGGCACATGTCTGGGTTGCGGCTCGATCCTCAGGAGGCAGCTGATCGATGTTCTCACATCAATGTTTCTCTCTCTCTCTCTCTCTCTCTCTCTCTCTCTCTCTCCCTCTCTCCCCCTCTCCCTCTCCCTCTTCCTCTCCCTTTCTCTCTCAAAAAAATCAATTATAATCTTTAAAAAAAAATAAACGATAGATAGAATTGTGCACCTGAAATCTATATAACTTTATTAACCAATGTCACCCAAATAAATTCCATTAAAAAAATCAACAACAAAAAGAAAAGAAAAAGTGACAGATAGATGAGTGGAGAGATAAAACCACACACAGGGACCCACAATATATGCATATATTTCCCCCCATTTAAAAAGCTACACTCTTCAAAGACAAGTGAAAAGAGCATTTTTAAAAGAGGATAAGAAAACCCAAATTACCGTCTGTAGCCTCACTCACCTCCTGAAGAAAAGAACCACCTGTCAAGGTTTGGGTGTGTTTCCTCCCATTCTTTTCTAGGCACTGCCCTGGGGATTGGTATGTGATGGTGGTTATTGACACAAATGAAAGGCTGGATCTTGTTTCTCACTGAATAGAACGGCACGATCATTTATCATGTGATTGGACAGTCTCTGGTTATGTGTTAGTAGCTGTTTAATATTCCATTGGAGGGATGTGCCCTTGCTTACCTAAACCTTCCCAGCCATTTCTTTCTCTTTTTTTCTATTTTAAATAACAGTGGGATGAATATCCTGTTTGAGACTATTTTCTTAGAATGGATTCCCAAGAGTAGAATAACTGGGTGGGTGGGGGATGGGTATTTTATGGCTCTTGATAAGTATTGCCAAATTGCTTTCCTAAAGGACTGGACCAGTTTGCAATGTCACCAGCCACGTATGACAGTACCGGTCTCACCATGCCCACAGCAACACTGGGTATTATATGCTTTTTTATATATATACATGTATATACATATAACTTACTAACTTGGTTGGCAAAAAGCTATATTATTGATGCTTTCGTTTACATTTCTTGGAGTGCTAGTGCAGTTTAACATTTTATCATGGTCTGTTAAGCGTTTGTATTTCTTTTTGTGACTTGTCCATGTCCTTTGCCATTTTTCTTTTTATGTATTTTATTTTTTTGCATAATCCCTTCACTTTTTTCCATCCGCTCCCAAATCCCACCCCCCCCCCCCCCCCCCCCCGCCCCCCCCCCCACAGCTTTCATTCTGTTCTCTGTATCTATAAATCTGTTTCTGTTTTGTTAGTTTATTTTGTTCATTAGATTCCACGTATATGAGTGAAATCATGTGCCTTTGTCTTTCTCTGACTGGCCTGTTTCACTTAGCACAATGCCCTCCACGTCTGTCTGTGCTGTTGCAAAGAGTAGGATTTCCTTCTTTTTTACGGCCGAGTAGTATTCCGTGTGTAATTGTACCGCAGCTTTTTTTTTTCATGATGAGATATAATTTTAATTCAACATCAGCTTTGTTACACACAAAAATTGTAGTTTAGTTACTCTGTGTTTACATTAAAAAGTTGTAAATTTCAACAGCTACAGCTTCTCTTCAATTGATAGAATGTAACAGAGTTTATGAATATAAAATAAATCAAATGCATCACAACTAATTCCAAAAATATTGCGGCTCCATAGTTTTTTTAATTTACAAAGAACCTAGTTTGTACCACAGTGATGAGTTCCAATGAACATTGTATTCAGCTCTGTACCACCGCTTTTTTATCCATTCATCCATCTCCTGATGGCCACTTGGGCCGCTTCCAAATCTTGGCTATTCTTATATAATAAAAGGGTAATATGCAAATTGACCGAACTGTGAGACGACTGGTTACTATGATGTGCACTGACCACCAGGGGGCAGATGCTCAATACAAGAGCTGCCTCCTGGTGGTCAGTGTGCTCCCACAGAGGGAGTGCCGCTCAGCCAGAAGCCCAGAAGCCGGGCTCAAGGCAGGCGAGTGCAGCAGCAGTGGCGGGAGCTTTTCCCGCCTCTGCAGCAGCGTTAAGGATGTCCCACTGATGGCTTAGGCCAGTGGTTCCCAAACTTATTTGGCCTACCGCCCCCTTTCCAGAAAAAATATTACTCAGCCCCTGGAAATTATTATTTTTTAAATTTTAATAGCAGTTACTCATCGCCCCCAAATGCACCTGTGGCCATCACCGCCCCCCTGGATCGCTGCAGCGCCCACCAGGGGGCGGTAGCGCCCACTTTGGGAATCACTGGCTTAGGCCCACTCCTGGTGGGGAGCGGGCCTAAGCCAGCAGTGGGACATCCCCTGAGGGCTCACAGACTGCAAGAGGGTGCAAGTCGGGCTGAGGGACATCCTCCCCAGTGCACGAATTTTGGTGCACCAGGCCTCTAATTGTAAATAATGCTGCAATGAACACAGGGGTGCACATATCCTTTTGAATTAGTGTTTTGGGTTTCTTTGGATACATACCCAGAAGTGGAACCACTGGGTCATAAGGCAGTTCCGTTTTTAATTTTTTTTTTTTTTTTTAAATATATTTTATTGGTTTTTTACAGAGAGGAAGGGAGAAAGAGAGAGAGTTAGAAACATCGATGAGAGAGAAACATTGATCAGCTGCCTCCTGCACACCCCCTACTGGGGATATGCCCGCAACCAAGGTACATGCCCCTGACCGGAATCAAACCCGGGACCTTTCAGTCCGCAGGCCGACGCTCTATCCACTGAGCCAAACCGGTTCCGGCCGTTTTTTATTTTTTGAGGAAACTCCATACTGTTTTCCATAGTAGCTGCACCAATCTGCATTCCCACCAGCAGTGCACAAGGGTTCCCTGTTCTCCACATCCTCGCCAGCACTTGTTGTTTGTTGATTTATTGATGGTAGCCATTCTGGCGGGCATGAGGGCTTTGCCATTTTCCTTTGGGAGTGTGCCATCTTTCATCTCACTGTAACAGCTGGTTGGCGTTCTGTTCTCTCCCTGCACATCTGTGTACATGTATTTGTTTTAAATCCATGTTAATTGAACACTTACTATATACAAGGCACACTTGTATATCTCATTGGATCCTCCTAATAACTGAGTCAAGCACTATTATTATCCCCATTTTACAGATGAGGAAACTGAGGCTGAGAAGGGGGAACTGATTTGCTCAGGGTCACAGAGCTTGTACTCTCGAGTCTGGATTTGAATAAGCTGTCACAGCACATCTGACGCATGCCCTGAACCCCTGTGCTTGTCCTCCGAGCCTTGGGGCAAGAACTTGAACTGTCTATTATGGCTCAAATACTCCCCAGCACTGGGATGCTGAGCCTGATGAGGTGTTCCCCGGGTGGTTGGGTGATGGGCAGTGGGAAGTGGACAAGGCATTTGTGCAGCTGGTCCTAGAACAGTTGCAAGCTCGAGGCCCTGGGGACTGAGAGAGGCTCCGGGGAAGCCTCCAGAAGAAAACACCTACACGGAGACCTGAAGTAACTGGGAGGTAGTGGGGACAGAAGGTCTCAGGTGGAAGGAACAGAGGCAGGAAGAAACCAGGCTTGTTTGAGGGATACACGGGAGCCTATAGCTGGAGTCTAGTGGGGGCATGTGTGGGGCGAATAGAAAGAAAGGAGGTCAGGGAGGAGGGCAAGGCGGACCTGGCACCATGAGCAGCAGGGAGCTATGGAAGGGTTTAGACAGGGGGAAGGGCGACGTCAGAATGTGGTTTTAGAAAGATTACCCTTTGCTGCTCTCCAGTGCAAACCTGGCTGACATGCAGAGATGAAGTGGCGTTGGAAGGGGGCTGGGAGTGGAGCTAGCAAGGGGAGTCAGGCTGGACTGGAAGAGGGGGAGGGGATAGGGTTGGTAGGGTTTGGTGCTGGCTTGGTGGGGGGATAAAGAGAGGGAGGAGTCAGGAGGACCTCCCAGAGACCCTGGATAAGTCCTCCGCTTCATGTCTTTTGTGTCATCAGTAGAAACAGTATCTACCCTGCTGATGGCTGGGCCTAGTGACTGGGGCCACGCATAGAAAGCTTAGCCTCTACCATCCAACCAAATGTGAAAGTGCCGTTAACTTTTATGCAGAGCACTGTGTAACGTGAAAGCACGAGAATGCTCCGCCCGCAATGTGCTATAATCCCTCTTCTCCATCTTCTTGCCTACAGGTAACCTTCGCAGCTACAACCTGGCCACCCCGAACCTGACAGCCCCCAGCCTCACACCCCCCCAGATGGCCACCCCAAATCTACAGCAGTATTTTCCCCAGGCCACTCAGCAGTCCCTGCTGGGCCCCCCTCCTGTCAGGGTCCCCATAAACCCCTCCAAGCTCATCCTTGCAGGGCGGAACCCCCAGAAACAGGCCCGGACCACCCCTGATCGCAAGGTGAGTGGTGGCGGGGGGCAGAGCAGGCAGGGATGGGAGAGGGCTGGCCTGGTGATCAGCCAGCTCCCCACTCTGGCCCACACTGGGCAGGCCACACCCCTCTTTATGCCTTAGTTTCTTCACCTGTAAAGTGAGCAGGAGGTAAGTTGGACTTGTGTAGTGTTTCTCAAACTTCAAATATTCCTGAACCCCTGATGGGATTTTTGCCATGTCCAAATATCATCAGTATTATTATTTACCTAAAATTTCTCTTTTTAAAAAAAATAGATTTTTATTGATTTTTTACAGAGAGGAAGGGAGAGGGATAGAGAGTCAGAAACATCGATGAGAGAGAAACATCGATCAGCTGCCTCCTGCACACCCCCTACTGGGGATGTGCCCGCAACCAAGGTACATGCCCTTGACCAGAATCGAACCTGGGACCCTTCAGTCCGCAAGCCGACACTTTATCCACTGAGCCAAACCGGTCAGGGCTAAAATTTCTCTTTTTAAAAAAATTAAGCTATAATTGACACATAACACTATATTAGTTTTAGGAGTGCTCCTTAAAATCAGCACTGCCTGATGGAAATAAAATGCAAGCCATATATGGAATTTAATTTTTTCTAGTAATTATATTAACAAAGCAAAACAAAACATGTGAATTTAATTTTAATTAAATATATTTTATTTAATCCAATATATTCAAAAATTATCATTCCAAAATGTAATCGATATAAAAAATGAGCGAGGTGTTTTACATTTCTCTCTCTCTTTTTTTTTTTTGTACTAAATCTTTAAAATCTGATGTGGATTTTATACCAAATCTCAGTTTGGCTTTCCACGTTTCAAGTACTCAAAAGCCACCCACCTGTGGCTAATGGCTCCTGCCTGGGATAGCACAGCTTGAAGTGAACTGGACTCTGCTCAGTGATTGATTGCTGATTGATTTAAGAGAGGGAAACATCGACTTGTTGTTCCACTTATTTATGCATTTATTGGTTGATTCTTGGATGTGCCCTGACTGGAGATCGAACCCGCAACCTTGGCACATCAGGATGATACTCTAACTCACTGAGCTATCCGGCCAGGGCCTCTGCTCAGTTATTTAAAAAGGAAACATATTATATCACTACATAAATAAAATAAAATAAAATAAAATAAAATAAAGTAAAATAAAAGAAAAGAAAATAAAAGAAAAGAAAAGAAAATAAAACAGTAGAAAGGAAAGGTAATGGGGGTGAAACCATATTATAAAGCCCTGAACTCCACACTGGCATCCGAAGGTTCTGAGCCGGCACCCCGCTACTCCCCGTCTGAGAGGGGGTGAACACTTCAGAGGGAGGGTCCCCTGATAAGCAGAAAGACTCAGAGAGACTGGCAAAGGGAATAACGTACTCCCCGAGACTGTCCTGGCCCTGAAAGTCCCAGCAGCTCCTCACACACACCGTGCTCCTCAGGATTCTGGGGTGGGGGCAGTACCCGCTTTCTGCCTGCTCCCAGGCAGCCCCCCTCTGGGGGTGAGGCATTTCCCTCCAGAGAGGGGTCCTGGCCTCTGACCTTCCAGGGGGCCTCTCCTCACAGGCTTGTCTCTGATCACCCCACTCCCATTTTACAAATGGGAAAACGGAGTCTCAGAGTGGGGTGGATGGAGGTTTCCCTGGGGGAGAAAGACGCAGAGCTGGGCTTCCTGACTTGAAGGCCGGTGCCCATGTCCTGCAGGTAGTTGCTGCAGGGCACGGAGGCCTGATGTGGTGGGCGGTCCCGCTTAGTACTGGTTCCCAGGGGAGGTGCAGAGCTAGGTTTGCCCTTCCTCCAGCCAGAGGCCAAGGCCCTTTCCTTGCCTTGCTCAGCTCCCCTGAAGGGTTCCTGTAAGAAGTGCGTTTGGGGCTCTGGAAAGGCCTGGGGCAGGAAGAGGCCTGGGCTTTGGGGAAGGGGCCTCGGCCTCTAGCTTGGAGGGGTGGGTGTGGGGGCAGAGGTCATTTTGTATAGGAAGGAGGGGAGGTGGTGTCAGGCTCGGGTGAAAGGAGAGTACTCCGGGCTATGAGAAGTCACGGGGGTTTCGGCCTGAAAGAGACGAGACGCGTGATCAGGTGTGCATTTGAGGAGGGGCCCTCTGAGCTGCTTGCAGGGAAGGGGGGACGTCAGGACGCAGCACTGTGGCCCGGAGAGGGCTCATGGCCCCCAACCTGGGTTTACTTGACATCAGGAACCAGATGGAACGCCCTGGACACGATTCCTGGGGAGTTTAAGATCATCTCTTGGCAGCTCTAGGGCCAGGCCCCCAGGCCCCTCATCTCCTGGGACCGTAGCAGCTGCTCTTGGGCAAGGATGTATTTGCAAGGTGGGCAGTGGGTGTCAGAAACGGTTTCTGAACGGAAGCAGGACTCTTCTTCTCAGACGATGCCCGTGGGAGACGAGGCAGACCCCCCAGAGGGGTCTGAGGAAGCTGTGGAGCCCCGAACGGACACACCAGGTGAGGGAGCTGCTGGTCCTTCAGAGGGGATGGCGGTTGGGGCGAGTGGGTGAAGGGCTGGTCATGGAGGCAGGGATCTTGGTGGGGGGTGAGCCCAGGCCTTACCTCCTAGAGATGGTTGGTGCTTGACCTGTCCCTGGCAGCCACTCATCTGCCCTTCCTTCTAGACCAAGATTCCCCTCCCTGCCCAGATGATGTCACTAAGGAGACTTGCACTTCGGCACCTGAGCCAGAGTCCTGTGAAGCGTCTGGGCCACCAGCTAAAAGGTCAAAGAGGTAACTGATGCTGAAACCCGCCGGGGCCCAGGAGGCCTGTACTCTCATTCCTGCAAAGGCCAGGGGTGGGGGGGGAGCAGGGGGCGGCGGGGGTAGGTGGGGAAAGGACTCTTCAGGGGAGTTGGAACAAGGACAGGGCATTGGCTTCTGGCTTAGAGGAAGGTCAAACCTAATTCTGCATCTCACGTGGGAAGGCCCCAGGCCAGACAGACTCTGATGTCTTCACTGGCTGAGCCCCCTGGAGACAGACGAAGTGGCCAGGTTGAGGGGTGGAGATGTGCATCTGGGACCTAGGGTGGGCAGAGGGTGGGTAGCTCTGCAGGCCTTGGTTGCATATTAGCAAGTTGTGGGAGGTGGGAGCAAGTGATCCTTCCAGTTTATTTAGGCTGAGAGCCAAAGGGGCTTGCCCGAATGCCCAGCTCGAATGGGGTAGAGTGATGATTGGAACCTGGGTCTTAGCCTTTCTAGGGAGCCGGTTGGAAGACATGAATTTGATCTCCTTTGATCCTTCCTAGCTCAGAGAAGCCCACAGAAAAGGGACCCCCAGGGCAGCTGCAGGCGAAGGTCCAGCCACAGGCCCGGATGACAGCGCCGAAGCAGACGCAGACACCTGAGCTGCTGCCCGATCCACTGGAAGCCCGAGTGCTGCCACGATCCCAGCCACGGGTTCTGCAGATCCAGGCCCAGGTGCAGCCGCCGCTGCAGAAGCAGGCACAGACACAGACCTCCCCAGAGCACTTAATGCCGCAGCAGGCCCAGCCGGAGGCAGAGCCGCAGACGCAGGTGCAGCCACAGGCACAGGTGCGGCCCCCAAGGCAGGTGCAGCCACCGCTGCAGAAGCAGGCACAGACCCAGACATGTCCACAGGTCCAGGCAGGAACACAGCCGAGGGCCCAGCCAGTGGAGCAGCCACCAGAGCAACCTCCAGTGCAGTTGCCAGTGCAGCCACCGGACCAGACCCAGGGGCAGCCTGCGACGCAGCCACAGGTGCCAGTATCAGAGCAAGCACCAGTTCCGGCTGATTCCCCACTGCAGGAGGCACCGCCCAGTGCAGTAGAAGCTGAAGCAGGTAGGTGAGCGCTGGCTCCCAGCCGGCCCGGTGCTGGGACAGCTCTGTCCAGACCCCTCTGTCCTCCCCTGACACTGTCCAGCTCTGACTGGGCGCTACCTAGGACCAAGGGTTGGACCCAGAACCAGGGTTTGGGGCCATTCACACCAGAGGCTTAAAGGCCTTGGCTGTGAGCACAGAAGGTGGCCCTTGGGCCCGGGTCCCTCTGGGTCCGGTGGGCGATGGGCCCTGGGAAACAGCCCATGTGTCATTCCAGGCCTGGAGGAGGCCTCCCCGGAGCCGGCGGCGGCCCAGGTCAGCATGGAGGCGAGCCAGGAGGAGCTGACCGGTGGCCTGGATGTGGGAGAATGTGAGAAAAGAGCAAGAGAGATGCTCAGGGTGGGTAGAGCTGCTAATGTGGCAGCATGGGGACCACAGTGCCCAGCGGTGGGAGGGCCTCTTTCTATCCCAGGCCCCCTCAGGGCCCCCTCGCGTTTCCCCACCTGGGACATGTGCCCGCAGCCTGGGCTTGTGGGCAGACCTGAGTGGGTTTGACTGTGGTTCGTCAAACTCTTCATGCTGTCGAGCTGCCTTCACACGCGCCTTTGCTCTGAAGATCTGATGCTACTTTGGGGACAGGAGTCCCTTCCAGCCGGCTCATCCCAAAACTGGAGTGTCTAGTCCCCTCCCATGAGTAACGTTGCTCTTTAGAGAGAGTGGAGTGTCAGCCTGTGCCAGGGGTTCGGGGCCCAGCTCTGCTTCACAGTGGATTCCCTCCTTTGTGTCTCACTTTCTCCCTGTCATGTGTATGAGGAGGGGGTGGACCTGGCTTTAGATTTAGGGGGGCCTGGCTTTGCATCCTGACTGCAGTGCTTCCCAGCTGGGTGAGCTTGGACAGTCATCGAACAGCTTAGAGCCTCAGTTCACCCATCTGTAAAGGGGGCTGTCGGAGGCCAGATGAGACCACGCTCAGAGGTCTTCAGCACTGGGGCTGGCCCACCATGCGCGTCCAGCTGGTGATAGCTCTGCTCCTGCTCCTGGCGCAGGTGTGGGGTGCCGGGGGCTCCCTGAAGGTCACCATCCTGCAGAGCAGTGACAGCCGGGCCTTTAGCACCGTATCCCTCGCACCCGGGCCACGTTCCAGCGACTCGGCCTCCGCCACCCCTGCCGCCGCCACCAGCGTGCCCTCCAAGCAGGCGCTCCAGTTCTTCTGCTACATCTGCAGGGCCGGCTGCTGCAGCCAGCAGGTACTGCCCCCTGCCCTGGGCAGTGGGTCGGTCGGGGGGAGGGCCTGTGTGGGGTGCCCAGCCTGCCCGGTCCACGACTGCCTGCGTGGCCACATGGGGCCCCCTGAGCCCCGGTTCCTGGCAGCTGAGCATCGCTCAGAGCACATGTTCTGAGCAGCCACGAAGGCAGGCTTTTACAGTCAGGCAGAGCTGGTTTGAATCGGCCCTGCCCAGCCCCGTGGACCTCGGGAGGGA
This sequence comes from Myotis brandtii, assembly GCF_000412655.1. NCBI lineage: Eukaryota > Metazoa > Chordata > Mammalia > Chiroptera > Vespertilionidae > Myotis > Myotis brandtii. The sequence continues at coordinate 1,154,712 of NW_005370657.1, forward strand.
ATTAACCCTTTGTGCCTCAGTTTCCCCAGGCGTCAGATGAAGAATCATGTAGAACCCACCACATCAGGTAGTTCTGAGGATTCAGCGACTCGACATTGAAGTCATGAGCCCCAGGCCCGGCCCGGAGCGAGCATAGCATTCATAACAGCATTAGACTCGTATTGCCACCCCGGGGGCTGTAGTCACCCCTGCCACTCTGTGCCTGGCGGAGCGGAGCCAGGGGACCTGAGAGCTCCTCAGACTGCTCCTGGTCTTTGAGGCGCTCACACAGGCTCCAGGAAGAGCGGAGGCCTCCTCCCTCGGCCCAGCCCTGACCGCCTTCCGGGGACCAGTCCTCATGCCCATCCCTCCCTCCCTCCTGTCGTAGGAATTCCAGGACCACATGTTGGGGGCCCAGCACCAGCAGCGGCTCGGGGAGATCCAGCACATGAGCCAAGCCTGCCTCCTGTCCCTGCTGCCCGTGCCCCGGGATGTCCTGGAGAGAGAGGACGAGTGAGTGCGGGATCTCGGAGGCCCTGTGTGGGGGGTGGGCAGTCTCCCAGGCCAGGCCAGGCTGAGACGGGCCCTGATTCTACCATCTGCAAGGTCTGCCTTTGTGTTAAGCATTGCCCTCCCCCAGAGGCCTCTTCACACCATTCACTGTGTGACCTTGGACCTCAGTTTTCCTTGTCTGTAAAATGGCCTCGTAAGAGGTGTAATGCAGGAACTCATGAACTACACCCTTTCTCAGGGCTCCATCCAGGCAGGACCAGCGTGGCCGTCCACGTGGGAAGGACATGGGTTGTGGGGCTGCTCCCCTGGCTCAGGTGCTGACCCTGCCTGCCACAGGGGCATGGTGGTGCGGGCAGGAGCAGCTCTGGGAACCACGGGGCATTAAACTGAAGGAGAAAGAAAGGTTTCCAAGGCCAGATATGCTCGGTGCTGTCACTGTCCTGGTGACCCTCTGGCATCCCAGATGCTTCTAAATCCCATTTCTCCCCCAACTCTCCTTGTTCATATTCTTATTTAAGTATTCTTCCAGGTGAAGTTCCAAACCCTTTTGTTAAGTTTCCAAAAGAGCTCCTGTTGGAATTGCCCTGCGTTTACAGAGCACCTAGGAGAGCGACCGTCTTTCCAGGAACGTGGGGTCACACTGCCCTTGTTTTGCTTGTCATCATTCAGGGAGCCGCCTCTGAGGCGCTGGTGCAACACCTGCCGGGTCTACTACGTGGGGGACCTGATCCAGCACCGCAGGACGCAGGACCACAAGGTGCGAGGCCCACGCGCTGCCAGGCACCTGGATGTGCTGTCTCCAGGCCGGGGGCTGGGAGGGAAGGAGTCCAGGCTGGAACGGAAAGCCCGTGTCAGTCTGTCTCTGCGTGGCCGTCACACGGAAGTGTGGCTTCTCAACGCCTCAGCGTGTTTCTTCTTTGGGCTTCAGTTTCCCCATTTGTCCGGCGCGGGCCAGGCACCATCTCGCCCTGCCGTTGAGCCATGGGGCTCGGGGGGCTCCTCCTAGCGCATGTGCTCTCTCCTGTCTTCTCTCTGTGGCCCTCTGCCATCCCATCTTGGAGCCAGTGGCACAGGGAAGGGACGTGCTTGCCCATGCGCTGGCACAGGGGCTGAGTGGAGCCAGCCGATTGCAGATGTGGTGGCCGGCAGGAGGGAGGCCAGGCCTCGCTGGCGCTGCCAAGCTGCGCCTGGGGACACTGCCCGCCACCCCCTTGGTCTGCCCTCCTTCCCCCCAGATCGCCAAACAGTCCCTGCGACCTTTCTGCACCGTTTGCAACCGCTACTTCAGGACCCCCCGCAAGTTTGTGGAGCACGTGAAGTCCCAGGGGCACAAGGACAAAGCCAAGGAGGTAACCCCGGCTCCCTCGGGGGACAGGCTCGGGGAGGTGCAGAATCTTGGCCAAGGCCACGCAGCAAGTTGAGATTTATCCCAGCCCGAACTCATAGCAGGTCCAGGGCGATTGGGAGACCCGGGGGGAGAGGGGGGGTGGATGGGGTGTGGCACCTTGGCCACTCAGAGCTGACCTGAGCCCTGACCCACTTCCTGGGCAGATGAAGATGTTCGAGAAGGAGATAGCTGGCCAAGATGAGGACCACTTCATCACGGTGGATGCCGTGGGCTGCTTTGAGGACGATGAAGACGAGGAGGAGGAGGATAATGAGGAAGAGATGGAGGTTGAGGAGGAACTCTGCAAGCAGGTGCTTGGGGGGAAGAAGGAATGTGGGAGGCAGGCTGGAGGCTGGACTCCCAGCCCAGGAGGGACCGTGCCCCACCTCCCGGGGCCAGGAGGCACTGTGCTGGCCTTTATAGGCACTAATGCTTGCTACAACTTAGTACTAGTACTAACTATATCCTGTAGGACTATGTAAATACACCAAGGTGACTACAGGGGGGCAGTGAAATCTGTGAGGGCCTCGAAGCCTGGCTGCAATGCTGATGTGTCGAGGAAGGGAAAGGGGACCCCGGGCCGAGGGAGCAGCATCAGTAAAGGCATGGGTGGGGGGCGATGCAGCACATACAGGAAAGGTCAGCGTAAGATGCTGCTAATGCTGATAGCTAGTGCAGTCGGCGCTTTTAGAGCACCTACCTGTATACCAGCATGTGCCAAGCACTTTCCTGGCAGAATCTCACCAACTTGGATGCCAGGCTGTGCTCGGAATGCCCCGCTACTCTGCCTCCCGTGAGCGAGGAGCTAGAGAAGCGTGGACTCTCTTCAGTTTAACAGATGTTTCCGGAGCAGCTGTTCCGGGCCAGACCCTGGTGCTGGGATATGTGGGGACGAAGGCCTGGCCCCTGGCAGACCTCGCCCGTTACAGCCCAGGGTGGTGATGGGGCAGCAGAAAGGACGCAGAGGGACTGTGGATGGAGGGTTGCAAGGGTGGCTCCAGCCCCAGGCAGGTTAGGGGTGAGGCTGGCCTTGCTCGTCAGAGTCAGAAGTGGTGTCCTGGGCAAGCCCCTTGGCATCTCTGTGCCTGTTTCCTCTGTTCAAATAGTCCCCACTCAGGCTGTGAGGGTGACAGCCCCGGCTGGCAAACGGGAGTGGGTGTCACTCCGAGAAGCCACGTTTGCTGGCCTGGTGTGTGGGAGGCACTGCTGGGCATGGTGAGGCCGGCATGGCTGGCGTCAGGTGGCCTCATCTGCAAGGGGCTTATGGCGAGACGAGGGGTCCTAGGTCACCTGAAACCCATCCCCCAGGACTGAGGTCACTGCAGCACCAGGTGGGAACTCATGGAGCCGGCAGGGGGCTCACGGTTAAACGTGAAAGCAGGACTTGGGGCCTACCAGGGTTTACTAACCTGGCTCCTCCCTAAACCAGCTGTCTGACACCAGGCAAGTGAGTTAATGTTTTCTCTCTTATGTAAAATGCGTGAACCACAGGTGTTGGTGGTGAGGATTCAATGAGATGACATGTGTGATGTGTTGGGCACACCTGACATGGTTATGGCCACTGTGGGAGCAGGAGGGCTTCCTGGAGGAAGCGACTGATTGAGCTGAGCCTAGGAAGTATAGATTGGGAAGGGTACTGTGGGAGGCAGGATTGGCTGTGCAAAGGCTCAGAGAATGCCACCCACAGCCTCCTCAAAATCATGGGGGACTGTTTAAGAGCATGGTTGGGTTCCAGGGCCCCCCACCTGCATTCAGGGGTGGGGGGCCCTGGGGGAAGTCAGATCTGAGGCCCACACTTGCATGTTTCCAGGTGAGGTCCAGAGGGATAGCCATAGAGGAGTGGAAAGACCCAGAGACCCACAGCCCCAACACTGCACATGGTAAGACCTCAGCTCTGACCTCAGCCTCCAGGTGACCCCCCAGATCCCGGCCACAGCATCCTGGCCAGGTGGCCGATCCTCGTCCTTTTCTCCCACCTGGAAGGTGGGGGGATAAATGGGCCCCTAAAGAGGGCGGCACACCTGGCTGGTGTGGAGGAACGTGAGTGCACAGACCCCGCTGTCCCACAGGTGTGGACTTCATGGTGCCGGTGATGGGCTATGTCTGCCGCATCTGCCAGAAGTTCTACCATGGCAACTCGGGGGCAAAGCTCTCCCACTGCAAGTCCTCGGGCCACTTGGAGAACCTGCAGGTGAGCTGGGCCTCCAGCCCCAACCCACCCTGCCCAGGACTCACTCCATCCAAACTGGGAGCGATGGCAACTGGCCACCTCCCTCCTGTGTTTGACCTCAGCTCCCAGACAC
>NW_005370657.1:1159077-1164034 GCF_000412655.1 Myotis brandtii
CCGCAACAGGGAGGACCTGCCCACAAAGGGCGGGACTGGGCTCCTCCTTTTGTTCTGGGGAAGAGAGGTGCTGAGGGCCAGGCTGTGGGCGCCAGAGCTCCGGCCCAGGGAGGCTGAGCGCAGTACAGAGTCGCACAGCACATCCAGTGCCGCCTCCGCCGGGCTGGGGAAGCAGCTGCTGGCCGGCAGTGCACCAGGCAGGGAGGGCTCTGCCTCATCTGCACCCTCTGTGTCCAGAAATACAAGAAGGCCCAGGACCCCAGCCCTGCCCCCAGGCCCGTGAGCCGCCGGTGTGCCATCACTGCCCGCAACGCCCTGACTGCTCTGTTCACCTCCAGCGGCCGCTCACACATCCAGCCCAGCATCCAGGACACAGCCAAACCCCCCAGCAAGGTGACGACCCAAGCTCCCCAGCCCCCACCATTCCGGCGCTCAGCCCGCCTCAAATCCTGATAGGAGCTCCCCCAGCCACCTGGGGCGGGTCCGGATCTGTGCTTCCTGGGGGTCTGCATGGAAACTTGACATGGTTGGTGTTTTTACCCAGAAATCCAATAAAAGGTAGCTTGGTTGTCTAGTCCCCACCAGCACTCTGTCTGGGTGGACAGGGGTAGGGAGGCACCCAGCCAGCTCTCCGTCTCTCTAGGCTCAGTGTGGGGGCAAACCAGACAGCCACACACAGGTTCCCAAACCAGGGATTCTGGGATCACAAGGCGCTTCACCTCTCTGAGCCTCAGTTTCCCTCTTAATGCACGAGGGCCAGGAAAATCTTCACGTGAGATCTCATTTGATCTTCACAGTGACTCTCGGAGGGTGGTCTTATCACCCCCAAATTATAGATGAAGAAACTAAGGCCTGGCAAGGTCAAGTGACTTGCTGAAGGCCATACACCTGGTGAGTGGCCAGGATTTGACTCCAGGCCTGAGCGCTGGGCCCCAGCTCTCTCCAGCCGGATTCTGTGGAAGGGGAAGTACAGGAAGGGGGGCCCTTGCTGATCCTCCGGTTCCGAGTTCGTGGTGCACTAACGGTGACCCTGCCTTCTCGTCAAGTGACCTGCGGTGAATCGTCAGTGACTGGAGCCCAGGCTGAGTTGGATCTTTAGTTCTGCTATTTCCCCATTTGGAAAGACCCTTACGGATCAGACAACCAGACCAACCGTACTGTTGGCCAGCTGGGGAGATGAGGCCAAGAGCAGGAGGTGGTGCCCAAGCTGGCATGGCATGCCTGGGTGTCGGTTGTCAGTGAAAGCCCTAGTACCCAGAGGAGCTAAGTGCGTCCCACGGGGTCACACAGCATGTCCAGTGCTGTCTCAACCTGGCGGGGAAGCCCTGCCGGCCAGGAGCATTCCAGCGGGGGAGGAAGTCCCGACCTCACCTGTACCTGGTATCCAGAAATAAAGAAAACAGGAACCCCCACCCCCCCTCCAGGCCCATGAGCAAGGCCCGGAACGCCCTGACTGCTCTGTTCACCTGTCGGCCCCCGGGGTTCTCATCCAGGATCCAGTCAGAGGCGCAGTGCGACTGCAGACACGTTTAATGTGGACATTCAAGGCCTGGGCAGAGCGGAGAGAGCCCAGGAGTGGGACAGGCAGGCAAGGTGGGAGGGTTGCAGGCCCACACCTGACGCCAGGAGGGAAGGCTGGGTGGTGGGAGGTGGCCCATCCACGCCGAGGGGAGAATGTGAAGAGCGGCTCAGGCAGGCAGAGCCGCCAGGGGACCTGTAGGCCAGCCCTTGAGAAGGCATCTAATCAGGTGGTGAGTGCCCAGGCTGGAGCCTGGCCCTGGAGGCAGGGTGAGGGCTGCCTGGAGGCTCCTGGAGCCTAAGTGCTGGCGTCGTAGTCGTAGTCGTAGTCATCGTCGTCGGGGTCCTCCCCCAGCTGCTGCTGGAACTCCAGGCGCGTCTGCCGGTTGGACTCCAGCAGCTCCTGGAGGCGGGCGTGGAGGTGGTCGTTCTGCTCTTCCAGGTGGTCCAGGCAGGAGTTGATCTGGTCCAACATGGAGTTGATGGCAGCGTATTCTGGAGGAAGGGCAAGAGCCAAGATCCCAAGTCTCCTCAGCGCTCAGACACCCCCACCCCCAACCACCACCCCCAGCCTGACTCCAGAAGGGCTTTGGCAAGTCCGTACTCCTTCCTGAGCCTCCGTGTCACTGTGGGGAAAGTGGGTGGATATGAAAAGAGGGAAGGCTTTGGAGAGAGAATACCTTAGCACACCAGGCTCAGCCAGGGTCCTGCCTGGGAAGTCCTGCCAGATACCAATCTCCTGTCCACTCCTTCACCTGCCGAGAGGCCAGAGCCCACATTCCTGAGTGGGGCAATCCAGGCCTGTCCCCAGGCAAGCCCATCCTGCCAGCTCTCCCATGGCCTTTGCCCCCACGATAAGGCACCCAGATTCCAAGACCCCACTCTCCTCTCACATCTGCCTTTGCCCACCTCAGGCCCCTTGAACACGCTGTTGCCTCTGCCTGGAGTGCACCGTACCCCCCTCCTGTCTCCCTCCCTCCTCTCCTGGATGAGTCCTACTCATGCTTCAAGTCTCAGCATGGCTGTCACCACAGGAAGCCCTCCCAGCACCCCAGACGAGATCAGGCCTCTATGCCCGATCCCCTTCCGCACACCTCGGGGCCCTCCCTCCGGATGTGATTATCTGTGCTGGTCTGCCTCCCCGACCAGACCACAGAGCTCCGTGAGAAGTGGAATGGTCTCGCGTTCACTGCCGTTTCCCCGAGGCCCTCACCGACACACAATGAACATTTGTTGAGTGAGTGAATGAAGAGATGAATGAATGAAGCCTCTAACTTTCCAGTCCTTCTGCCTTTGCTCGACTGTCCCTGCCACCCAGAATACCTCAACAACAGCCATTTAACAACTAGCTCAAAACACCTCTTCTGAGAAGCCTTCCCTGATCTCCACCAGAAATCATCACTCCCTCCTCCCCAACCACTCCTGACCTGCACCCAGCAGCACAATGTCCCTTAGAGCCCAAGGTCTGGGCCCGTGCCCACTGCGGGAGCCGGTTCTGAGCCAGCCCATGACTCAGATACACTCTGCTGCCAGCTTGGGACCAAGGGGAAGTGGCTGGCAGTGTTTGGAAAAGGCCAGCGCTGGAGGGTGTCTGGGATATGGATGCAAATGTGTCTGCATTCTGGAGGAAGAGCACCCATCACCCAGAGTTGGCACACCTCAGAGGCCAGAGGCCTGGGAAGTCTCTGCTGGGCTTTACAGTCCAACCACCTTGTGGTACAGGTGGGGAAACTGAGGCCAGGAAGGAAAGGACTTGCGCAGGGTCCTCCAGCCAGTCGGAGGCCAGAGCCAAGATGCAGACCTGGGAAGTGGGGCACCTGGGCTTCAGCCCCAGCTCTGCTCCATCCCAGGAAGTTGCTGCAACTTTTCTGGAAAAGGGAGAGACAGTCCTGGTGGCTGTGAGGACTCAAGTATATCAAGAACTCAGACAGGGTCTGGCCGCAGCAAGTACTTAACACTTGGTCATTATTATCAACGTTGCACATTCTGTGTCGAGAGACACAGCCAGGGAGGGATGGGGGAGGCGGTGTCTCCACAACACTGGGGCCGGGCTCTATCCGTGTCAAGGGTGCCTCCCTCCACCCCACAGTGCTCAGTGCTGTGAACTGGCCAGCGACCACTCAATGTGACTCCTGGGAGGCCCGTCCTGATGCAGCTTAACACACACATCTGGCCACCGTTCAGGGCAAAGCGGCCAGCTCACCACGCTTCCCGTGGGAGGTCTACCTCTATTAAACGCAGGCCCTGGGTGATGGGAGTGTTGTAAAACTATTGAGGTGATGCCCTCGCTGGTGTGGCTCAGTGGATAGAGCGTCAGCCTGCAGGCTGAAGGGTCCAGGGTTCAATTCCAGTTAAGGGCACATGCCCAGGTTGCAGGCTTGATCCCCAGTAGGGGGCGTGCAGGAGGCAGCCGATCAATGATTCTTTCTCATCATTGAGGTTTCTGTCACTCTCTCCCTCTCCCTTCCTCTCTGAAATCAATAAAAAAATATTAAAAAAATAAAACTATTGAGGTGATGGATGCACACGCTGGATACTGTGAAACCCACTGAATTGTACAATTTAAATGGATGAGTTGTATAGTATATGAATTATAGCTCAATAAAGCTGTTACTAAAACAAAACGCAGACTCCACACCCTACATTTACTAAGTCCTGCACTCTAATAACCCAATCTTTATTACACTAAAGAGAATAATAATAATAACCATTTACTGAACACTTGCATTTGGAACCTACTGAGTATTTCTCATTCATTTTCCCATTCAATCCTGACACATCTCAATGCCTGAGGCACTAATCATTGTTATTTTACAGATGAGGAAACAGGCTTCCGAGGGTGAGAAGGGAGCTGACGGTTCTCTCTCCACACCTCACCCACCTTCCATCCACCGCAGTGCCGTGCACACCACAGGCTGCTTTGTAAACAAGTCACATTCAGGGCTCCAGGCCGCACCAGAAAAGATGGCTGGGGCTGCTGACTTAGCAAGGCGCGCGCCCACCCGGACAGCCCTTGGGCTGGGCCAGAGCGGCCCGCCGTCCCCACAGGGGCCGAGCTCAGCACTGGAGCAAACCCTCAAAGCGCGGGTGTCTCTAAAGCGGCCTCAGTTTCTGCAAAATGGGGCCCGAGGCCCACAGTTCTCGAATGCTGGGGTTTCCAGACACCCACTGGCAGGTGCCAGGAACCTGCAACCCACCCAGGAGCGGGGGATGGGAGGGCTCCTTCCTTCCACACACCTGTCCGGGGCCCCCCCCTCCCCAGGAAGGTACCCGGAGAAAGCAACGGTCGCTCAGCAGTCCCCCCGCGTCACCTGCTTCCCCGAAGCTGTCATCCTCGTCTTCCGTGCTCGGTACCACCGGCATTCCCATATTGGGGCCCGACATCGCGGGCTCGGGCGCCGCAGAGGCCACGAGACGCTGAAACGCCGCGACCGTCACG
>NW_005370657.1:1164402-1167815 GCF_000412655.1 Myotis brandtii
CTCTCTCCCGGCCCCGCCACCCCCAGGCTGCTGGCCGGGAAGCCCTGATGGTGGAGGCTCGGGCAAGCGAGTTGGGTGGAGGGGCAGCAGCAGTCTGGGACCTCGCCTCCCCCGTTCTATCCCCATTCCGCCCCTCCTGCCGCTGGCGACCTGTGGGTGGGCCAGCAGCGCCTCCGCGTGGGCGAAATCTGAGACGCGTGCTGGACCCCCCTAATCAATGGCTTCGGAACATTTTCGTTCACAGCCTCCTGGAGAGTCACGGCTGGCAGAGAGCTGCGTGTGGCTGTCGCTCAAGAAAGGCCGTGGGAGACGCCTGGCCCAGCCGCCATCACCCCCACCCCTTTGCCAGCTGGGAAAGGGAGCCCTGCTCAGTCACCAGCCAGCAAGTGTCGCTCCTGAGCCGGACCCAGAGGTGTGATCTCCAGCTGGGAGTGACTTGCATACGTCAGTGCCACCGCCTTCTCCCTGAACCACGGTGAGTGGAGGTGAGGCCTCAGCTGAACCAGTCCCTCACCCAGGTCAGCTGACACCACCCCCACCCCCACCCCGGACTATAAAGTGGGGGCATCCTTTCTCCTGTCCCCCAATCGGCCACCCTCCTGCCAAGCCTCCACTCCTCCCTACTGGGGGCCGGCACACCCTCACAGCCGCCTCGAGAAGCACCTGTGCCCCTGATGGAGCAGGTGACAGCACTTGGACCATTCCGGGAGAGGGAGGAATCTTTGGGTCCGACAGGGTGCTAGGAGCGTGCCTGGGGGCAGCTGGGTGCCTTGGGCATGGCCCCATCCCTCTCTCAGTCCAGGCTCCACTAAACTCATCTTTCCCTGGAGTCTGGCCACGAGCTCCAGCGGCATCTGGTTGGGCCGGGGTCCAGGTCTGTCCTGCTCCCTGCTGGCTGAGGCTGGGACTGCTCACAGCTCCAGTGCCTCCCATGCCCCTGCCAAGGGCGAAGGGGACAGGTGTGCAAGTCTGTGGGGGGAGGAGCCTGGGTTCCCTTGGAAGCTGGCCTCCTCTGGCCTCTGGCCTTGCCAGGGGGGAAGAGGTGGGAGAGGGAGTTCCCGGGTGCGTCACCGGTGAGGAGGGGCTCCAGCTGCAGCCTGTGGCCGGGCAGGAGCTTGTCAGGCCCCAGACACAGGCCCTGCCAGTGGTGGTGCTGGCCTGGGGCCCTCAGGCCTCTGGAATCTGCATCCCTGGCAGCATCTCCCCCTTTTCGCCTCCCCCAGCCCTGCCCCAGGTGGTCCAGACGTCATCATAGAGGAGAGGGGTGGTTGAGGGACAGTGCTCTGAATGGGGTCAGCATGGATACTGCCACTCACCAGTGGGGGCAGGAGGGCGAGCACTGGACCCACAGGAGGCTGGCCAAGGAGCAAGGGACTACCCCTGGGGACCCTCTGTGCCTGGCACAGCCTCAAGCTGGGCATTCCTCTGTCCCACCTACTGTTGGCTGCCATCTTCTAACATCACAGGGATCCTGGTGAGTTGGGGGTGAGTTGGGGGTGACAGCACTTCAGCTTCCCCTGTTCCCTCCAGCTCCCCGGCCCTGGCGAGGCCTTTGTTGTAGGACCTGTTGCAAGTGGCTGAGTGTAGACATGAGGTGTGACCTCAGTGTTTCCATTGGCCTGGGAACCCCTCAAAGGCAAGGACATGTGAGGGCTAGCATTGGCTTGGGGGTGGACCCAGGATTGGAAGTTAGGAGGTATTCAGTCAAAGATGGACTCAAGTTCCGTGACCTCCATCCCTCACTGCGGGCCTCAAGGCGGCCTGGGAGTAATGCTGAGAGCCACCCTTTGCCCTTTGACCTCTCAGATGGCCCAGTGGGCAAGGAACACAGACTGGGGGGCTGTGGCATGTGTTTATTTAGCAGTCAAGGAGCAACTCCATCAGCAGGGTGGCCTAGGAGCAGCGCTGGGCCGCACTGTGAGAGGATCCTGGCTCTCAGTGGCGTCCGGCTTGTGGGGGCAGCTGGGTGGCACCTTGGGCGGAGGCGGATATGAAGGCAACGGGAAGGAGGAAGAGGAGGCATCTGAGAGGCACGCAGGGGAGTCACAATGGCGACAATGCCGGGTAGGGGAGCAGCAGGCCCCTGCCCTCTGGCTCCCATCAGCCCCCTCCCCGTCCATACTCACCACCTGCTCACTGGTCATCGATGCACTTGTCTGTGGGGGAGACAGTTCGTCACAATAGGCAGGGATGTGTGTGTGACCCCTGACCACCAGGACCCCTGCCCTGCCCCCCGGCTGCCCCAGGCCCCAGCCTGGCCCAGGAGCAGCAGATCTAGGGGTTCCCTTCAGGGCTGGGGCAGCAGAGGGGCAGATGATGGGGGAGGGGATCTAGAGAAAGGCCTGAGAACACCTGGGGGTCACTTGTTCTCAAGGACTCAAACGAGGCCCAGCCACCTGCTGGGCACCGAGGTCTCCTGCCCGTTGACCTGATGAGCCCTGGCAGCCCCTCAGCCTTGGGGAGGCCGGTGGCTCTGTGAGTGGCCTGCTATTGAGGTGATGGATGCACACGCTGGATACTGTGAAACCCACTGAATTGTACAATTTAAATGGATGAGTTGTATAGTATATGAATTATAGCTCAATAAAGCTGTTACTAAAACAAAACGCAGACTCCACACCCTACATTTACTAAGTCCTGCACTCTAATAACCCAATCTTTATTACACTAAAGAGAATAATAATAATAACCATTTACTGAACACTTGCATTTGGAACCTACTGAGTATTTCTCATTCATTTTCCCATTCAATCCTGACACATCTCAATGCCTGAGGCACTAATCATTGTTATTTTACAGATGAGGAAACAGGCTTCCGAGGGTGAGAAGGGAGCTGACGGTTCTCTCTCCACACCTCACCCACCTTCCATCCACCGCAGTGCCGTGCACACCACAGGCTGCTTTGTAAACAAGTCACATTCAGGGCTCCAGGCCGCACCAGAAAAGATGGCTGGGGCTGCTGACTTAGCAAGGCGCGCGCCCACCCGGACAGCCCTTGGGCTGGGCCAGAGCGGCCCGCCGTCCCCACAGGGGCCGAGCTCAGCACTGGAGCAAACCCTCAAAGCGCGGGTGTCTCTAAAGCGGCCTCAGTTTCTGCAAAATGGGGCCCGAGGCCCACAGTTCTCGAATGCTGGGGTTTCCAGACACCCACTGGCAGGTGCCAGGAACCTGCAACCCACCCAGGAGCGGGGGATGGGAGGGCTCCTTCCTTCCACACACCTGTCCGGGGCCCCCCCCTCCCCAGGAAGGTACCCGGAGAAAGCAACGGTCGCTCAGCAGTCCCCCCGCGTCACCTGCTTCCCCGAAGCTGTCATCCTCGTCTTCCGTGCTCGGTACCACCGGCATTCCCATATTGGGGCCCGACATCGCGGGCTCGGGCGCCGCAGAGGCCACGAGACGCTGAAACGCCGCGA
>NW_005370657.1:1168361-1171479 GCF_000412655.1 Myotis brandtii
CCCCGCCCTCTCCGTCAGGCTCCTCACTCTCTCCCGGCCCCGCCACCCCCAGGCTGCTGGCCGGGAAGCCCTGATGGTGGAGGCTCGGGCAAGCGAGTTGGGTGGAGGGGCAGCAGCAGTCTGGGACCTCGCCTCCCCCGTTCTATCCCCATTCCGCCCCTCCTGCCGCTGGCGACCTGTGGGTGGGCCAGCAGCGCCTCCGCGTGGGCGAAATCTGAGACGCGTGCTTTCTAAGGACCCCCCTAATCAATGGCTTCGGAACATTTTCGTTCACAGCCTCCTGGAGAGTCACGGCTGGCAGAGAGCTGCGTGTGGCTGTCGCTCAAGAAAGGCCGTGGGAGACGCCTGGCCCAGCCGCCATCACCCCCACCCCTTTGCCAGCTGGGAAAGGGAGCCCTGCTCAGTCACCAGCCAGCAAGTGTCGCTCCTGAGCCGGACCCAGAGGTGTGATCTCCAGCTGGGAGTGACTTGCATACGTCAGTGCCACCGCCTTCTCCCTGAACCACGGTGAGTGGAGGTGAGGCCTCAGCTGAACCAGTCCCTCACCCAGGTCAGCTGACACCACCCCCACCCCCACCCCGGACTATAAAGTGGGGGCATCCTTTCTCCTGTCCCCCAATCGGCCACCCTCCTGCCAAGCCTCCACTCCTCCCTACTGGGGGCCGGCACACCCTCACAGCCGCCTCGAGAAGCACCTGTGCCCCTGATGGAGCAGGTGACAGCACTTGGACCATTCCGGGAGAGGGAGGAATCTTTGGGTCCGACAGGGTGCTAGGAGCGTGCCTGGGGGCAGCTGGGTGCCTTGGGCATGGCCCCATCCCTCTCTCAGTCCAGGCTCCACTAAACTCATCTTTCCCTGGAGTCTGGCCACGAGCTCCAGCAGCATCTGGTTGGGCCGGGGTCCAGGTCTGTCCTGCTCCCTGCTGGCTGAGGCTGGGACTGCTCACAGCTCCAGTACCTCCCCATGCCCCTGCCAAGGGCGAAGGGGACAGGTGTGCAAGTCTGTGGGGGGAGGAGCCTGGGTTCCCTTGGAAGCTGGCCTCCTCTGGCCTCTGGCCTTGCCAGGGGGGAAGAGGTGGGAGAGGGAGTTCCCGGGTGCGTCACCGGTGAGGAGGGGCTCCAGCTGCAGCCTGTGGCCGGGCAGGAGCTTGTCAGGCCCCAGACACAGGCCCTGCCAGTGGTGGTGCTGGCCTGGGGCCCTCAGGCCTCTGGAATCTGCATCCCTGGCAGCATCTCCCCCTTTTCGCCTCCCCCAGCCCTGCCCCAGGTGGTCCAGACGTCATCATAGAGGAGAGGGGTGGTTGAGGGACAGTGCTCTGAATGGGGTCAGCATGGATACTGCCACTCACCAGTGGGGGCAGGAGGGCGAGCACTGGACCCACAGGAGGCTGGCCAAGGAGCAAGGGACTACCCCTGGGGACCCTCTGTGCCTGGCACAGCCTCAAGCTGGGCATTCCTCTGTCCCACCTACTGTTGGCTGCCATCTTCTAACATCACAGGGATCCTGGTGAGTTGGGGGTGAGTTGGGGGTGACAGCACTTCAGCTTCCCCTGTTCCCTCCAGCTCCCCGGCCCTGGCGAGGCCTTTGTTGTAGGACCTGTTGCAAGTGGCTGAGTGTAGACATGAGGTGTGACCTCAGTGTTTCCATTGGCCTGGGAACCCCTCAAAGGCAAGGACATGTGAGGGCTAGCATTGGCTTGGGGGTGGACCCAGGATTGGGACTTAGGAGGTATTCAGTCAAAGATGGACTCAAGTTCCGTGACCTCCATCCCTCACTGCGGGCCTCAAGGCGGCCTGGGAGTAATGCTGAGAGCCACCCTTTGCCCTTTGACCTCTCAGATGGCCCAGTGGGCAAGGAACACAGACTGGGGGGCTGTGGCATGTGTTTATTTAGCAGTCAAGGAGCAACTCCATCAGCAGGGTGGCCTGGGAGCAGCGCTGGGCCGCACTGTGAGAGGATCCTGGCTCTCAGTGGCGTCCGGCTCGTGGGGGCAGCTGGGTGGCACCTTGGGCGGAGGCGGATATGAAGGCAACGGGAAGGAGGAAGAGGAGGCATCTGAGAGGCACGCAGGGGAGTCACAATGGCGACAATGCCGGGTAGGGGAGCAGCAGGCCCCTGCCCTCTGGCTCCCATCAGCCCCCTCCCCGTCCATACTCACCACCTGCTCACTGGTCATCGATGCACTTGTCTGTGGGGGAGACAGTTCGTCACAATAGGCAGGGATGTGTGTGTGACCCCTGACCACCAGGACCCCTGCCCTGCCCCCCGGCTGCCCCAGGCCCCAGCCTGGCCCAGGAGCAGCAGATCTAGGGGTTCCCTTCAGGGCTGGGGCAGCAGAGGGGCAGATGATGGGGGAGGGGATCTAGAGAAAGGCCTGAGAACACCTGGGGGTCACTTGTTCTCAAGGACTCAAACGAGGCCCAGCCACCTGCTGGGCACCGAGGTCTCCTGCCCGTTGACCTGATGAGCCCTGGCAGCCCCTCAGCCTTGGGGAGGCCGGTGGCTCTGTGAGTGGCCTGGGTACAGCCCCTGCCTGGCCAGGCTGACCTACCAACTCAGTGGTGAGCAAGCCCCAGGGGGAGGGGAGGGGGGAGGTGGCCCAGAACAGCAGGACCTGGGCTATAGGGAGAGGCGGCCCAGGCAATGAGACTGGGTTGCTTGGCCCGGCCTGAACCTCTCATCTGGGTCGGCCCAAGTCATCTCTCAGGGAAGAGTCCTTGGGACTCAGACCCCCGGGGGCCCCGCAGACCCTGGGCTGGGGCATGGTCTTTCTGAACCCAAAGTGGCTCCCAGGGGCTCCAGGGACTAGAGGGGAGCGGGCCTCCTCTCCCCGTTTCCCTGGTGGGACGTCATCAGGCCTGGCCAGCCCCAGGCCGCCCTCTCCTCTCCCCAGCTGGCCATTACCGATTGGGACAGGGAAGACGATGTTGTCATCGGTGAGGCCCAGGGATTTGACAAAGGGTACCCGGAAAAGCAACGGTCGCTCAGCAGTCCCCCCGCGTCACCTGCTTCCCCGAAGCTGTCATCCTCGTCTTCCGTGCTCGGTACCACCGGCATTCCCATATTGGGGCCCGACATCGCGGGCTCGGGCGCCGCAGAGGCCACGAGACGCTGAAA
>NW_005370657.1:1171629-1179484 GCF_000412655.1 Myotis brandtii
TGGCGAACTGGTTGTAGTCGGTGGCCGCCACTCGCACGGTGTAGCTCTGCAGTTGAGGGTAAGCTACAGGGTGGACAGTGCGGGGTCAGCCCTGGCTGGTTAGACAGAGCAGCTCCCTCCTCCCCCACCCCGCACAGGACGGCCTCTGTGCGGAGGTGCAGGGAGGCCCGTAGAGGTGCAGGGAGGACCCCATGCCTGGGACCCCAACCCCAGGGCCCGCTTCACTCAGGACTCACCCTTAATGTTGCCCAGGCTGAACTGGCCGGGCTTGGAAGTTTGGACAAAAGTTCTGACAAAGTAGTCGCAGCGCTGGTTCCTGTGGGAGTGGGAGAGAGGTGTGGGTGAGGGGAGACGCAGGCTTGGCCTCCCTGGGCTGGACGAGGTGGGAGCCAGGGTTGCCGCTGGAGGGGCTGGGATTCCGCAGCCCTGGGTCCAGCCCAGCCCATCCCCGCCGCAGCAGGAGGCCTGGTCTGTCCCTCTGTGCTCTCCGCGCTGCCCTGCCCAGGGCCCTGCCTCCAGCACCCACTGTCCTTCCGTCTGCAGGGCTGTCTCCCCTCGGCGGCCTTCCTGTACACAGTCCTCCCCACCCTGGGCCTCTGTCCTCTCCTCTTGTCTTGCTGTTTCCCTCTGTAACCCCTCCTGGGCGATTCATCTCGCCATGTCCTTGGCACCCGAGAGCCGATCTCCCCAAACCCGTCCTTCTTATGCCCCTTGTGCCCAAATGCTCCAGCCCCCCCTCCTCCAGGTACCAGAGCCAGAAACCCACAGGAGCTGGTGAGCCCGGCACCCCACCATTCCTCTTCCCCCTGCAACCAGAGGGGCCCTGTCTCCTTGCCAGATCCCTTGGGTGCCGGTGCCTAAGGCCCCAGCAGTGTGGTGCCCCACCCGGCCAGGCTGCTCATGGCTCGCGGCGGCTGCCCGAAGGAGCGGCTGTCTCTTACTCGGAGTCCGCCAGCCCCTGCCGTGAACCCCCTGCCCCTCCTTCCAAGGCAGATCGGTTCCCCCAAGGCCCAGCCAAGAGGCCACCCCCCAGGAAGCCCCCAGTGAGGTCCTGGTGGGGTTCCAGGCTGGGCCCAGGGACCCTCCTCCCACTCCGGACTCCCCTGCTCTCTGCCTTGTTTCCTGAGGACTATCCGTGCGCATCCCTCCTGCTGTCTGTGTGCGCACAGAAGGGACCAGTAAACGCTGACGTAATGAAGGAAGGAAGGAGGACACAGGTCTCTGAGTCCAGTGCTGAGGAGAGGATGAGTGACTGCCTGTCAGCTTGGGCCGTGACATCAGTCTGTCTCTCAGAGCCCCTCCTCCACGCAGCCCCCAGGTTCCCATGCTCCCGGGAGGTGGGGCTCTCACCTGAGCAGGGTGGAGGTGACATTGTAGCTGCGGTCTTCTTTCAGCTCGTAGTTGGTGGTGTACATCTTAAACTCTTTGTCTTCCTTTGAAATGGCATTCCCTGCCAGGCCCACGACGTACCACTTCCCCTGGAACTGCAGGGAGCCGGTGACAGGCCGAGTGGGCCGCAGGGGCCCCGACAGCTCTGTCCCTGCACCCATCTCTGGGCGGCTGGCTCAGAACCAGGAGCGCCTCTACCAGGGCCGCAGGACTCCTGATGGGGACTCGGGCCTGCACTGGGCCTGCGCTGGGCCTGCTCTGGGCCTGCACTGGGCCTGCACTGGGCCTGCACTGGGCCTGCTCTGGGCCTGCACTGGGCCTGCGCTGGGTCTGCACTGGGCTTGCACTGGGTCTGCACTGGGCCTGCACTGGGCCTGCACTGACAAAGCCAGCAGGAGCTGGAGGCTGTGGCCAGAGGGAGCGTGGAGTCTGGCAGGGATGGAGTGACCGCGGGCAGTGGGACTGAAGATGTCCCCACCTGGCAGGGACTGTGGAGATTATGGGAGAGAATGTGGACCTGGGCAGGTCAGCCAGGCTGGGGCGGGGGTGGGAGCATGGTTTCCATGAGGAGGCGTAAGGGCAGGCTGAGCTGAAACCTGGGCCCATCCCGTCCTAAACGTTCTCTAAGACTCGGCCCTTCTACTCCCACTGTTCCGGGGGTCCTCCCCACAGCTGCCCCCCAGGTTCCTTACCTGGTCATCTTGGAAGTTTGGCTGCAGCGGGACCCTGGACAGAGGTGGGGCGGGGATCAGGTTTGGGGTGGAGTCCCGGGCCTGGGTCTGCAGGGCCCCCAGTAGGGTGAGGCCCAGCCACAGGAGACCGCGGGGCATGGTTGCAGGGCTGAGGCAACTGGGCAGCTGCTGAGCCGGGCAGGTGGTGAAGGAGGAAGAGGCGAGTGAGGAGGCTGGCCTGGGGGCCCTATTTATGGTCCCCGTTCTCCCACTCCCCCTGGGGTGGAGTGGTATGTCCTTTGCCAAATTCAGGAAGGGTGAGGTGACTGCCAGCAACTCCTGCGGAACCTTCGGTGAGATTTCTGGCCCTTTCCCCATGGTCAGGATTGTGCAAGATGGAGGGGCAGGAAGGCCAGGGGGGAACCGGGGACTTTCCCCAGAGCCCCACACCTCTGCAGGGACAGGGGCCCCTGGCACACTCTCCTGCCCTTCCCTCCACTCCGTTTGTGTTCAGTGGCCCCGATCTGTCACCTCTGACCTCCAGGATCCCTGCTTGGGCCAAGGCGGGGAGGCGGGGGTGGTGGTGGTGTAGGGGCGGCTGGAAAGTGGGATGAGATCCTCCATACAGTGAATGCAGAGGAGGCCTCACTCCGACAGATGGTGGCCTGTTTCCTGGTTCTCAGAAGGTGCAGGGAAGGGTGGGGCACCTGGAAATGAACATTCCTGACAGGGAAGGACATAGTGTTCTGAGCTCTCAGAGGCCTCCCCCCGCCAGCCCTGGCACAGGGGAGACCCCTGTCTCAGACGCCCATCTGGAAGGGCCCCCACCTTCAGTTGCCCCTGCCCTCCTCCGTGTCCGATGTGCAGGAGTTGCCCCCCTGTGGGCCCCGAGACCCCAAGCCGGGCGCTCCAGTCGCACATAGGGCGGCTCAGCTGCATCTCGGAGCCGGGACAGTGAGGGGTGCGCACTGCTGGCCGGGGCTGGGCCTGCAGCCGCTCTCCACCTACTGCTCCGACACCCGGGGCTACGGCTCCCAGGGAGTGCAGGACTTGGCCTCGCCCTTGAGGGTCGCTGAGACCACCCACCATCTCTGGCCACAGCCTTGGTCTGTGCAGTCCAGCGGCCCAGGCCTGGGTCCCTAGAAGTGTTCCTGCCATGGCTGATCCCGCTTCGTCCTGGCGAGCAGGCTCATCACTGGGGCTCTGGCTGTCCCTGGGAGGAGGTGACGGGGCTCAGCCCCTGGGCACTGGCTCCCGATGCCACCGTGAGGACGGAGGCTGCCTGCAGTCTGACCTGAGGGGGAACTGGGGGTGTCCGGGCCTCAGGACACTGACAGGGACCCTGGGCTCTACCCGCCACCTGCCGCTCTGTGCCCCTCCTTCCAAGGCAGATCGGTTCCCCCAAGGCCCAGCCAAGAGGCCACCCCCCAGGAAGCCCCCAGTGAGGTCCTGGTGGGGTTCCAGGCTGGGCCCAGGGACCCTCCTCCCACTCCGGACTCCCCTGCTCTCTGCCTTGTTTCCTGAGGACTATCCGTGCGCATCCCTCCTGCTGTCTGTGTGCGCACAGAAGGGACCAGTAAACGCTGACGTAATGAAGGAAGGAAGGAGGACACAGGTCTCTGAGTCCAGTGCTGAGGAGAGGATGAGTGACTGCCTGTCAGCTTGGGCCGTGACATCAGTCTGTCTCTCAGAGCCCCTCCTCCACGCAGCCCCCAGGTTCCCATGCTCCCGGGAGGTGGGGCTCTCACCTGAGCAGGGTGGAGGTGACATTGTAGCTGCGGTCTTCTTTCAGCTCGTAGTTGGTGGTGTACATCTTAAACTCTTTGTCTCCCTTTGAAATGACATTCCCTGCCAGGCCCACGACGTACCACTTCCCCTGGAACTGCAGGGGGCTGGTGACAGGCTGAGTGGGCCGCAGGGGCCCCGACAGCTCTGTCCCTGCACCCATCTCTGGGCGGCTGGCTCAGAACCAGGAGCGCCTCTACCAGGGCCGCAGGACTCCTGATGGGGACTCGGGCCTGCACTGGGCCTGCGCTGGGCCTGCTCTGGGCCTGCACTGGGCCTGCACTGGGCCTGCACTGGGCCTGCACTGGGCCTGCACTGGGCCTGCACTGGGCCTGCACTGGGCCTGCACTGGGCCTGCACTGGGCCTGCACTGGGCCTGCACTGGGCCTGCACTGGGCCTGCACTGGGCCTGCACTGGGCCTGCACTGGGCCTGCACTGGGCCTGCACTGGGCCTGCACTGGGCCTGCACTGGGCCTGCACTGGGCCTGCACTGGGCCTGCACTGGGCCTGCACTGGGCCTGCACTGGGCCTGCGCTGGGCCTGCTCTGGGCCTGCACTGGGCCTGCGCTGGGTCTGCACTGGGCTTGCACTGGGTCTGCACTGGGCCTGCACTGGGCCTGCACTGACAAAGCCAGCAGGAGCTGGAGGCTGTGGGCAGAGGGAGCGTGGAGTCTGGCAGGGATGGAGTGACCGCGGGCAGTGGGACTGAAGATGTCCCCACCTGGCAGGGACTGTGGAGATTATGGGAGAGAATGTGGACCTGGGCAGGTCAGCCAGGCTGGGGCGGGGGTGGGAGCATGGTTTCCATGAGGAGGCGTAAGGGCAGGCTGAGCTGAAACCTGGGCCCATCCCGTCCTAAACGTTCTCTAAGACTCGGCCCTTCTGCTCCCACTGTTCCGGGGGTCCTCCCCACAGCTGCCCCCCAGGTTCCTTACCTGGTCATCTTGGAAGTTTGGCTGCAGCGGGACCTTGGACAGAGGTGGGGCGGGGATCAGGTTTGGGGTGGAGTCCCGGGCCTGGGTCTGCAGGGCCCCCAGTAGGGTGAGGCCCAGCCACAGGAGACCGCGGGGCATGGTTGCAGGGCTGAGGCAACTGGGCAGCTGCTGAGCCGGGCAGGTGATGAAGGAGGAAGAGGCGAGTGAGGAGGCTGGCCTGGGGGCCCTATTTATGGTCCCCGTTCTCCCACTCCCCCTGGGGTGGAGTGGTATGTCCTTTGCCAAATTCAGGAAGGGTGAGGTGACTGCCAGCAACTCCTGCGGAACCTTCGGTGAGATTTCTGGCCCTTTCCCCATGGTCAGGATTGTGCAAGGTGGAGGGGCAGGAAGGCCAGGGGGGAACCGGGGACTTTCCCCAGAGCCCCACACCTCTGCAGGGACAGGGGCTCCTGGCACACTCTCCTGCCCTTCCCTCCACTCCGTTTGTGTTCAGTGGCCCCGATCTGTCACCTCTGACCTCCAGGATCCCTGCTTGGGCCAAGGCGGGGAGGCGGGGGTGGTGGTGGTGTAGGGGCGGCTGGAAAGTGGGATGAGATCCTCCATACAGTGAATGCAGAGGAGGCCTCACTCCGACAGATGGTGGCCTGTTTCCTGGTTCTCAGAAGGTGCAGGGAAGGGTGGGGCACCTGGAAATGAACATTCCTGACAGGGAAGGACATAGTGTTCTGAGCTCTCAGAGGCCTCCCCCCGCCAGCCCTGGCACAGGGGAGACCCCTGTCTCAGACGCCCATCTGGAAGGGCCCCCACCTTCAGTTGCCCCTGCCCTCCTCCGTGTCCGATGTGCACCCCAGCCACTCTCTTTGACCTTAAAAGGAATCTTTGAGCCTTTGGTGACTGTTAGATGTGGGGGAGACTGACGGTGGAGCCCCAAAGAATTTTAACTAGGGAGGGGCAGTGCCCTGGATCACCAAGGAGTCACTGGGTAGACTTTTTTTAAAAATATATTTTATTGTTTTTTTACAGAGAGAAAGAGAGAGGGATAGAGAGTTAGAAACATTGATCAGCTGCCTCCTGCACACTCCCTACTGGGGATGTGTCCGCAACCAAGGTACATGCCCTTGACTAGAATCGAACCTGGGACCCTTGAATCACTCTCCTGCCCTTCCCTCCACTCTGTTTGTGTTCAGTGGCCCCGATCTGTCACCTCTGACCTCCGGGAGTCCCTGCTCGGGCCAAGGCGGGGGGGTGTGTGTGTGGGTGGCTGGAAAGTGCAATGAGATCCTCCGCACGGTGAATGCAGAAGAGGCCCTGTTTCCTGGTTCTCAGAAGGTGCAGGGAAGGGTGGGGCACCTGGAAATGAACATTCCGGACAGGGAAGGACATAGTGTTCTGAGCTCTCAGAGGCCTCCCCCTGCCAGCCCTGGCACAGGGGAGACCCCTTCCTCAGACGCCCATCTGGAAGGGCCCTCACCTTGAGTTGCCCCCGCCCTCCTCCGTCCCCATGTGCAGGAGTGGCCTCCCGCTCCCCCCGGGCCCCGAGACCCCAAGCCAGGCGCTCCAGCCGCACATGGAGCGGCTCAGCTGCATCCTGGAGCCCGGACAGTGAGGGGTGCGCACTGCTGGCCGGGGCTGGGCCTGCAGCCGCTCTCCACCTACTGCTCCAACACCCGGGGCTACGGCTCCCAGGGAGTGCAGGACTTGGCCTCGCCCTTGAGGGTCGCTGAGACCACCCACCATCTCTGGCCACAGCCTTGGTCTGTGCAGTCCAGCGGCCCAGGCCTGGGTCCCTAGAAGTGTTCCTGCCATGGCTGATCCCGCTTCGTCCTGGCGAGCAGGCTCATCACTGGGGCTCTGGCTGTCCCTGGGAGGAGGTGACGGGGCTCAGCCCCTGGGCACTGGCTCCCGATGCCACCGTGAGGACGGAGGCTGCCTGCAGTCTGACCTGAGGGGGAACTGGGGGTGTCCGGGCCTCAGGACACTGACAGGGACCCTGGGCTCTACCCGCCACCTGCCGCTCTGGACCCAGCACCCCCAGCCGGGCTCAACCAAGGTACATGCCCTTGACTAGAATCGAACCTGGGACCCTTGAATCCGCAGGCCGATGCTCTATCCACTGAGCCAAACCGGTTAGGGCTGGGTAGACTCTTAAAGCCAGGGAGTAGATGGCCCATGCTCCCTGGTATGAATTGTGAAGGGGTAGGACAGGGTCTGCAGCATGAAGAGAACGGGGCCAGGTGCCTGCAAATCTCTGCCCACCCCTCACCCCCTGTGATCACTGCCCAGGCCTAACTCTGCTAATTTCTGCCCACCCCTCACCCCCTGTGATCCCTGCCCACTCCTCACCCCCTGTGATCCCTGCCCACCCCTCACACCCTGTGATCCCTGCCCACTCCTCACCCCCTGTGCTCTCTGCCCACCCCTCACCCCTGTGCTCTCTGCCCACCCCTCACCCCTGTGCTCTCTGCCCACGAGGGAAGGGGCTTTGGGCGGGTTCTGAGCTGGTGGGTGGGCTGCAGCCTTGGCCATCCTGACCGAGAAGCCCCCTCAGGCCCTGGCCGGGCTGCCCGTCTGGGTGACGAAAGGGCAGGAAGTGGAGATGAGCAAAGCTTCCACAATGTGGCCACCAAACCCGCATGCCCTCCAGGCGCCGTGGCCACCCCCCCAGACCCTTCCCCCCGCCTCTCCTCCCCGCCACTGGGCCAGGCTCCACCCCAGCCACTCTCTTTGACCTTAAAAGGGATCTTTGAGCCTTTGGTGACTGTTGGATGTGGGGGAGACTGACGGTGGAGCCCCAAAGAATTTTAACTAGGGAGGGGCAGTGCCCTGGATCACCAAGGAGTCACTGGGTAGACTCTTAAAGCCAGCGAGTAGAGTGGCCCATGCTCCCTGGTATGAATTATGGGAGGGGTAGGACAGGGTCTGCAGCGTGAGCAGACCGGGGCCAGGTGCCTGTGCCCTCTGCCCACCCCCACCCCTGTGCTCTCTGCCCACCCCTCACCCCCTGTGATCCCTGCCCACCCCTCACCCCTGTGCTCTCTGCCCACCCCTCACCCCCTGTGCTCTCTGCCCACCCC
>NW_005370657.1:1179527-1183373 GCF_000412655.1 Myotis brandtii
TCCCTGCCCACTCCTCTCCCCGTCAGTGCAGCCTTGAGCGCCCTGTGTTACTGACCCTCTGATGGTGTATGTGCCTGAGCCCCGTGAAGGCCTCTCTATAAATAAGATTCTGGCGGTGACTGTGGAGCTCTACTTGTCTTCCCGCGCCCAAGACCAGCCTGGTACGTTCCCTTCTGCCTAACCTGCACCTGCCCACCTGGAGTGGCCTCTTTCCTTGCTCTCTCCTTGCCCTCCATGTACGGGGACCAGTTTGGGAAAAAACAGGGGTCCCAGGACAGTCATGGCCGCCACCGGGGCAGACTCAGTGCTGGGCTGGTTGGACTAGCGGGCAGGGGACCGGCTGAGGGTGCTTCTTGCTTCTGCCTTAGGAAGGCAGGGGCCCTGCAGGCCGGGCAGGGTGAGAGAGGAAAGCTGTGCCACCTCCTCAGAGTCAGCAGGGCTTTCGGGGCAGGGTCCGCTCAGCAGGCTCCCGCCTCGCACAGCTGTCAGCACTGGGGGCTGCGTGAGGGGCGCGGGGTAGACTCCTGTGTGGACACAGGCTGACTCCGAGGGCTCCAGGGCGGACGGGACTCTGGAGGCCCCGCTCCTCGGCCACCCCCTTCCCACTGGGCCTGGGCACCTGGTCAAGGAGGGAACTCTCAGGTTCACCCTGCCCAGAGCTGGGGCAATCCCTAGGCACAGGGGCTTTCAGAATGGCCTGCACCACGTGAGGCCCGCCAGGCACTTGCCCGCTTCCCCTTGGCCCATCACGAGCCGCACTGAAGCTTTTGGGCCACGGCCAAGTCCCACCCCGGGTCCATTTAGCAATGGCAGGAGAAAACAACAGGGGTCCCAGGACAGTCATGGCCATCGCTGGGGCAGAGTCAGTGCTGGGCTGGTTGGACTGGAGGGCAGGGGACCGGCCGAGGGTGCTTCTTGCTTCTGCCTTAGGGGCCCTGCAGGCCGGGCGGGGTGAGAGAGGAAAGCTGTGCCACCTCCTCAGAGTCCTGCTGCCAGGGCTTTCGGGGCAGGGTCCGCTCAGCAGGCTCCCGCCTCGCACAGCTGTCAGCACTGGGGGCTGGGTGAGGGGCGCGGGGTAGACTCCTGTGTGGACACAGGCTGACTCCGAGGGCTCCAGGGCGGACGGGACTCTGGAGGCCCCGCTCCTCGGCCACCCCCTTCCCACTGGGCCTGGGCACCTGGTCAAGGAGGGAACTCTCAGGTTCACCCTGCCCAGAGCTGGGGCAATCCCTAGGCACAGGGGCTTTCAGAATGGCCTGCACCACGTGAGGCCCGCCAGGCACTTGCCCGCTTCCCCTTGGCCCATCACGAGCCGCACTGAAGCTTTTGGGCCACGGCCAAGTCCCACCCCGGGTCCATTTAGCAATGGCAGGAGCTACACACCATCTACACGTGGGTTTCTCTGTGGCGAGAAGCCAGGAGAAATCTGGCGGCTTCAGACACCCTCCCGCCCGCACTGCCTGGCAGGTGGCTCTCCCCCCTCCACAGGCCCGGGATGCGAGGCTCCCACGGACACAGTGGCCTGTTCTCCAACTGCAGGGCCCAGGCCCCGGGCCGAGTCTAATCCCTTCCGGGAGGCAGCGAGTGTTCCCTGTGCTGACTGCATGTCAGGAATCCAGTCTAACACCCTGGACTGGTCCCCGGAAACGTGTGAGCAGCGTTCAGCCACTGATGGTTGGGGAACAATACCTTCTGACGTGCCTGAGGGCTGGGCAAGGGGTGCCTGGGCAGCGGGTGACTAGTATGTGTTTTATAATAAGAAAAGGTCATGAGTAAAGTGTCCAAAGTAAAATATTTAGAAAGGAAACTACAGAATAAACCCAAAGAAAATAGAAGGCAGAAGTAAATGAAGAGTGGAAATTAATAAAATACAAAGATACATTAGGAATATCAAAGCCAAAAGTTGACTCCTGAAAAAGACTAAGAACATAAGTAGAAATTTGGGAAAAAAATTATTCTCAACACAGAAAGGTATAAGACACAAATAAACAGAAGTAGAAATTTTAAAATCTATAACTAGGTTTTACAGACATTAAAGGGTAAGACAATGTTATAGGTAATGAAATGGGAAATACTCAAACTTGTGGATTCATGAAGTAAAAGAAAGAGAGGCCCTAAAACATCCACAGAGTTGACAAGTTATTAACAAATCTTCCCACAAAGAGAACACCAGCAATGCAATACGAAGAGCACAATTAGACAAGTTTTAAAAAATAAACTCTTAATTTTGTTTCAGATTTATAGAAAGATTGTGAAAATAGTTTGCAGAGCTCCCATATATCCTGCATCGTTTCCCTTATTTTTAACATATTCTATTAGTGTGACATGTTACAATTAATGAACCACTTTTGATAGATTATTAACTAAAGTCCATACTTCATTCAGATTTCCTTGGGGAATTTGTACATAATGTCCTTTTCCTGTTTCAGGATCCCATCCAGGATACCATGTTGCTTTTTTTTTTTTTAATGACCAGACAATTACATATGAGAATACACATTTTTAAAAAAATATATATATTTTATTGATTTCAGAGTAGAGAGAAGAAACATCAGTGATGAGAATCATTGATTGGCTGCCTCCTGCACGCCCCCTACTGGGGATGGAGCCTGCAGGCCGGGTAAGTGCCCTTGACCAGTACCTGGGACCCTTCAGTCTGCAGGCTGAGGCTCTATCCACTGAGCCAAACCAGCCAGGGCGATCCCAGGTTACATTTAGTTGTCATGCCTCATTAGGCTCTTCTTGGCTGTGACACTTGCTCAGACTTTCCTTATTCTATTGATTTAAGAGAGGAAGAGGGAGGGATAGAAACACCAGTGACGAAAGAGATCATTGATTGGCTTCCTCCTGCACACAGCCTTCTGGGAACCGAGCCCTCAACCCCCGCATGTGCCCTGGCCGAAAATTGAACCCTGACCTCCTGGTTCATAGGTCGATGCTCAAACACTGAGCCACACAACGGCAGCCTTTCCTTGGTCTTGATGACCTTGACAGCTTTGAGGGGCACTGCTCATGTATTTTGCAGAATCTCTCCCTATTGGGACTTGACAGGCGTTCTTCTCAGGATTAGACTGGGGTTATGAGTTTCAGGAGGAAAACTACAGAGGTCGAGTGCCATTTGTTCCACATCACATCAGGGGAAGACGCTAGCCACGGGACTGATCACTGCTGGTGGTGACCTGGACCGCCCGGCTGCGGGGTGTGGTCCCGCGGCGCTGAGCCAGGTGGCGGGTGTGCACGCGGCGCCCGTTCCCCCCGCTTCTGTAAAGTTCTCGGTGTGAGGCTTCCAGAGACCCACTCGCAAGAGCTCACCGAGACGGGGGTCTGCAGCCACAACCCACCCAGGAGCGAGGGGTGGGAGGGCTCCGCGGTCCCTCACAAACCCCTATCCCGGCCCCGACTCCTCTTCCTAGGAAGGTGCCCCGAGAAAGCGACAGGTCGTTCCTGCAGCCCCCCCTGAGTCACCGGCTTCCTGAATCCGCCTCCACCGGCAAGCCCAGGTCCCCGAGGGGGCCCGACGTGGCGGGCTCAGGCTATTCCAGGACCGCGCGATGATGGAACGCGGCGACCTCGTGCGGACCGGGGGCCCTGGTGGAAGCTGAAACGGTGGGACCTAGGGAAGTAAAGCGGGGGAAGCCGCCCGGCCCGCTCCAGGGCCCGAAACCTGGAGCAACCGTAGCTCAGCAGTCCCCCACCCCCACCCCACCCCCGGCGTCACCTGCTTCCCCGAAGCTGTCATCCTCGTCTTCCGTGCTCGGTACCACCGGCATTCCCATATTGGGGCCCGACATCGCGGGCTCGGGCGCCGCAGAGGCCACGAGACGCTGAAACGCCGCGACCGTCACG
>NW_005370657.1:1190893-1193020 GCF_000412655.1 Myotis brandtii
TCCCTGCCCACTCCTCTCCCCGTCAGTGCAGCCTTGAGCGCCCTGTGTTACTGACCCTCTGATGGTGTATGTGCCTGAGCCCCGTGAAGGCCTCTCTATAAATAAGATTCTGGCGGTGACTGTGGAGCTCTACTTGTCTTCCCGCGCCCAAGACCAGCCTGGTACGTTCCCTTCTGCCTAACCTGCACTGCCCACCTGGAGTGGCCTGTTTCCTTGCTCTCTCCTTGCCCTCCATGTACGGGGACCAGTTTGGAAAACAACAGGGGTCCCAGGACAGTCATGGCCATCGCTGGGGCAGAGTCAGTGCTGGGCTGGTTGGACTGGAGGGCAGGGGACCGGCCGAGGGTGCTTCTTGCTTCTGCCTTAGGGGCCCTGCAGGCCGGGCGGGGTGAGAGAGGAAAGCTGTGCCACCTCCTCAGAGTCCTGCTGCCAGGGCTTTCGGGGCAGGGTCCGCTCAGCAGGCTCCCGCCTCGCACAGCTGTCAGCACTGGGGGCTGGGTGAGGGGCGCGGGGTAGACTCCTGTGTGGACACAGGCTGACTCCGAGGGCTCCAGGGCGGACGGGACTCTGGAGGCCCCGCTCCTCGGCCACCCCCTTCTCACTGGGCCTGGGCACCTGGTCAAGGAGGGAACTCTCAGGTTCACCCTGCCCAGAGCTGGGGCAATCCCTAGGCACAGGGGCTTTCAGAATGGCCTGCACCTCGTGAGGCCCGCCAGGCACCTGCCCGCTTCCCCTTGGCCCATCACGAGCCGCACGGAAGCTTTTGGGCCACGACCCTCCTGGGAGAAGCCAGTCTAGGCCTTCCAAGTCCCACCCCGGGTCCATTTAGCAATGGCAGGAGCTACACACCATCTACACGTGGGTTTCTCTGTGGCGAGAAGCCAGGAGAAATCTGGCGGCTTCAGACACCCTCCCGCCCGCACTGGCTGGCAGGTGGCTCTCCCCACTCCACAGGCCCGGGATGCGAGGCTCCCACGGAAACAGTGGCCTGTTCTCCCAACCGCAGGGCCCAGGCCCCGGGCCGAGTCTAATCCCTTCCGGGAGGCAGCGAGTGTTCCCTGTGCTGACTGCATGTCAGGAATCCAGTCTAACACCCTGGACTGGTCCCCGGAAACGTGTGAGCAGCGTTCAGCCACGGGTGGTTGGGGAACAACAACACCCTCTGACGTGCCTGAGGGCTGGGCAAGGGGTGCCCGGGCAGCGGGTGACTAGGCTTCTAGGCGCCCGGGACCACGTGGAGGAGACGCCGATGCCCCCGGAGGCCGTCACAGCAGCGGAGGCTCTTGGTGTCCACAGATGGGCCCCCCTTGGCCACTGCAGGTCCCAACACCCAGGAGGGGGAAGGCCTGCTCCTCTCGGGCCTTGGCTGGACTCTCAAGTTTCTAGAGCAGCTTTCCAGCCCCCATGCCCATCTCTCAACTCGGGACTCAGCTGGGCTCACGTGAGCATTTCCTGGCTCCTGCCCCTTCCAGCTGCTCTGGGGACCCTGTTTATGGAAAAGCTCTAAAAGGCAGCACCTCCCACACTCCCGGCCACATGCCCACTGGATTCCTCCCCATAGAGGGGTCCACGGGACAGGGGGCAGGGGCAGTAGGCTCTGCCACACGGTCCGGGTCCAGGGCGGTCTCCTGCTCCTTGTGCTCGGTGCCTGGCCCAAGCATGTCCCTTACCCGGCTGCTCCTGCCTGTCTCTCTGGGGCCTGGACTCACGCAGACAATTACATATGAGAATACACACTTTTAATATATATATATTTTATTGATTTCAGAGAAGAGAGAAGAAACATCAGTGATGAGAATCATTGATTGGCTGCCTCCTGCACGCCCCCTACTGGGGATGGAGCCTGCAAGCCCGGAAAGTGCCCTTGACCAGTACCTGGGACCCTTCAGTCTGCAGGCTGAGGCTCTATCCACTGAGCCAAACCAGCCAGGGCGATCCCAGGTTACATTTAGTTGTCATGCCTCATTAGGCTCTTCTTGGCTGTGACACTTGCTCAGACTTTCCTTATTCTATTGATTTCAGAGAGGAAGAGAGAGGGATAGAAACACCAGTGATGAAAGAGACCATTGATTGGCTTCCTCCTGCACACACCCTTCTGGGAATCCAACCCGCAACCCCCCCCCCCCC
>NW_005370657.1:1211087-1214158 GCF_000412655.1 Myotis brandtii
TCCCTGCCCACTCCTCTCCCCGTCAGTGCAGCCTTGAGCGCCCTGTGTTACTGACCCTCTGATGGTGTATGTGCCTGAGCCCCGTGAAGGCCTCTCTATAAATAAGATTCTGGCGGTGACTGTGGAGCTCTACTTGTCTTCCCGCGCCCAAGACCAGCCTGGTACGTTCCCTTCTGCCTAACCTGCACTGCCCACCTGGAGTGGCCTGTTTCCTTGCTCTCTCCTTGCCCTCCATGTACGGGGACCAGTTTGGAAAACAACAGGGGTCCCAGGACAGTCATGGCCATCGCTGGGGCAGAGTCAGTGCTGGGCTGGTTGGACTGGAGGGCAGGGGACCGGCCGAGGGTGCTTCTTGCTTCTGCCTTAGGGGCCCTGCAGGCCGGGCGGGGTGAGAGAGGAAAGCTGTGCCACCTCCTCAGAGTCCTGCTGCCAGGGCTTTCGGGGCAGGGTCCGCTCAGCAGGCTCCCGCCTCGCACAGCTGTCAGCACTGGGGGCTGCGTGAGGGGCGCGGGGTAGACTCCTGTGTGGACACAGGCTGACTCCGAGGGCTCCAGGGCGGACGGGACTCTGGAGGCCCCGCTCCTCGGCCACCCCCTTCTCACTGGGCCTGGGCACCTGGTCAAGGAGGGAACTCTCAGGTTCACCCTGCCCAGAGCTGGGGCAATCCCTAGGCACAGGGGCTTTCAGAATGGCCTGCACCTCGTGAGGCCCGCCAGGCACCTGCCCGCTTCCCCTTGGCCCATCACGAGCCGCACGGAAGCTTTTGGGCCACGACCCTCCTGGGAGAAGCCAGTCTAGGCCTTCCAAGTCCCACCCCGGGTCCATTTAGCAATGGCAGGAGCTACACACCATCTACACGTGGGTTTCTCTGTGGCGAGAAGCCAGGAGAAATCTGGCGGCTTCAGACACCCTCCCGCCCGCACTGCCTGGCAGGTGGCTCTCCCCCCTCCACAGGCCCGGGATGCGAGGCTCCCACGGACACAGTGGCCTGTTCTCCAACTGCAGGGCCCAGGCCCCGGGCCGAGTCTAATCCCTTCCGGGAGGCAGCGAGTGTTCCCTGTGCTGACTGCATGTCAGGAATCCAGTCTAACACCCTGGACTGGTCCCCGGAAACGTGTGAGCAGCGTTCAGCCACGGGTGGTTGGGGAACAACAACACCCTCTGACGTGCCTGAGGGCTGGGCAAGGGGTGCCCGGGCAGCGGGTGACTAGGCTTCTAGGCGCCCGGGACCACGTGGAGGAGACGCCGATGCCCCCGGAGGCCGTCACAGCAGCGGAGGCTCTTGGTGTCCACAGATGGGCCCCCCTTGGCCACTGCAGGTCCCAACACCCAGGAGGGGGAAGGCCTGCTCCTCTCGGGCCTTGGCTGGACTCTCAAGTTTCTAGAGCAGCTTTCCAGCCCCCATGCCCATCTCTCAACTCGGGACTCAGCTGGGCTCACGTGAGCATTTCCTGGCTCCTGCCCCTTCCAGCTGCTCTGGGGACCCTGTTTATGGAAAAGCTCTAAAAGGCAGCACCTCCCACACTCCCGGCCAGCCACATGCCGGATTCCTCCCCATAGAGGGGTCCACGGGACAGGGGGCAGGGGCAGTAGGCTCTGCCACACGGTCCGGGTCCAGGGCGGTCTCCTGCTCCTTGTGCTCGGTGCCTGGCCCAAGCATGTCCCTTACCCGGCTGCTCCTGCCTGTCTCTCTGGGGCCTGGACTCACGCAGACAATTACATATGAGAATACACACTTTTAATATATATATATTTTATTGATTTCAGAGAAGAGAGAAGAAACATCAGTGATGAGAATCATTGATTGGCTGCCTCCTGCACGCCCCCTCCTGGGGATCGAGCCTGCAAGCCCGGAAAGTGCCCTTGACCAGTACCTGGGACCCTTCAGTCTGCAGGCTGAGGCTCTATCCACTGAGCCAAACCAGCCAGGGCGATCCCAGGTTACATTTAGTTGTCATGCCTCATTAGGCTCTTCTTGGCTGTGACACTTGCTCAGACTTTCCTTATTCTATTGATTTAAGAGAGGAAGAGGGAGGGATAGAAACACCAGTGACGAAAGAGATCATTGATTGGCTTCCTCCTGCACACAGCCTTCTGGGAACCGAGCCCTCAACCCCCGCATGTGCCCTGGCCGAAAATTGAACCCTGACCTCCTGGTTCATAGGTCGATGCTCAAACACTGAGCCACACAACGGCAGCCTTTCCTTGGTCTTGATGACCTTGACAGCTTTGAGGGGCACTGCTCATGTATTTTGCAGAATCTCTCCCTATTGGGACTTGACAGGCGTTCTTCTCAGGATTAGACTGGGGTTATGAGTTTCAGGAGGAAAACTACAGAGGTCGAGTGCCATTTGTTCCACATCACATCAGGGGAAGACGCTAGCCACGGGACTGATCACTGCTGGTGGTGACCTGGACCGCCCGGCTGCGGGGTGTGGTCCCGCGGCGCTGAGCCAGGTGGCGGGTGTGCACGCGGCGCCCGTTCCCCCCGCTTCTGTAAAGTTCTCGGTGTGAGGCTTCCAGAGACCCACTCGCAAGAGCTCACCGAGACGGGGGTCTGCAGCCACAACCCACCCAGGAGCGAGGGGTGGGAGGGCTCCGCGGTCCCTCACAAACCCCTATCCCGGCCCCGACTCCTCTTCCTAGGAAGGTGCCCCGAGAAAGCGACAGGTCGTTCCTGCAGCCCCCCCTGAGTCACCGGCTTCCTGAATCCGCCTCCACCGGCAAGCCCAGGTCCCCGAGGGGGCCCGACGTGGCGGGCTCAGGCTATTCCAGGACCGCGCGATGATGGAACGCGGCGACCTCGTGCGGACCGGGGGCCCTGGTGGAAGCTGAAACGGTGGGACCTAGGGAAGTAAAGCGGGGGAAGCCGCCCGGCCCGCTCCAGGGCCCGAAACCTGGAGCAACCGTAGCTCAGCAGTCCCCCACCCCCACCCCACCCCCGGCGTCACCTGCTTCCCCGAAGCTGTCATCCTCGTCTTCCGTGCTCGGTACCACCGGCATTCCCATATTGGGGCCCGACATCGCGGGCTCGGGCGCCTCAGAGGCCACGAGACGCTGAAACGCCGCGA
>NW_005370657.1:1214587-1215499 GCF_000412655.1 Myotis brandtii
GCCAGGGCCCCGCCCCCGTCCAGCCGTGTACTGCACCGCGAGCAGAGGTCCTTGCTGTCCCCGCCACCAGACCCCGCCCCTTCTCACCCATAACCAGTCCTGCCCACAGACCTTGGCCGCAAGGCGGGGCCAACTCGGGTCTGCCCGCGGAGAAGCCTGGATGGCGGAGTCTGGGGCCCCCAGCCAGGGCGAGCCAGCCCGGCAGAGGGTCGGTGCAGACTGGGACCCCCATTCCTCCCCCATCTGCCCCATCCAACCTCTGGGGACTTGCGGGTGGGAGAGCCGGCGCCTCCGCATGGGCGAATCTTAGACACCTGATTTCCTAAAGGTCCCCAATATGTAGGGAAGATTTTATGGTTCAAGCCATAGGAGACGTGGTGCAGCGGCGCGGGAGGGCAGAAAGAGCGGAGTCTCTGGCGCCCTCCTGATGTTAGTCGATGTGGCGGTTTCGCGGCCCTCAAGGACCCGAAGCCGTGACTCCCTGACACTCCGAAGGGTTCAGTCTCTTTCGATTGGGTCCATGAGGCAGAAATGACTAACCACATGTTACGGCCAATGTTGGGACTCAGAGGCCACACCGGGAGCTGTGTGGCCGAGCAGAGGCTGGCGCCCGGGTCACCACCGAGAACCATTTCATCTACGTATTGAGGAGCCGGGGCACTTAGCGACTCCCAGACACCCCCGGAGGTGTTTCTGCGGCTCTGCGAAGAGTGTGAAAGCTGGGCCCAACCCGCAACGGCTGTGCCTCTTTGCCTGCTCGCTCGGCGTCACTGTTGCCCCGGCAACCTGCCGGTCACCAGACACCCGGCCCTTTAAGGGAAGCCTAAGCCCGGCGGTCTTGGTTTCGCGCGCCCGCCCGCGGCGCCGGTAGAGAGAACATGGCCCAGGCTGCACGAGGGCTGTGGCCCTGCG
>NW_005370657.1:1215657-1220415 GCF_000412655.1 Myotis brandtii
AACTGCGGGACTTCGGAAGCGGCCGGGTCAGGAGCGCCTCCGCTGTCCGCTCGTGACCTTGGGCCAGTGACTTGGTTTTGTCTCCAAGTCCTCAGCGTCCTCGTCTGTGAAATGGGGCCGCGACTGCTGCCTGCTAACTAGAATTGTCTTTGTCTTAAAGTTGTGTTTCTAACTTGTTTAAAGACTTTATAATGGGGAGATTTTGAGATCACAGAAAAGAGAAAGAGCCTCTTTCAGTTTATCCCATTCCAAACAATTTGTCGGCCCCCCATTGTCTTCAAATCCTAAGGTGGTGTATTTATTTACTGACTAGAGGCACAGTGCACAAAACTTGTGCATGGGTAGGGTCCTTAGGCCTGGCGGGTGATCAGGGCCAATCTGTGGGGTGACCGGCAGGGCGGCCAGCAGGGCAATCAGGGGGCGCCTGCTGGCACCCGCCTTTGCTGGCTGGGGGCCTGTGGGCTGGGGGTAGCTCCTGCATTGAGCGGCTACCCCCTGGTGGTCAGGGTGCGTCATAGCAACCGGTCATTCCACCAGTTGTTCCTTAGTTTGGTCGATTTGCATGTTAGGCTTTTATTATATAGGCTATTATTTTATTTATTTTTTAAAATATATTTTATTGATTTTTTTTTAGAGAGGAAGAGAGAGGGATAGAGAGTTAGAAACATCCATGAGAGAGAAACATCGATCAAATGCCTCCTGCACACTCCCCACTGGGGATGTGCCCGCAACTAAGGTACATGCCCTTGACCGGAATCAAACCTGGGACCCTTGAGTCCGCAGGCCGACGCTCCATCTAGTGAACCAAACCGGTTAGGGCATATAGGATATTATTATTAGCATTTTTTATGGTATCGATGACCCTTAGATTCCAGGTCCCAAGACAGGAAGGGACATGGTCGTGTTTCCCCCAGCCAGGTGGTGGCCCAGCTGCCCTTGCAATTCTTTGTACATTGCACCAGCACAGCCTTTCTCTGCTGTGCCCCCCTTCCCCCATCCCCATCCACCCACATATTCCTGCACCCAGGGTGTCAGGGGATGTGGGAGGGGAGTAGAGTTCTCTGTAGCTCCCTGCTCACTTCCATGGGCCCAGCCTCAGTTTCCCACCTGAGCATTGAGGACCGTGCACTGCAGCTGTGACTTTCAAACAAGAATTTGCAGGAGGCTCACATGGTGTTTTCCTGTGGAACATGCAGGATCCAGATCCTGGCCCAGGGCCCCGATACAACCCTTCCCCTTAGAGACTGGAGGTAGACCCCACTCTGGCCACGCTGGGGAAGGGATAGAGGACACTCTGGATTGAGGCTGGGCCTCCGCTGTTCATTTCTCCCCGCCGCCCCCCTATTCCTCCCCATTTTCTCAGGGTCATCTTAGAAGGCTCCTCTGGGAAACAAGTTTGCTTGGGGCAGGGCCTGGGTTTGGGGGCAGGGCCTGGGAAACAGGCCTCAGAAGCCCCTGTCCCTCTGCTCCCTCCCCATCCAGCTCTCCCTGTCCGACCGCCTGCAGCTGACTCTGTACCAGTACAAAACGTGTCCCTTCTGCAGCAAGGTCCGCGCCTTCCTCGACTTCCACGCCCTGCCCTACCAGGTGGTGGAGGTGAACCCTGTGCGGAGGGCGGAGATCAAGTTCTCCACCTACAGGAAGGTGCCTATCCTGCTGGCCCAGGAAGGAGAGAGCCTGGTGAGCTGCGGGACCCCCACCATGTCCTGGGGGGTCCTGGAGTCCTCCCCGAGTCAGTCCTGGAAGGAACGCGGGCTCTTGGCCTCAGCTGAGGACAATGAGGGGAAAGTAGCTGGTATACAGTAGGTGCTCAGTAAATGTAGGCTGCCACCCTTCCCCACCAACACCAGACACCAGCCTGGTCTACGGGATCCAGAGCACCACAGAGCTTAGCAATGTGGGTTCTGAAATCAGCGAGGTCTGGGTTCCAGATGTGGCTCTGCCCCTCCCCGGCTGTGTGACTTGGGGCCAGTCACTTAGCCTCTCTGGGCTTGCTTCTTCATCAGTCAACAGAGGACCATGCTCTCCAGGTTGTAGGGAATGCCTGTATGTAGTATGTAGCTTCTGGCATCCACCCTGCTCCTCAGTGCCCTGGAGGCCAGGTAGGTGGAGCAGGCAGGGCCTAGACCCGGGGTCCTCCCCACACCCTCCTCCCCATTACCACACTTGGGTCTCCCTTCTGATCGGCTGCCCTGAGAGGGGGGCTGTATCCCGAGGGTGGGGAGAGCTCAGTGGACATGGGTTATAGGGGTAACCCCCCAGGAGTGGACCAACAGTACCCTGGTTCCCCCCGGCCAGTTTCTGAGGCATGCCTGGGCACGGTGTTGTAGAGCCCTCCACCCCCAGCCCCATCTAAATCACCCTCTTCTCCTCCAGCAACAACTGAACGACTCCTCTGTCATCATCAGCGCCCTCAAGTCCTACCTGGTGTCGGGGTAAGGAGCTCCCTGGATGCTGTCTCCAGGGAGGCCTCACCTGAGTCCTGCGTGTGGAGGGGGGGGCTGCTGCTGGCATTTCCAGAACGGGAATGGGCGTCCCACTCAGAGCCTCCCCATCCTCTCCTTCGCACATCTCCCCCCGTCGGGGAAGTGCTCTGGATGTCTCCCCTCCCCAGATCCCTCGTGCTGCACTTTTATGGGTCGGTTCCGGCTTCACCACGGGGCTGGGTCAGGCCGGGGTGGATATTCACCCCAAGGAGGCGAGGGCTGGGTCTCCTGGAGGAGGAAGGAGTTGGGGTGAGACTCTGGATGTCTCCTGAAGGCAGCCCCTGGATGTCATCATCACCTACTATCCACCCATGAAGGCCACCAATGACCAGGGCAAGGAGGTGACCGAGTTCTGCAACAAGTACTGGCTCATGCTAGACGAGAAGGAGGCCCAGCGCATGTATGGCGGGAAGGAGGCCAGGACGTGAGTGGGGCTGGGGCTGCCCGGGAAGGTGGCACGGCGGGGGAGGGGGTCTTCCCCAGAGGGGGCCGGGCTGAATGAGATGCTGTGCGGGGTGAGCAGCGTGGGAGGCCACGAGAGCTGGGCTGAGTCTATAAGGACCTGCTGCCCAGGCCTCGGCTCCCATCATGCACTGGGAGGGCTGGATAGTGGGTCTGCTCCCCACCTCCCAGGCCCCGGCTGAGGAAGCCCCCCTGGCCAGCCCTGTCCGCTGCTTCCCCGCAGGGAGGAGATGAAGTGGCGGCAGTGGGCCGACGACTGGCTGGTGCACCTGATCTCCCCCAACGTGTACCGCACGCCCGCCGAGGCCCTGGCCTCCTTCGACTACATTGTCCGGGAGGGCAAGTTCGGGGCCGTGGAGGGCGCCATGGCCAAGTACGTGGGCGCAGCTGCCATGTACTTCATCAGCAAGCGGCTCAAGAGCAGGTGATGGTGCATGTGTGTGCGCGCGTGCGTGATGGCCTTCGCATTGGCCTCACCTGGGCCTGGGTCGGCGTTTCCTGATGGACCACCCCTGTCCCTGCCCAGGCACCACCTCCAGGAGGATGTGCGCGAGGACCTGTATGAGGCTGCCAACAAGTGGGTGGCAGCTGTGGGCAAAGACCGGCCCTTCATGGGGGGCCAGAAGCCCAACCTGGCTGATCTGGTGAGCGTGGTGGTGGGGAGGGGGTGCCCAGACTGGGTCCCGTCTGTGGGTCGGGGAAGCCCAGGCAGGGAGAGCCCAGGTGTAGGCAGGGCTACCCCTCCAGCTCCCTCACATCAGAGGCACCGGCTCCATGTTACCAGGGGCATAAGGAAAGCCAGCTACAAGGAACCGTCTTGGTTCCCATAACTGACGAGTGTCATGGAGGGGTTGGCTTCAGGCCTAGCTGGATCCCGGGGCCCAAGTGGTGTTACCGGGGCTCAATGCCCTGTTGCATCCCAACTCCTCGAGTTGACCTCAGCCCAAGGCCAGCCTTTGTCTAGTGCCCCAGGCTCCCCCAGCAAAAGTCCTGGCTTCCACGTCCACGGTGAAGCATCCCTGTAGCCAGCGTGAAACATTGATTGGCAGGCCCAGCAGGCCCAGCGCTGTGCGGGAGGCCCCAGGATCTGAGAGTGGGGGAGGCGTTTTCTCAAAGGAAACTGGTGGGGGTGTTGTCCAAAAGCGGGGTGTGTGTATGGGGCAGGCAAACCTAGTTACCCCCTGCTTCGTTTTAAGCCCCGCGGCAAATGAGCCCTGCAGTGGGTTGTGGAGCTCGCAGAGCGGGGAGCGGGCCCCAGGGCACGCAGCTGGCAGGTGGCGGGCAGGTCTGGATGCCCTCTGTGCCCACCCCAGGCGGTGTATGGTGTGCTGCGCGTGATGGAGGGCCTGGAGGCCTTCGACGACCTGATGCGGCACACCCGCATCCAGCCCTGGTACCTGCGGGTGGAGAAGGCCATCGCCGCCGAGGCCCTCCAGTGAGGGCCCCCCGCGAACCCCCCGGGAGGAACCGGAGACCGAGGAGACGCAGCTGCCGGCACCAGGGCCACTGAGCCAGCACTCGGCGATGCTGTGCAGGGTGACGGTCATTCTACCTCCTGTCCACGCCCACCCCACAGCGTTCTGTCTAACACTGGACACCTGCGGGGGCCCTGGGGTGCTGGGGACACAGCCCCTGAGGGGCACAGGGAGGCTACCTCGCTCCTCCCGGCCCCGACTCTCAGCGGCTGCCCTGCCTAACCCTGTGGGTGGGAACTGGGTTGGGCCCCGCCCTGGACAAGGGAAGTAGGGACATCCCGGGTGAGGGAGAGCCCCCTCCTTGGCTCCTCATGTTCCCGCTCTTCCTAAGCATC
>NW_005370657.1:1220449-1252737 GCF_000412655.1 Myotis brandtii
TTGTTTGAAATAAAGAAAAAGATTCTGCCGTGCGGCCACGCCCAGCCCTGTTTGTCCAGTGTTTCTAAGTGCCAGGCCTGGGGTGAAAGGCTCAGTGGCTTCATGTCACACGATCCCTGGGACACCAGAGGGCGGCTCAGAGATGGCCCAGCGTGTGGTGTCTGAGAGACTGACTGGGACTCTGGGTGGTGGTGCCCCTCTCTGAGCCTCAGTTTCCTCATCTGTTAAATGGGCATAATGGTCGTCCCACCTCAGGGGGGAGTGGGGAGGGTTCTATGACAAGATGTGGGTCAAGTGCACAGAAGGGTACCGGGCTCAGGAGGGGCCGGAGGGCCTCCAGTCCTGCTCTACAGACCAGACTCCCAGGGCCCCTGGCAGCAGTGGCCACTCCGGGCTTTGCTCCCAGGCCTGGGACTTCACAGGGATGGACGCTGGGACGGAGTCTATAGGGAGAAGCCAGCTCGGAGTGGGGGGGGGCTGTGGGTGGAACCCCCTTCTGAGCAGGGTGCCCTGGGCCGGGGTCTTCGTTCTGGCTGATGAGTGGCCCGGTGGCGGCCATGACAGCCCCCCCGAGGTCAGAAGGGTGGCTGGTGTACCCAGTTTCACCCCCTGGGCCCTTTGTTGGGGTGGGGGGTGATTGGGCAACCCTCCCAGGCCCACCCTGGAGAGTCTTGAAATTTTATTCTTTAAAAAATATAATGCGTGCTCCCTATAACTGCTTGACATTTGAACGCGGTGGCCTCAGTTTCTCCCACGGGGCATGGCTGCCGCCTGCCTGTCCTGGTTCCCGTGGTGGGCCTCTGTCTTTGCCACGCTGGCTCCTTCCTGGCTGCTGAGGGCTGCATTGCACGTCCGACCACAGCCCACCAGCCAGGCCGACGTCGGGGCGTATTGGGGTGGCTCCCCTCCCTGTCCCCCTGGGAGTGTTGAGCGTGCAGGGCTGTGGGAGGAGGGAGAGAAGCCCAGGCCGGAGGCCACAGCAGTCAGTGGCATGAGGAGCCACAGAAGCTGCCTCCGAGGGCCGATAGGTGTCTCGGGCCCCAAGCCACCACTGTGTCCGGAATGCTGTCCCTGCGTCATTGGCCAGACCTTAAATCCCAAGGGGCCTTGGCTCCCGGGGCCCAGGGTGGCCGGCAGCCCCCAGCCCACTCCCCCTTCCCTTCCAGCCAGCCTCTTCCTGCCTCTGCAAACCTCGCCCGGGTGGCTTGGTACCTTCCGGCTGCTCAAGGAGGCAGACTCACCCCTCCTTTGTCTCAGCCCCGAAGGGAGCATCTGATGTGCCTGGCGTGGGACAAGGTGTCCACCTCCTGTCCATGACATCGAGGCCGGGGTCTCACCGCCATAGCCCACCCTGTGCTCCCAGCCCTTTCTGCTCCTGCTCAGCCCAGCGATGGCTCCCAGCCTTGGCTTCCCCTTGAGGCCCAGACCCACTAAGGAGGCTCGGGGGGCAGGCGGGGTCCCTGCCACCGTCTTCTCCCCTCTCCCGTTTCCATATATCACAGGTGCTCCTCCGTCTCCCCGTTTCACAGAGGAGGTTATGGCTGGTGGCTAAGCCATGCTGGGCAGGGGCCTGACTCCTGACTAGAGCTCTTTCCCCGGGGCTGCTGCAGGCACAGGGAACACGCCTGGTCATCCTCACACTCACTGAATGGTCACCTTGATGAAAAGTCCCAGGACTGTGCCAGCTAGACCCCGTTTCTGTGCCTGGGCTGGAGACTGGCTAGCCAACCCAAGGCCACCCTGGGGCCCCAACTGAGCCGAGCTGCTTTCACCAAGTACAGTATCCTGCCCTCCACCCGCCACAACTCTGCCTCAATTTCCCTGGGTTCCTAGGCGGCCCCCTGGGCATGGTTTCCCATTACCACTAGAGGGCGGTCGAGGCTGCGAAGCCCTGTAGGAGATGGAAACGAGGTCCGGTGCTGCCACCTTGAGGCCAACTCTCGCATTGCACCTTCTCTGGGCAATCTTCATTATCCAGGGGCTCCATTTGCCCTTCTGTAAAATGGGTTTAGCACTCAAGGGTCTGAAGATGGGCAAGTAGAAAAAGCCACACCTCCCAGGGATAAAGGGCTCAAGCCAGTAAACCCTGCCCCATCTCG
The DNA here is from genome assembly GCF_000412655.1 of Myotis brandtii. Lineage (NCBI taxonomy): Eukaryota > Metazoa > Chordata > Mammalia > Chiroptera > Vespertilionidae > Myotis > Myotis brandtii. The sequence goes on from NW_005370657.1 coordinate 1,222,549, forward strand.
GTCATGTTCAAGTTCCCTATGGCCTTGATGGTAGCAGAAGGCCTGAGGTGGGAACCCTGCCACTGCTCCCTGTGACCTTGGGCAAGCCCCATCCTTGCTCATCCTCCAACAAGCCCTTGGAGGTCAGCTAACCTCCATGGGGTTGGCACCATCAGAGTCAATGCTCCCAGGAGTCAACATGTGAGGGGCGTTTTTATGCAGCCAGGGGGTCTGCTGTCTGTTCTCAGAACACACTCCCTGCTCTGTTCCCAGCCAGGTTCCCAGAGCTCACGGTCAAGAGCTTCAGGGAGCAAAAATGGGAGCGAGTCCTGAGAGCAGCGAGAGCTCTCCTTCCTGGGCGTCAGGAGGGCTCCAGTCAGAGCTTCTTTGATTTTATTTTATTTTTTAAAATATATTTTTATTGCCCTAACCGGTTTGGCTCAGTGGATAGAGCGTCGGCCTGCGGACTGAAAGGTCCCGGGTTTGATTCCAGTCAAGGGCATGTACCTTGGTTTCGGGCACATCCCCAGTAGGGAGTGTGCAGGAGGCAGCTGATCTATGTTTCTCTCTCATCGATGTTTCTAACTCTCTATTCCTCTCCCTTCCTCTCTGTAAAAAATCAATAAAATATATTTAACAAATATATTTTTATTGATTTCAGAGAGGAAGGGAGAGGGAGAGGGAGAGAGAGAAACATCAATGATAAGAGAGAATCATCGATGGGCTGCCTCCTGCACATCTCCAGCCCACAGTCTGGGCATGTGCCCTGCCTGGGAATTGAACCATGACCTCCTGGTTCTTGGATTGATGCTTAACCACTGAGCACTCCAGCCAGGCAGTTTTTCTTTATTTTAAATAAAAATTCAGATCACACAGGAGCTCCTCAAGCGTTAACCTGTTTCAGATTAGACACTGTTCTCCCTCATCATTGTTGATGATGGGGTAGAATTCCATCACACAGTGTTCCATTGGATGACTGTTCCCTGGTTAATGTAACCGGCCGAGCAGGAAGGATTTTGTTGGGCGGCAGTGTCTAGCGGGGAGCAGGTGTTGTAGTGGCCTGAATAATGCCCCCAGATATATCCAGGTCCTAACCCTGGAACCTTGAAAGTTACCTCATGTGGCAAAAGGGAATTTTAGATGGAATTAAATTCACGACTTTGAGATGGAGCGAGCTTCCTGAATTGCCTGTTCCTCAAATGTAACCACAGGTGTCCTTAGAAGAGGGAGACTTGACTGCAGAGGCAAGAGGCTGGGGTCCTGGGAGGAGGAGGGCAGAAGCCCAGCGTGCAGGCCCCTCCAGAAGCCGGGAGAGGCGAGGCATCGGCTTCTCCTCGGAGAGAACGGAGGCTCCGGCAGGAACCACCTGCGGACGGACACCCTGCTTTCCGCCAGGAAAACTGCTGGTGGACGCCTGGCCGCTAGCACCGTCAGAGAGCGCATGTGTGTTGTTTTAAGAACCACGTTTGTGGTGATTTGTAACGGCAGCCATAGGCTCCGAACACAAACGGCACCTGGCAAGAGAAACCGCTACAGCTGTGGTTCTCAACCTTGGCTGCACATTAGAATCACCTGGGAATCTTTTTAAAATCCTGATTTCTGGGCCTCATCCTCCGGAAATTCTTTCTTTGTTACTCATGTTGTGGCCTCACCCCAATAACAAAGACACAGAATTTCCGGAGGATGAGGCCCAGAAATCAGGATTTTAAAAAGATTCCCAGGTGATTCTCATGTGCAGCCCAGGTTGAGAACCACTGCGCTACAGCAACCTGACCCCGACCGACCCTGGATGGGCCAGTCCCCGCCCGGTCAGTGTCCTCTGGAAAGTGAGGGGTGGGGCTCCTCGGCCGGCCTCTCTCCTCAGCCTCCAAACTGCTGTGGGGACATAAGTGCCTCCTGGGCCACAGGGGCTGAGCCGGTGGGGACAGCAAGTGGTCAAAAGTGGCCGTCCCTTTGCGGCCACTACCTGGCCGAGAGCCAAGAGCAGGAGGCCTGGGTCTATCTTGCTCCCCCGGGGGACTGGGCCGGGCCTCTGGCTCTCACTCGCCTCAGTTTCCTCGTTCTCGGTTCCTCCCTGTCCTACTGCGTCACCCCCCCTTCTGCCGGCCCTTCCATCCAGCCCTGGCTGGCCTCTCCGGCCACGGTGACTGGGCCTCGCTGGTCTGCCCCAGCTTCCTCGTCCACCCCGGAGGCCAGGGAGCAAGGTCCACACCTGGGCGGCGGGGCCGGGCTCAGGGCTGCTGGTCCTCTCACCCTTCCCCTCCATTCCAGCCCGATCAGACCGGTGAGATGGGGCAGCCCAGCCAGGAGCTGAGGTTGAGAACATGGCCTCAGAGTCAGCAAAGCTGGTTTGACTCAGCTCAGCATTCTCCCAGCATGAACCTGGAGGAGTCCTTCCCTCTGAGCTGTAAGGAAGGTTCTGGGCCCCTCTTGCTCGTGAGGAAACTGAGGCTCAGAGGGCATGAGATCTGCCCACGACCCCACTGCCACGGTGCCAGGATTGACTCACAGGTGCCCCCCCCCCAGGTTCTCTGCAGCCGCCTGGCACGGGAGAGCAGCCAGGGGCCAGAGGCCCCTCGGGGAAGGTCCAAGAAGTGGACATGGCACCGTCCCAGCCCCCGTGCAGCCCCCCGCCTTCACCCCCAGGCATGCAGCACACGGAGGGACGGATGGACGGAGGGACGTGGTGGCGGAATTACCTCCTAGAACTGCCAGGGGCTAACCCAGCTGGTGCTCCATAAATGGCATTCCCCGGAATTAGAGGTGACCTTTCACCTCTAGCTTCCGGAAGGAGGTTGACGTGGCTCCTCCACCCCCAGCCACCCCACTGGCTGGACTTCCTTTCAGATGCCAGAGATCCCAGGCCCATGTGAGGCGCCTCACTGGGAGGCTGGAATGAAGAGCATTTCGGGGGAAATGACTCCGTGTGTCTGGAATCCTGGAGGGGAGGGAGCTGGGAGACGAAACTGCTTATTAAGGACCAGACATTTCCACTCAGTCTCCTCTGACTTTCCAACAGGCAGATCTGGAGGTCAGGCCTGCAGTGCGGCTCGCTGGGCTCAGCTCCAGGTGTCAGCGAGCAGCCTTCCTCCTGGACGCTCCAGGGTGGAATCTGTGCCTGGCCTTTTCCAGCTCCGAGAGGCGCCTGCAACCCTGCACTTGTGGCCCCGTCTCCGTCCTCAAAGCCAGGGACCTGGGCAGAGTCCTTGCCTCACCTCTCTGCCCTCTCCCCGCCTCCCTCTCCCACCCAAAGATCTTGTGATTCCTCGGGGCCACTCAGGTAACCCAGGCTCATCCCCCTATTTTAAGGTCAGCTGATCAGCAACCTTAACTCCACCTGCAGCCTTACTGCCCTTGGCCAGGGGGCGTCATTCTGCCTACCACACCATGAGACGTCTGGATGGGTTTCCGTCAACCAGTAACTGCTCATTATGCACCAAGTGGGTGCCCAGCACCTGCTGGGAACAGCAGTGAAGAAAGCCAACACCCAACTCTCACGGAGGAGACAGACGCCAAACCAAGGAGTGAGAGAAAGCAAGCAGTAGAGTTGGTGGTGAGCAACCAGGGAGAAAGCTAAAAGGACGTGGGGCTGGTTGGGTGGGGGAACAGGTTACATTTAAACAGTTGTTTTTGATTTTTTTTTTAGAGAGAGGAAGGGAAAGGGAGAAAAACATTGATCAGCTGCCTCCTGAACACCTCCTACTGGGGATCGAGCCCGAAACCCAGGAATGTGCCCTGACTGGGAATCCAGCTATGCGAACCATGACCTCCTGGTTCATAGGTCGATGCTCAACCACTGAGCCACACCGGCAGGGCCAAAAGGTTACCATTTTATTTTATTTTATTATTTAAAAAAATATGGAACGCTTCACGAATTTGCGTGTCATCCTTGCGCAGAGGCCATGCTAATCTCTGTATCGTTCGAATTTTAGTCTCTGTGCTGCCGAAGCGAGCACCAGGAGGTTACCATTTTAAATAGGGAGCTGAGGGAAGGCGTGGTGAGAAGGGGACATGCGAGGAGACGGAGGGATGAAGGAGACGCCTGGAGAAGGCAGGCTTGGTGGGCTCAGAGCTTTGGCCACGTCAGAGCAGCTCCCAAGGTTAACTTCTGAGCTTGAGAGAATTGAGGATAGCGGGTTGGGGGCGGGCACCAATTTGCCAATGATTGGGAAATGATTTATGCCTGTAACCCTGACAACAGCTGAGGCAAATGGCATATTAGTTTCCTAGGACTGACAACTCACCACCAAGTCGGGGCCTAAAACAACAGAAAGCCCTTCTCTCATAGCTCAGGAGCTGCAGTCTGAAATGCAGGTGTCGGCAGGCCGGTGGCCGCCAGCACGGATCCTTCCTGAAGATGCACCGCTCCGACCTCTGCCTGTCGTCACGTGGCGTTCTCGGTGTCTCCGCGTCTGTGTCGGAATTTCCCTCTTCTATGACACCAGTCACTGGGTTTGGGGCCCACCCTAGTAAGGTATGACCTCATCTTCACTGGGATACTTTGCAAACCTCTAGTTCCAAATAAAGCCACATTCTGAGGCTCCCAGTGGACACACATTGGGAAACAGATGCTAAATCAAGGAGAGCAAGACACACTCTCCACCCCGTACGAGTGCCATGTGCCAGTTCACCCACGGGCACACTTCCGTGCCTCCCCACAGCCTCTCGCCACTGTCCCCGACCCACGGCACCCAGGCTATCGGGGTCAGAGCGTGGACTGTTATTTAATACGCATTTTATTGAATACTTTGTGCATCGGGCACTCTCTTAGGGCTGCAAATACAACCCCGCCCCCAGTGGCTCATCCTCTCCTGGGGTGACAGGCAGAAAGCAAATAAAGCCAGGTGGGGCCGCCAACACCTCCAAGCAGGAGACGGGCAGGAACCAGGAACCGACTGGAGGCTGGGGAGGGGCAGCCATGAGGGGAAGCAGGTGGTGGCTGGAGCCGCTTCAAGCAGGAGGGAGTGGCCAGCTCTGCAGGAGAGGGGCTGAGCCGGAGGACTGAGGGGACCGCCAGTGGCCCTCAAAGCACCCCAAATCCAACGAACACACATTTTAAAGGAGGTGCATCTCTGAAAAACATGGAGGGGGGGTGTTGGCTTTCTTGTTTTTTATGATGAAAAAATTGGGCTCATTTTCTAACATGGAAACACCCCCACACCACCCAAGCCCAGATCAGAAAAATCATGCTCTGTCATCGGCTTTCAAACAACTTTATTAGAGGCTGTTTTAAATGACAACTCCCAATTCTTCTTAATTTGCTTTTTCACAAATTCCAGTTAGAACTATGTTTATACAGGACAGTAATTTTTGCATTGATCTTTGCGTCCTATTTAAACTGCCCATCAGGCCATTCTGGTAGAATGAAAAGTGCAACTGTGAGGCTGCAGGTTGACCAGCACTACTGAGCAGAGGCGGCGGGGGGAGGGAGGGGGGCGCGGGGGCTGCGAGGGAGAAGCCCACTTCACAGGTGGGGCGGGCGCTGCCACCCTCTCCTCTAGCCCCCCAAACTCACAGTGATAGGCACCTCGCTGCCTTGTCATTCAGAAAGGGTGAAATAGAGACCCTCCCGGTCCGAAAAAGGGTTTGGACTTCCATCTTCAACGGAATTGAGGTTTCTCCCACCCTTCCCATCCCCCATTGAACACTCAGGTCCTAAGGCTCCCCGTGTGCACGCGCGTCTCCCCAACCGGCCAAGGACCCTCTCTGGGACCAGGGCCCCCCCTCCGCTCCTGGCCCCTTTCCTGTCCTTGGACAGATGCGACGCCGACGCCGGTGTGGGCAGTGGCAGGAGGGCCACTCCCACTTCCTCTCCTCACCCCACCTCTTGGGTGTGGGAAGGTACAATCAACCATGAACATAAATATGAATAAAAAATGAACTTGAAAATGACAGGTTATTAATTAAACAAATCTATAAAAATAGTTAGGACATAACTCTGTTCAAATAAATACGAAATAAATAGGCTCGGAGCAGTGATCCGTGGCATCAGTGGAATGTGAGGCTGGTCCCACCGCCCCAGCTGGGATTGGACATGAATCCCGAGGCCTCAGGAACAGACTTTAATGCATCAACCAACCTCTCTACTCGCTTTGTCTTCCCTCCGGAAGCTCAGGGCTTGCACATTTGTCCAGTCTGTCTTTCTGAACAAAACCCTTTCCTTAAAAATACCTAATTAAGGCCCTCAAGCCCTTTTCCTTCTCGGGGCACGCAGACACGGGGCAGAAACCTCCCGTTACCCCACACCCCACTGCCTCATGCCAGAACAGGGACAGGGAGCTGGATCTGAGCTGGTGCCAGTCCCGACAGAGCCCGGAGCCAGCTCAGAGCACCAGGAGGCCCCAGCAGTGCAGGGCAGAGGCCTCTGGGCTCCGGGGAAGCCATGCACCCGGTGCCAGGCAGCCAACGGTGGGGCGGGGCCTTGCCCCTGCATGCATCGGCGCCCCTCTGCTGGTGAGCGCAGAGGGGGGTGGGCACACTCCCAGGCTCCTCCTTTCCCTGCACAACCTAGCCGGGTGTGAGGTCAGGTGGAAGCACCTTTCCCCCGCGGACTGAGGGGGAGGAGCAGGCGGGCATGGGAGTGGGCTGGTGGCCCTCCTCCTACCATATTCAAACAGCAGTGAGGAAGAGCAAAGTGGGCACAGGGCAGATGCCCAGCAGGCCAGAGGGCAGGGGCCCATGGCCCACGGTCTGGGTGGGAAGAGGAGATGGAAGAACTAAGCCGCCTCCAAGCCCTGCTGTCTGGCAGGCCCTGCAGGAAACGTCCGGTCTCTACTGAGCATCAGCCTGAGTCCTGCTGACCCCTGGACCCGAGGGATACCCACGGGCCTTCCCTGGAATGGACATGAGGGTGGGCCATGGTCAGCAGGACAAGCCCAGTGGGCCTGCCAGCTCCCCCCACCCTCCCTGCGGTGCGTCCCAGGGGTTTCACAGCTTGGCTTAAGTCAGCTTAGTGTCGGCACATTCACAGAATGAGATGGCTACACATCCCAGGGCTGCAGCCCAGGATCAGGAGTCCGCCGGGCGGGGCTGTCCTCCCTCCCGTCACCGAGACTGCACGCCCAGGGTGATCTTCAGGTTCTCGTACACCACATAGCTGATGCTCACGGCTGGGATCACCTTCATGAAGTTGGGGGCCAGCCCTCGGTACAGGCCAAAGGCTCCCTCGGTCCGCAGGATCTGTTTGAAGAGGCTGCTCATGGTCACCTCTGGAGCGCCCTCAATGGAGGCTGCAGAAATAAGAAAGGTCGTCCATCAGAGGCCTTTCACCGGCTCCTCCCTGGATCCCAATCTGCCCAGGGAGATGGGCCCCTGGGGACCGGCCTAGGACCAGCCTTACCTTGGGCCTGCATCCGGGTCCTGACCAGGGCCAGTGGATAGCTGGCCAGCTGGCCACAGGTGCTGGACATGGTGCCACAGGCCAGGAGCACAAACACTCCAGGGTCTGCGCTGTTCACGGCATAGCGCTGCAGCCAAGCATTCTTGAGTGTCTGCAAGGGGAAGGGTGCAGGGATGAGCCAATGTGCCAGCGAGAGCTTGCGAGGCCGTGAGAGGCCGGAGTGAGGGGGGGAGAGTGACGACAACATTACTGGGCCCATCGCATGACTCTGTGAGGCCACTGTAACCCGATTCGCTTGGCCGGGGCTGGCTGAGCTCCTGGCCCGCCTGCCTTTGTTTCTGCTGTCCCTGGGGATTCCTGGCTCAGACAGGAATGGGGATGAGGCAGAGGCAGCACGGCCTCGCCCCCCAGAGAAACTGACTTCTGTCGCCTGGAGTCTGCAGGGGCCCAATGAGCCCCCAGGGCACCGTGCTATCGAGATCTGCCTGCCAGGCACCTGGGGCGGAACTCGGGGCTGCAGGGGACCCTTGCAATGAGTCTGAGTGGATGGGACGCTCTTTGGTGCCGTCCCTGTGCCACCATCCCCAGCGGTTGTCAGGCATGGAGACAACGGGCGGGGACGTGTGAGGAGGGGTTTCTGAATCTCTCCTGCCAGTTCCAGGGGCCTGAGCCTCTAGCGCCTCACCTCGTAGACAGCCAGGTCGATCCCAGCGTAGGGGATGATGCCCAGCATGTTGGGAACGTAGCCTTTGTAGAAGGCGGCCATCCCCTCTCTGGCCAGGATCTTCCTGGCACAGTCCAGCATGCCCGAGTACTGGCCTGTCTTGCGCAGGGCCATCCGGGTCTTCAGAACCTGCAGAACCCAACAGAAGCGACAGAGTGTGAGCACGGCCCACCCCTCAGCCTCATCCCCACGTGCACTGCCCGCCCCATTGCACCTTGGTCCGCCCCAGGACCAAGGGGGCCCCTCACCTCCATCGGGTAGATGCTGCTCTGAGCGATGGCCCCGGCCAAGGACCCTGCCACAAGTCTCTCGTGAATCCTTAGAGTCTCCTGGTCACTCCCAACGAGACGCTTGATCTATAACAGGGAGCAAACAAACCGATATACCCGAGACCAGCGCACCCCCTCCTGCCCCACCTTCCTCACGGGGCCAGTCAGACTTAGCCCAGACATGGTGTCCCTGGCCCATGTGACGCTTCCCAGAAATAGAAGGAAATGGCCCACAGTGGAAATGGCAGCAGAGACGGGGTCAGACCCAGGCCTCTCCCCCCCTCCCTCACCCGCTGCCCCTTTGCCAATTGACAACACTACCTGGGGGGCGGGTCCTCACCTGCTCGTAGGCCATGAATTTGATGGCCGATTCGGGGGCAATTTTGATGACGTTGATGCCGTTGCCCCGCCAGAGCGACCTGGCCCCTCCCTCTCGGATCATCTGGGTGAACCCGCCCACGATGCACATATTGTTGCTGCGGGAGGCGTGGACCTGGAGAGGGAAGGACGGGGTCAGAGAGAACTCGGCCGTCATCCGACACAGCCTTTTCTCCATGGCCAACGGTCACGGTGGGCAGGCAGGCTCTTTCCTCTCGGATTCTGAAGACTAACTCAGCACTGAGAACCAAACAGCCATTCTAGGCCCAGCTACATCTGCCCATGCCACACCTACTGTGTGCCAACACTGTGCTAAACACCTCCACAAGGACCACTTTTTAAAATTTAAAAGATTGAACTGCCCTGGCCGGGTGGCTCAGTTGGTTGGAGCGTCGTCCCGTATACCAAAAGGTTGCGGGTTCGATTCCTGGTCAGGGTGCATACCTAGGTTGCAGGTTCAATCCCTGGTTGGGGCAATTGAACTGCCCTGGCCGGGCAGCTCAGTTGGTTGGAGCGTCGTCCCGTATACCAAAAGGTTGCGGGTTCGATTCCTGGTCAGGGTGCATACCTAGGTTGCAGGTTCAATCCCTGGTTGGGGCACATAGGGAAGGCAACCCATCGATGTTTCTCACATCGATGTTCTCTTCCGTCTCTCACTCTTCTGCTCTAAGAGCAATAAAAACATCCTTGGGTAAGGATTTAGAAGAAAAAAAGATCGAGCTTGAGCTTTTTATTATGGAAAAATTTCAAATATGTACAACAGTGCAGAGAATTATATGAGCTCCCATGAACCCTTGATCAGCTTCTACAAGCATGCAACCACAGCCAATCCGTTCCCCGCACTGCCCCGCCCCTGCTGGGTTACTTTAAGGTACCCACCCTTGGGTAAGGATTTAGAAGAAAAAAAGATCGAGCCTGAGCTTTTTATTATGGAAACATTTCAAATATGTACAACAGTGCAGAGAATTATATAATGAGCTCCCATGAACCCTTGATCAGCTTCCACATGCATGCAACCACAGCCAATCCGTTCCCCACACTGCCCCGCCCCTGCTGGGTTACTTTAAGGTACCCAACAGGATTGTGTCATTTCACCCAAGTGAAATGCTTCCAGTATCTACAGCATCCCTGGGGATTCGTGAAGAACCCTGACAAGGAGGCAATGTGTCTCAAGCCTCTTCGGCTCAGAGCAATGAAGTCCTGGGGCCACGTGACTTGCCCGAGGTCACACAGCTCTAGGCCTAGATGGGGTCAGATTCCAGGCCTAGAGCTCTTCTCCCCGAACCACTCCACTTCCCTGTTTCAGTCACATTATTCATCAACAGACTCCAAACCCAGGCAGCCCAGGAGGGCAAAGGGGGAGGGAGAGGATGACGTCTTCTCTGAGCAGGAAGGTGCCAGAACAAACAAGGGGACAAGGAGCGACTGGCCACCGTTCAGAAGACGCCAAAGTCCAACAGGGAATGCTGTGCAGGTTGATGTTGAAACCCTGCCCCTGACGTTGGTCTAGCTTATCTCTGTCCTAGTGGAGTCAGGCCTCTGGCCATAATGGGGTCTGGGCCAAGTGACCATCTGCTCACACCTTCCCCCATGCGACACCTACACAAGAATCCTACAGAAAGGTTCCTGCCACCCCCATCCTCACTACTTTACCAGTCCACATTACAGCCCTATAATGTGACCCCTGGCTCAGGGCCTCCAATAAAATTAGATCAGCTACGTGCATTGCCCAGGCCTGGATCTAATGTTGCCCTCGTCTGAGCAAGAATTCCAATCTAATTTATTGGGATAGAAAAAATATGGGTGCAAAGAGGGCCCCAGACAAGGGAGGGGAGACCAGCCCACCAAAGCAGCCCAGGGGTGGAACTAGAGGTTTGGGGCCCATTTCTCTGCGTACCTGCATGAGCACCTTGAGTCTGTCCAGGGGGGCCGTGCAGGTTCTGGATACGGCCCCGGCCCCACCTCCAGCCACGAGGTGTCTCCACCACATCCCCGTCTGCCTCTCCTCCACGGTGAACTCATCGGGAACTGTCAGATTCTCTCCCACATCAAAGATCTGCAGGGAAGACCAACAGAGATCAAACAAGCAGGCCCTGACGCGTGTGGCCAAGCTGCTGCTGGACAGCAGGCCCATAACCTTCCACCGTCTAGAAGGGGCCACCCAGGGGGTGAGATTGCCAAGGACTCTGGGTAGGAAACTGATGCACCAGCCTAGTCCCCCTCCCGCCTCCATGTGAAGGTGGCAAAGCTCTGGTCCCTGTCTGTGGCCTTCGGGAGGCCCAGGTGTGCCATGTGAGAGCACAGCTGGAAGGAAGCAGCTACAAAACCCCGCAGACAGCCTTCCAATGGCTGCCAGGGAGCTCCTGCAGGAACAGCTTACACAGGCATTTGAGCGGAGGACCGCCAGGCTGGCTGTACTGAACCCATCAAGCCAGGGGTGAAAATTCTCCTGCAACCTGATGGGTAATCAGATCGCGCTGGCAGAACATTATGTAAGGCCTCAGCAAACACGAGGGGGGTGCAATGCCTGCGCGTCACCCTCTCTTCTGGGGGGCATCCTGGCTGGTCAGACAGAGCCAGCTCTGCTCAGACCTGGGCTGCAGGCCAGACCCACGGGTCAGCAGCCCACATAACTTCACCCAACAAAGATGCCAGGTGTCCCGAGGGTGAGGCCCTGGCCTGGGCACTGCAGGAGACTGACCAGGAGGATCACCTCGGCCTCCGCTCCCAGAGCTGACAGCCTGGGGTGGATCAGACTAAAATCGAGGGGGTGCTCAGAGAGGGCCGCATCCCGCATGCAGGAGGCCCGAGGGCAGGGAGTCAGTGCGGCCACTACCAGTGCGGGCAGATCTGTGTTTCTCAACGACAGCTCTGACGAGACGAAAGAGCATACGTGCGGTGGTGGGAACATATTCTTTTGCCACAGAGAGAAACAGCACACAAGATGGGGCAGTGGGGGGAGACACCTAACAGCTGTGCCATTTGTTCCCTGGAGAGAGCCCCGCCCAGAAGGCTCACACTGGCTTTGGGAGAGCAAGTGCGATCAGGGGAGGGGTGAAGTGGGCCTTGAGGAACAGGCAGCCCATAGGGACAGACAGGCACCGCTGGCAAAGGAGCCCTGTGTGTGGGGAACGGTCAGGCCATCCAGTGGGCAGGCGTGTGGGAAACGGAGGAGGCATATGGAGGGCTCTGCGGGGCTGGCAGAGGAGTGGACAGTGACGCTGTTGAAGGGGAGGCAAGCTGAGACTCCCACCCCCATCCCCACCCCGGGATGGGGACTGAGGCTGGGCGAAGGGACCCGGTGAACGGACAGGGAGAAACGGCCCCAGGCTCCGGGCACGGGGCTCACCGTGGAATGCTTCCAGTACAGAATGATCTCGGGGATGTTCTCCACGGGGTGCAGGAGGTGATAGTCTCTCCACTCGTTCCAGTCGATGGTCATCGTGCCGTTTTTGTCCATGCTGCAAGAGGAACGCACGGTTGCCCACGTGTGAACAGGCCCCACCTGTCAGCCGCACTCCCCCTTCCCGGTGAGCCAGAGGCAGGCACACGGCCACGGAGGACACCACAGAGGGTGCCTCTGCCCCGAGGAGAAGAGGCAGATGGCTCCACACTTCACTTGGCACAAAAATGGGCTATAATGACCCACAGGAACCCCATTCTGATCGGGCGCAGAGGTTAAGGAGGGAGGCAGTCACCAGGGTGACACGGATACTTACTAGGTGACAGGGCCCCAGAAGTGGCCCGTTCGTATTCTGACAGACAGACAAAGGAGGAGCAGAGGAGAGAGGAGAAACAATACAAGTAAGTGCTCGAGGAGATGTCACTGAGGCAGACACACAGCACAGCACAGCAAGAGGATGCGCCCCCACAGCAGCCGGGGAGTGGGCACAGGGATGGGGAGAGGCCCAGCCAGGACAGGAAGTGCTCCTGGGGCTCTTCTGTGCAACTTCCCAGCACAGCAGCAGCTCTGCTACCCCCAGGACCACAGCTCACCTTAGACCCATCTCTCGGGGCAGCGCATCAATGATGGCGTCAAGTCCACCTTAAGTGGAGGGCTGCCAGTGAGCCCCCCCTCCCCACCGGCAGAGAAGGGTGCTCCCTGCTGCCTTTCACCTACTTGACCCCCCTCCCCCACTAGTCTTTTTCTTTGGGGTCACTGTGAACAGGCACACTTCCAGGAGATCAGGGATTCTTCAAACGAGCGAGCGCTGACTAGCAACCTGGGGAAGGGTTACTTATTCATCCCTTCAAACCACCAGAAGCCAAAGTTCAGAGAACAGGGTTAGTACAGTGAAAGCCACCAGAGTCAGCCCAAGAACGTTGCTTTCGTCACACTGGGTTTGAAGTGGGCCAAATGCAGAGACGGGCAAGCACTCACCTCTTGAGAATCTTTTCCGCCTGCTGCTCGGATATCTTGACCCCCAGGTCCCGCAGGGACTGCACGATCTCCTGAGAGTCAATTCGCCCTGCAACAACAGAGGCCGTGAGCGGGAGCCAGGCCACGGAGAACCCGCGGCGGCCAGCCACTGGCTCCGGAGGCAGCTCACCATCATTCTTTTTGTCCAAACTCTTGAACACTAGCCTCAGTTTCTTCTCGTGATCTTGGAGGTAATGGACGAACTCTTCAAAGTCCAGCTGCCCATCAAGGTCTTTATCGCCAGCTTGTACAATTTTCTACGGAACAGAAGTAAGGTTTTACCCTTTAGCTCATGCACCAGCTTGTCCCTCGTGATGCCCTGTCCCCAGGAAACGACTGTGAACAGAGGTGGCCCTAATGACCCAGAGGCTTCCCAGAACTCAAGAACCCGCCTTGCAAAGAGAAAAAGGCCCCCCCCCCCCCACACACACACCATGAGGAGCCCTTCAGGCAGAGGCCAGCAGTGGCAGGCTTGGTGAGTTCTCATTCCAAGTGTTTTAAAGACCAACTTGCTGTACCGCCAGGGTCAGCTGCTTGGCTCCCCTGCAACGCTGTCCCCTGGCGCCAGGCCTCAGCCACATGCTCTCTGCCCAAATGTGTGGATAGGCCTGGCGCTCCAGATTCCACCAGGAATGCCGCAGCTAGCTCTTTTTTCTCTAGTGACAGTGGCCCAGGGACAAGCGGGTGGCCAGGGTGAAGGTAGGAGGCAGAGCTGGCCCCTGCCAATGCCTACTTGACACAAATACAGCCAAGAGAATTCTGGAGAAGCAGTAAGAGCCCCCAGGGAACTATTTTGGGGCATATGCTTGATGCCACAGCCAGTCTCTGATCTCAGGGGAAACTGATGATATAACCAACCTCAGCTCCCTCAACCAGGTACTGAACAAGCGCGCTGCTTAGCTTCGTGACCCAAGAGGCTTGAAGAGACCCTGAGGTTCTAAGCCATGGGTCCTGCTAAAAGCATGACCTCTAGTAACCTGCTGAATCCTCACAAACAGCTCTAGGAAGGAGGTACTATCATTTTCCCCACTTTACAGAGAAGGAAACAGAAGCTCAGAGAGGTTAAGTCATCTATCCTAGATCACACAGCTAGGGAAGTGGTGGGCAGCATTCAAGCCAGGTTTGTTGGACTCCAAGGCTGCCTCCCTAGAGATCCTGCTGCGTTAATCTCAAGAAGGTGGAGCACATATATGAGTCACTCCAACCCAGCAACACCCCAAACTAGGAAAAAAAATCTCCCAGGGAAAATGGTTATAGTCTTCCTATATTGCCCAATGCTCTTAGTGCAAGCATGTCAAACTCACGACCCACAGGCCGCATGCCTCGTATAATTGGCCCGTGTTAGCCTTTGAGTTTGACATGCTTGTCTTAGTGAGAAGCCATTCACTATCCACAAACCAATATGGGTTTCCAAGTCTTTTGACCAATGGGTTTGGAAATTGACAGATCACTGGCTAGCTGGCGCTCTCCAACAATTACAATCAGTCTCTGAAATCACCTGATGGCTCTTGGTGATTGCTCAGCCACCACGGGTGCTAGGAGGAGGCCTGGGCAGATCCCAGGAACATCGCAGTGGGTGTGGCTGGGATGTGAAACCAATGCTGGTATTTTATCTACTATCTGAAGTTACGCTAACTTCCTGTAGATTTCTGTGCTCTCAGCCAAGAATTACGTATAGGATTGTCACTGTAGATTTACGGCAAGAGCGGAAATAGAATCTACATAATCTACATGACATTTAGGGAGGAGGTGAATGGTAGGCATGAAGCTCTTTGGTATCTGGCTGCTCTGCCACCAACGCAAACCATGTGCCTTATTGGGGTGGGTGCCCTGATTTCAAAATCATCTCCCAAGTCTTTGCTCCCACCTCAGAACCACTGGGCCTACTTTCTGTCTCCTTCCCAAGATATGCTAATCCCCACGCCCTGCACACCATCTGACCTCCTCTGCCATCATGAACCTGGGGACAGCACGGGAGAGGATTGACAGAGAAGTTGGGGTACCTCTTGAGGAGGCAAGCAATCGCCACAGTCTATGGCTGCTTCCCCATCTATAAGATGGTAAGGACTTCTGCTGCCTCCCTGCTCCAAAGGGACAGCTGGCAGGCTTCCCTCTCCACACACATGGCTTGTCCCACCCAGGCACAGCCTGCAGCTGCCGCCTGGGTCTCCAGTGAGAAGCCTCTGCCTCTCCCTCCTGTGTCCTCCTGGCCTCTTCCCTCCAGCTCAGAGAAACAGCCCCACAGCAGCTGGACTGCACCTCCCTTCTCAGGGCCCCCCTCCCACCCCTCAGCGAGGAAATTCCTTTGCATTCCTCCCACAAGTGCCTTCCCTAGAACGCAAGCCTTCCTTGGAAGTCACGTGAAAGCCAGTCATGCCTGTGAAGTAGCCTCGTCGCTGGCTGCCGCCACATGACAACCGGGGGGAAAACTCGCCCTTTTCTCGGGTGCCACCACTACCAGCACTCATCCCTTCACTCAGCCAACACTGATGAAATCCCGCTGCCTGTCCCGGCCCCCATACACACCTGCTTCCACTGGCGGAAGGTGGAGAACTCCTGGGAGGGGATAAAGACACTGAGTTTGAAGATGGACTTCAGCTCAGAGGGAAGCCCCTTGGACTCGAAGTACTGGAACTCGGTCTGAGCCTCCCCGATGACCGGTACATACAGGCACAGGCAGAGCATGCTGGCAGGGAGAGCCGGTGTTCAGCTGCCACCCAAGCAGCTCTGGCGGCGGAGGACGAGAATGCGGCCGGCCGGCAAACTAGCGCAAGATATGCCGGGGCGCGGCTGTCATTGGCTGCTCCAGCCCCGCCCTTTGACTTAATTGGGGAAAAAGCCCGCCCACTCTAAGTCCTGCCAACAGCCAATCAGCGCAGAGCTCTAGATTGCACAAGAGGCGGTGTAAAGATCAGGACTGACGTCACCGCTCACCAAGTTAACTCTTCCAAGACGGGCAGAGTCCAAACAAACCTTCACCCTCAGGCTGCCGACCCCTCCAAACGGACAAACAGCCGTCAGCCTGTTCTTTCACAAGGTCCCCAAACACGTCACACAATACAGTGACTTCCCCCCGTAGTCAATCATTCCCAACAGAAAAATAAGTGGATATAGAGATTAAATCAATGCTCACTGACAACGGGCCCAGTTTGGCTGTGAGAGTAAAAGTGGGGCGTGGGGTGGTTGAGGTCCCTAGCCATCCATGACGTGGCCACACCTTGGCTACGGGGCCATCTAGGCACGGCTCCGACCTGCTCCAGGGACCTTTTCCAGGCCACTCCGCTATGTGAGCACCTCAGAGCCCACCCATCCCGTGCAGGCTTCCCCAGGGGAACCCACAGCATGAGGCGCTGACGTGATGGGGACAGGAAGAGGACACTCTAGAAGACTAAAAGTTCGTTGTGCTAAGGGACTGCCCAGCAACATCAATCTGGGGTCAGCCAGGGCCTCACTAAGACCCATAAGGTAGTGTTCAGAACCCAGCTTCACTCGGAACACTTGACACGTTAGTATAATTGCAGCTTTCTAACTTAGAACTGTGCTGTTCAACATGGACGTTGTTAAACTTTAAATTAGTTGAAATGAAATGAAAAATCCAGTTTCTTGGTGGCATAGCCACAGCTCAAGTATCCATAGCTGCATGCACTCAACTTAGCATGTCCACCATCACAGAAAGTTCTACTGGGCAACGCGGCTCTAGAATGCCCCTTGGAGGTGAGGATGAGAGAAAAATCTCGTCCCGCAAAGTCCCGCTTTTATTTTTATCTGAGGATGATCCTATTGAGGCCAGCCTGCAATCGCCACTTCATCCTTCCCCACAGAGTGTCAGGGCTGCGTGACGCGGAGGAAGGAAGCACGTCACAACGATGAAACGAAAGCTGGTCTCGCTTGCTCCTGCTCCAATGTGCCACTTCCTAATATAGACCGAATCGCACCACCAGGAGGGATAAAAATGGAGATCAACAAAAGTAAAAGGAATTTTAATTTGCTAAAGAGCTTTTTGTGAGGAACTTGAAAAAAGGACTTTAAAATAAGATGTTGAAGCTTACATATAACATAAAACAGATTTTATTAACTTATATGACATTTCTGCCTTTCTGAAAGAGATTTGGTGACGAGTCTTGGGCTTCAATTCACTAGGGTGCATCCAACGAGCTATTCAGAGGCAGCTCAGGACTATCCACATTCCCACTTAGATCCCATGACACTCAGCTGTCTCTTAAGCTGTCCAATTCAGAATGTCCTGCTTTGAGGTTATTTTTATCTCTACTGTTGGGATCCTTGAAGGCAGGAGGCTATTGTTTCAAACGTTTGTGCCTCCTGGTGGGAAGAAGCCCTTGCCTTGACCCTGGAAGGTGCTGGATATAAGCAGTTCCTGAATGAATGAATGGGGGCTGGCAGGCCTCTAAGACCTCAATCTCACCCATCTCAACAAAATAATGTATTACTATTTTTATTTTAAAGGAGGTTCACATCTATAATAAAAGCATAATATGCTAATTAGGGGCTGTGAGGGAAGACTGGGTCCCGGGTGCCTGCAGGAGGCCGGAGGGAAGGAAGGCCTACTCTTGCACAAATTTCGTGCATCAGGACTCTAGTTTATAAATAAAAGGGCTGAATTTCAAAATGCTGATGTTCCTTCGCTAATTTATTCACATTTGCTTCTGAAACAAAAATAAATTACTCAGATCTGTTGAAGTATCTCATTTCAATGATGACTGTAGTTATTCGAAAATGGCAAATACTTTGACAATAATAAGCTGTCAACTGGAGATGTTCCATTTCCATGGAGTTATTCTTCTTTTTGTATCACTGAGTTTTATGATGTATTTACAAGACAAATCTGAGAACAGATTTGAAAACAATACCAAATAAAAGTGAAATGTGCCCTAGCCGGTTTGGCTCAGTGGACAGAGGGTTGGCCTGCAGACTGAAGGGTCCCAGGTTCGATTTTGGTCTCCCTCTGGAACCTCATTTGCTGCTGTGGCCACAGTGTCATTTGAAATCTATATTCAGTGTCTAAGGAAAAATTATTAAAATATTAACCAGCCCTGGCTGGTATTCTCCAGTGGTTAGTGTCAGCTCACGCACAGAAGGGTCTCCGGTTTGATTCCAGGTCAAGGGCACGTATCTGGGTTGCAGGTTCCATCCCTGGTGCCTGAGGGAAGCAACCAATCAATGTGTCTCTCTCACCCCCCTCTCTCTCCCTCCCTAGCTCCCTTCCTCCTTTCCACTCTCTCTAAAAAGCAATGGAAAAAATATCCTCAGGTGAGGATAAATAAATAAATATGTTAAAAACATTAATCAAATAAGTTCAATTATTTTCTAGAAAAAAATAATGGAATTACCCTGATTATAACAAAGCTCATTACTTGACAGACCAATGGTATCAGGCATGTGTTTGCCAAGATGTTATTTTACAATGTTAACATTAATTCTATTCCAATGTTATTTTTAAAAGGGGCTATAACTTATTTTTATTTTGCAACTGTGATCAAGCCCAATAGAATGTCTTCACTGGACAAACTTAAATTGGCATTTAACCACCTGTCCTCCCGAGTTTCCCAGGTCATGCAGAACTCCATTTTCACAGAAACTGGCTGGGGATTCTTTCCAAGTAAGCCCCTCTCCAGGCACCTAGAGTCCAAAGTTAATGCTTTATCCCTGGACTTACAGATAGAGGGCCAGAGGGGCTCTGGAGTCACCCCCTAATCTCTGAGATGAGCAAATAGGCCAGGAGAGGTTGACCAGGCCCCAGCGCCTGTAGATGGTGGGGCTGAGCCTTACCAGGACCTGGCTCTTATGACAACAGCCATTTAACAGCGCCCGAACCAAACCCGATGCTGCCAAAAGGAGACGCAAAATTAGTTTCCAAAGAATGCTTGTTAGGCTGACATTGAGAACTACTGCAAGCAGTACCTCACATTGGAAGGTGGCAGGTGTGTGGGAAAGCTGTAACCAGAGCAAGTTTAAGCTTAGCCTTAGCTGAAAACAACAACAACAAATGTATTTGTGTTACTGCTTCTGAACACATGAAGAAACACAAATAAGGAAGAAGACGGCAGCAGGGCTCCTGTTCGGTCCTGATGCTTCGCACCGGCAGGCTCTGTAAATCCCTGTACCTGGCTGCCTCCCCTTCTGCCATCCACCGTTCTTCTCTGCCCTCTTATCCTAATTTTGTGGCCCAGATCTGCTTGTGTTTCTTCTCTGAAACAATGAGCACTGGGGAACAATGACAGCAACTCTAAAGCCCGTCGAATTCAGTGGGATCAGATTTCACCTGCTCTGTCAAGTCCAGTTCCTCCCAGAGCATCTTCTCACCCTCAAATCGGCCAATGCCACCACAAGCTTTCCTTGTTCTACCACTCTGCTTCATGCCAACAAAACAGGTGCTTCCTGCACCAGGTAAGTGCCAAAATACCATGAGTAAGACCAGGGCAGGTAGACTACTTTAGGGAGTGCGGCATTAGGTCATAAAGTGTTCCCCCTCCTCTGCAATGACTCAGACCAAGCCCAAAGATTAATTAATATGCGAAGGAGCCTCGCCAGCATCGCCCTGCTCTAGCCCCACCCACCCCTAGGGCTCTGGAACCTCATTTGCTGCTGTGGCCACAGTGTCATTTGATGATCAGGTTGCCATGACAGCCCAGTGTAGCTGAAACCTGCCTACACTGGCAATCAGACACACAATAAGCAGAATTCTCTGGGCTTCTGAGAAGGCAGCCCCTCAGGATCTGAAAGCTTGGATGCTGCTGAGGTCACCTCCCTCTCCAAACTAATGGCTTTCTGCTCCAACAGCAGAGGAACTGTCAGCTGAGGATAAAGGGGAAACTGGAACAGTTCCTAGAATAAAAGCTCAAAGGGACCTGACTCACGGGAAGACATATTTAGACAGAGGAAGTGAGAGCCAAACAAAGTCGTGCTGCTGGGAAACTGAGAAGCCTGAGAACCAACCTAAACTTCTAAGGTTTCCATAATGTTTGGGGAGCCTCTTCCTGAGAGAAACGGTGAGGTCAGGCCCCACTGGCCGCTGATCACAAACCCCAAAGCCTACCTTCAGGAGTAGCTGCACAGGGAAAAGCACGCGATGCAGAAACGCTCCCACTATTCCAATACTCAGTTTATCTGCTTTTCAAAGAGTCCACACCACCCAGATGTGCTTGCTTTCTTGCTTCAAACCAAACTGGCTGACCCATCTCCTTCTTGGGGCTTCCCCCACCCTCCAGCCAGCTGGTCTGTCTCCCTTCTGAGCCAGTGAAAGGGTGGGTCTCAGGTTCAGTGCCCCTCAATCCTGACTCTGCAGGCGGCAAACTAAGCTGTTCAGAACAGAGAGTCCCGATGCCAGGCCACCCTGGGAGAGGGCTGGCAGGAGGTGTCAGTATGAGTCTAGAAAATGGAGCAGTTAATTATTAAAGTCAAAAGTAGGTGACTTTAAAAGGGAGCCAGCCAACCCCTTATTTCCTTGGCCTCAAGGCAAGCTGGCCTGTAGATAAATGTTCCTCACAAAAAAGAGTACCGCTGCCAGTTCTGAGCTCATCTAAAACAATCCAAAGGCAGGCCGTGATGCCTTCGGAGCACACCGCAAGCATACTACAGACTCGGAGTCCCCGCCGGCCAGGACCAGCTCATTACAGTCTAAGGGTTCTCCTCAATGCTTAATCTTAAAAGATTGCGAAAGTTGCTGCATCAAAGGTCCCTGCCACTTAGCAAAGGAAAAACGAACATTTATTAAACATAGCAATTCAACGAACAGGTTTCAGGAATCTACAATGTGCCAGACACAGGGCACACTCTCCTCTCGCTGATTTTTATTCTGAGAAAGGAGAAAAGATCCCAAATAACCAAAGCTCAGGAAGCGACAAGGTCACTGCTACTGCAGCAGGAGACACCTCAGCCAGACGGCACTTTCCGTTCTAACCCTGAGAACTCCCCTGGTCCCACTGGGAACTGCTTTTTTAAGGGAAAGGGAGACAATACAGGGTGAAGTTCCAGGCTGATGTGGGTGAAGTCTCGCCTCCACCCCCCCTTAATTGTTTAACCCTGCGCAAATTACTTAACCTTTCTGCACCTCAGTTTCCTCATCTAGGAAATGGGGATACCACCACTTACCCTGGCTCTTGTGTAGATCAGATAACCCACATTCAGGGCACCAGTTGGAGGGAAGGCCCTGGCACTCAACAGACCCGCAGAACCCAGAGAGGCACAGGCCTCCGCACCTGGACACTCCAGCCTCTCTGACCACTCCCTCCTCCGAGACCCAAAGGCCTTCCGCCCGCCCGCCAAGGCCAGGGGTCTGACCTTCGGGACGCAGGGCAGGCTGGCCCTGCCCAGCTCCAGGCTGTTGGTTCAACTTCGAAGGTGCTCTCTGTAGCTGACTTCGCTCGTTCGTCCCTAAATTGTTCAGAAACGCTAAGATACAAGACACACTCTAGTCATTTGCCCTTTACTTTCAAATGACTTTCTGGGGCCAAACTGACAAATCGAAGGCAAATCTTCTATTGCAGTCAACCTCCCTCCCCCTAATGTCCTTTACTTTCAAATGACTTTCTGGAGCCAAACTGACAAATCTTCTATTGCAGTCAACCTCCCTCCCCCTAATGGCCACACTGAAGTGGTCATAATAGGGTCATAAAGCTTTGGCAGTGGCCGCAAAGATTCCGGCTGAAGACTTGGGTTTCTTTATTGTCTGACACTTCTCCCCGGCCCCCAATACCAAACTGATGGACTTACAAGTCCTCGCTTCCCCCCACACTCCAGCTTTTCTCAGGAAAATGCTCCTAGACCAGTCCCTAAACTCGGAGGTCGTCTCGAGGTTGCCATTACCTTAGGAAACTGCTCTGCAGGTCCGACCACCAGCAAAATGGTGGGTCTCTTTTCCGTGGCCTCAGCCCTGCCGTCTTGTTTCCCCAAAAAGCTTGACATCGGGTCTCCCCGAGCAGGAGCTGGGGTGCCTCTGACTTCGTTACCGTTCCCCTCTGTGGAGCCTTGGCACCCAGCCCTCGGGAAAAAGCTAGACAGAAAATGCCACAGCATCTGCAACATCACGGCTTTCTCCCAACGTCGCTGACGGTGACTGGTCACTTCTCAGGAGGAATGTGACCACAATACCAAGGGTCGCTGGCTACACCGCTGCTGGGAAGACTAGCCCGGGGAGCTGGAAGGCTGGCCGCTCTGCATGCAGTGGCTGTTTCCTGCGCTTTCAAATTTGTGAGCACTGCTGTCGTGCCCGGCCTGAGAAACAGCTCACTCTCAGAGAGCCCGCGGGTGCTGGCAACGCGCAGAGAGCAGCGTGAGCTTCTTCAGTAAAAGCTCACTTCTGCAGGAGGATGGCTCTCAAACGTTTGGCTTTTTAAAAGGAGGAGAAAGCAATAGCCCAACAGACCTCTCCCGGAGGCAGAAGCAACTTCGAGCTCCCAATTATTCATCTGTCCTCGCTCAACTACTGATCCCACAAGCGAGGACCTGAGCATCCAGTCTGCATTCTCACTGCAGCAGGGCGCGGCCAATCACCTCTGCCGACACTACCAAGTTCATTATCCTAACCCGCAACATCCCTCCAATCACAGGCGGCCAATTCCCTGCCTGCAGCTCAGCACTTCTGCAGGGAGGTGCCAATGGCAACCTACAGGCTCGCTGAAGGCACCCAGCGCTGGCTCATCCCCGGGAGCCCAACTTCCTCCTCTCCACCTGGGTTGCTTCTGGGATGACATTCACCATCAAGTTTGACATGATCAAGAGTCCCTGATAAGAGAGCTAGCAGCACTCTTCCTTGTTCCGTGATCCCATTCTCTCCGACCATGCGTAACACTACGCACATCGTATCACAGCAGCTGCTTCTCCCATGCCTCCCTGCACATGGTGAGCTGCTTGGGGACAGGGACCAAGTGACAGATCTTTCCACCCCTAGCACCCAGAACCAGGCACAGATTAAGTCTGCAGCCTGAACTGAGTAAATTATTAAGAATACAAGGGAATTAGTCTTTGCTCATTTGATTCTTAATTTATTAGCAGGTAAATACAGGGACCAACTACTGCCATCCCTCACAAAAAGTGACCCTTTGATACAGTGTTCATAATCATTATTTAAAAAAACATGAAAAAAGTTTAATAAATGTTGGGACGAGTATGGGGAACTGAACACCCTCATATGCTGCTGTGACCGTGCGCATCGGGACAACTTCTTTGAAGAGCAATTTAGTCACAGCTACCAACATTTCAAAAGCACACACCCTTTGTCATAGCAATTCCACTTTAAGCAATGTATCCTGTAGATACGGTTGCACATGTGAGAAGTTACGTACACATGTATATGACATATGTGTGATACGCATATGTGATCAAACATAAGGATATTTTTTGCAGCCTTGTTTATAATAGTACAAGTTTGGAAACAACTTAAAGTGCTGTAAAAGGGAATGGGCAGATAAGTCACGGCACATCCACACAGTGGAACCCTATGCAGCTGTTCAAAAGAATGAGGCAGCTCTTTACCTCCTTCGAAAGAAAGAATATACATGGAGCCACTTCAAAATGGAGGTGGAGCTGCCCTCCCAGAGGAACTGCCTTGCAGACCTTACTCCTCAAACCTTTGTAAATTGGGCAAATTAACCTTTAGACCGGGCCTGAAGCAACATTATATTCCAAACAACTATTTGTTCTGACTACCAGACTGAAAATTAAAGACATCTTTAGACTTAGCTTGCAAGCTTATCTGTAGATATACAAGTTCTTTCCTTGGCTTATTGGTACCCATAGAAATCCTTCCTTCTATTCATGTCATTATGCTCCTTCCCTTTCTCATAAATGCCCTTGGCTTTTACCTCTGAATCAGGTCACTATTTGGGTTTCTGCCTGAATCAGTGCTTCCTGAATAGCTGTGCTTTTGGATCTTAAATAAATACCATATTTTCCCGTGTATAAGACACTATTTTTTTTTTCCTGAAAATCCAGGGCCGTCTTATACATGGAAGCCAGCCTCAGCCGAGGAGGGAGCCATGCAGGTGCGTAGCTGCCCATACCTTGTCAAACAGGCTACCTCCAATCGACCCTTATTGTTACTGACGCCAGCTGATGCCGAAATTGGAGGTGGAGGTGGAGCGTGCACAGATGCAACAGGGACCAGAGCGTTCCAAGCCCATAAAGATGTCAAAAAATAAGAAGATAAATACCGGTAAGCGATGGTCTTACTCTGCAAAATTCAAACTGAATGTAATCAGCTATGCAAGAGAGCATGGAAATAGAGCCGCAGAGAGACAATTTGGACCTCCTCCCACTGAGTGTATGATCAGACAGTGGAGAAAACAGGAAGAACAACTCCTGAAGATGCCAAAAAAGAAGGAGGCCTTCAGAGGAAAACCAGCAAAAATGTTTAAAATATTGATTTCTTAATTTTGGGTTGGAAAAGTGGGCGGGGCATCTTATACATGCGGGTGTCCTATACACGGAAAAATACGGTACTTGTTCTTCTCACTTGGGCTTTTATTTTTAAGTTAACACTCGTATGGAATGATTTGAAAATATCTTGCTAAACGAGAAAAGCAAGGTGCAGAAGAAAGGGGACAATATGCTGCCATTTATTTCTAAGCTTGTATATGTGACAAGTATCTCTGGAAAGACACTAAAATTGAAGAGCTCACTTAAGCGAGCTCTGTCCATTGTTCTTACATCCAGGAAAACATCCCTTGGAAATGTCAGAGTGATTTCTTTTCCAGTCCCCTTGGAGGCACAGCCACTGGCACCAGAGCACAAACCACAGAACCCGCACCCCATTATTATCGTGTTGCCCGCATACTATCTCTATGTGCTGTAAACATTAATTATTAACTATCCTGTAGCCACCTAATGTAAAGAGATGGTTTGGGGCAGGGAGGGAACTTGGGGGTTTGAGGGGAGAAAGGGAGATGGGAGATTACTTTCACTGAACATCCTTATATCATGTGAAAACAAATCATGAGCATATATGACCAAGCATACATACATACATACATATACATACATACAACAATTATTTAAAAAGAAAACACAAGAAGGGACATCAAGATGGCCAAGCTAAGAATGACTTTATCTAGAAGCAGTTTTGTATGTTGTTTAAATGTATAGTCTCTGGAGCCAGACCCCAGGTTCAAGTCCTGGCCATGACTTGTATGATCTTGGTCAAGTTACTTTTAGCTCTTTGCGCTTTATGCTTATGTGCAAAATAAGAATAGTAATGGAACCATATTGTTAGTTCATAGAGTTGATAAAGACTAAATTAGATAATACGTAAAGCTCTTAGAACAGTATATAAAACATTGTGAACAAAAATGGGGCTATGTAATAAACCTGACAATCTCAGTGATCAAAAGTAACCACATTCCCCGATAAATTTAATCCTATATAATAAAAGGCTAATATGCAAATTGACTGAACAGTGGAACGACTGGTTGCTGTGATGTGCACTGACCACCAGGGGGCAGATGCTCAATACAGGAGCTGCCCCCTGGTGGTCAATGTGCTCTTATAGGGGGAGCACTGCTCAGCCAGAAGCCAGGCTCACGGCTGGCAAGCGCAGCAGCGGTGGCAGGAGCCTCTCCCGCCTTCGCGGCAGCGCTAAGGATGTCCGACTGACGGCTTAGGCCCGCTCCCTGTGGGCATAAGCTGGCAGTCGGACATCCCCCAAGGGCTCCCGGACTGCAAGAGGGTGCAGGCCAGGCTGAGGGACCCCCACCTCCAGTACACGAATTTCATGCACCGGGCCTCTAGTAAAGAAATAGAAGGTAAAAAAAGTAACCCACACAGATGGTCTGAACATAAACATTCCTAACTGGGCATGCATGGCAGGCCGTCACATCCAAGGACTAGAACTTCCTTAGCAAGGATTAAGCTTAAGCTTAAGCGAGCTCTGTCCGTTGTTCTTACATCCAGGAAAACATCCCTTGGAAATGTCAGAGTGATTTTCTTTTCCAGTCCCCTTGGAGGCACAACCACTGGCACCAGAGCACAAACCACAGAACCCCCCACCCCATTATTATCTTGTTGCCCGCATACTATCTCTATGTGCTGTAAACATTAATTATTAACTATCCTGTATCCACCTAATGTGAAAGAAGTATGTGTTTCTCCATTTTGCTTCTTGTCCAATCCTAGAGGTTTCCTTGCTTGGCTTTCTCCTGCCTCCTTAATCTACCCCAGTGTTTTCAGTGCTTTTCATGTCACCCTCTCTAGGTCTTTGCCTTTGACTGGTGTATAAAATAAGCTGCAAAACTGCAATTCTCCCGAGCATTTTCTCAATCTATTGAGACCTTGCTTCCAGACATGTCCCCCAAAATTTGACTCAAATAAACTCTTATGAAACTTTTCCATAGGTTTGGACATTCTTTCATAACTACCAGCTATTTTATTACCATTATCTAGAAAATGATTGTGAGCTCATGCAACTAGTTTTGCTTCCTTTGTTTTTAAATTGGGCACTGTCCCCATTAGCCTTTATTTGTGGTCTGCCCTTAATTTTGTCATCTTTTCAGGTGTTTTTTTCCTTCAGTTTATGAGTGTCTCAGTGTACTTACGTCTTCTCAGTGTACTTACGTCTTCTCAGTGTACTTACGTCACTGGCTCCTTTAACAAAAGAAACCCAGAGGGATCAGAAAGCACAGTCGGCTAGAGGGAAGTAGTTTTAATACTGTTAAAGAGAAAACCCACAGGCCCTAAATGGTGTCCCTCGTGCTAGAAGCCCATGATACTAAACCTAGACTTAATACCTGATCTAATTGCAGTTTAAGCCTCTCCCACAAACATGATCTTCCGTAGTCAACCAGTCTGGAATCTTCTGATCAAGCACTAGTAAAGTACTCTGTCACGTGGGTCCTCTCCATCCCCCAGAGGAAAAAGAGGCAAGAGACAATCAGCAGATCAAATCCTTGCCTGACACCCCCCACCCCTGCCAGCCCCACCCTTGCCTCACCCTTCTTCCTATAAAAGCCTTCCATCTTGTACAACCCCCCGGAGTGCCCTTCTAGTTGCTAGATAGGACATTTAATAAAGCCAATTAGATCTCCAACTAGATCTCCAAATGTACTTGGTTGAATTTTGTTTTTTTAAAAAATACTAAGAACCCATCCAGAGCCAAAAACCCTAACCAAACAATAATCCTTTCATGAAAATGAATCTTGTTTTTATGCACTGAAAATCTGGTGAAATGGAGGAGACTAAGAGAAATCTCATATTTGGTTGGTTACTGGCTTTTAATTTAACGGACTCCTACATACCACAGAACTGAGTTATAAACTCAAGATGGAGCTACCGGGACCAATTCACCTTCCTGCCAATAACAATTAAATGTTCAGACGAAATATATAAAACGATGGTTTTCAAGACACTGGACTTCAGGTGACAAAGGACAGTGACTCCTGGGAGATCTATACAAATGAGCTGAGCCCACCATTGCCCCAGCTTGCTGGCTGGGGTTTCCAGGCTACAGTGTAGAGGATGGGTACAAGCAGAAGGAAGAAAATAATAAACTAGGGGAAGAAGAGACGGTGTTTTATTTATCCTAAAATCTCCCTTGTTCACCATGTAAGCCGGAGGTCAATGAAAACATGTGCAATTGCACACTTTGCTAATATTTTTATTCTAAAGCCCCTTTTCTTGAATCTTTGATTTCCTCAAGGGTGAGTACAGTGTATGTCTCTTTCGTTACCACAGCATCACCTAAACCAGCAGCATTGAGCAGACTGTTAGTTTCTTTTGGATTACGTGCAATTACTACACTACAACCCTACCAGGCTCAGCTTTCTTGGGGTTGAGGGATCACCCATGTCCAACGACAGAGTGGGCAAGTATAACCCTCCTGCAAGTGAGCTTATAAACATCAACAGAAACTGGTTAATATGAGGCTAGTCACCTGCAGAAGTAGCCCACTCTTCTAAGAATCTAGAAAATAAGAGACTTGCTGAATAAAAGCGAGTCACAGGATCTCCCATACTTTTCAGAGAAAACAACAGGTTGTACTGGGATGGACCCCAGAGGGAACCCACTCCACATTAACCTGATAAACTGCCCAGGGGATAAATGCCCCAGAGCATCACCCGGAATCTTATTAAACCAGGCTGAGAGCTCTCCCACGACGCACTCCAGGGCAACGCTCCACGGCGCACGTCCACCAGTTGAAGGACTTACTACCTGTCTATCTTAGAATCACTCTCTCCAGAAGACCTGTTGTCAAAGGGACCACACTTTTTTTTTTTAAACTGAGAAATGAAGCCAGGTTTGATTTGACAGAAAACCAGATTGATTTGATTTGAAAGTGAAGACTGGCTGGGCCAATTAGGTTATGTGGAGGGCACTTTCCATAAATTGAATGAGTCAAATCTGCAAAACTAAGGTTTTGAGCAAAACCAGATCCCAAACTGACAATTAAAAACATTTAAAGCAGATATATAATATGCCAGTAATTATATCTCTGCAGCCATTAAACTTATGTCAACTTGAATATGTTCAAGGGGGTACCTTTCTAAATTCTTTAACGACAGTATAGGAGCAAGAGTTTGAAGGATCTCTTTTAAATAGTTATGTGGTAGCGATTTATTATTTCAGAGGCACAACTGCAGCAGGTAACCATCCCTCTCCTCTGCCAGGAATCAACAGGAGAATGTAGATGCTTAGATGCTACGTGCAGTCCTGCACAGCCCTCTGGCAGCTGGGTTTCTGGATGTACCGTAGGACTATTGAACACCCTTCTGCCTGTGGCTCAGTCCACAATTAGACAATGAAGAGGAGCAGGGTACTCGCATCTAATTTGGCACAAATGAAACCAAGGCATTGAAGGTGATGCCTGCCATGATAAAAAAGGTGAAATCCTCTTCATCTATTTCCATTTTAGGAAATAAAACCAGAAATTCTAGCTTTGGCAAAAGCTCCCTGAAAAAATACTCCTTTAGATGAGGAAGAGGAAGAGTAGTGTATTACAGAGAAAAAGGATTCTTGATGGCTTCTGTTTACTCGTGGTGAAAAGCCAATCTCCATCGAGTCCTAAGTTCAAGGTCAATGCCTACTAACAAAGACTTTTTTTCTTCTGTCTAATAGAAAGTTAGAAGTGCACAAAATTAGTCCAAATTTAGTTGGGTTAAATGTAGGATTTTGAGGTGTAGCATGTAAACTAAAGTTCTGCAGAAGCAAGAAGAGACCACATAAGAGCTTGATTCTCCTTCACTAAACATGTTCCAAGAATAAGGGGCAGGGGATGAATATGGTGTAGAGGCGGGCATGTAAAAACCCAATCACCTAGAATGATCAGAATCTTTTCAACTGATCCAAATTGATCAGCGGGAGCCAAAACACTGGCCCATGTTCAGCCTGCTTGCTGCAGCCACTTTATCCTTATTCAGGCCTTCCCTTCTTCCACAGGAAAAGGCGAATCAGCAGACGCATTACTAAAAGTAACACCAAATGTTTTCAGTTTCTTAAAAGTGATTTCAGAATCACAGGCTAAAACTGAGATTGTTTGAATGAATGCAAACATAGCTCTCAGCAGCTGCTTGCTGGGGACTCAGGGAGGACAGAGAGAGAAGGGCCAGGACAGGGGTGTGAAACCCACCAACAGCGGCCCTCAGGGTGAGAAGGGCAGGCCAGAGAAGTCTGTGTAAGAATAACTGCTTTAGCGGGAAAAGGAGACATATGTAATACTTTCAACAATAAAGAATTTATTTAAAAAAAAAAAAAGACCACACAAAAAAAATCCCACTACATTTCATACACACACACACAAAAGAATAACTAGTTTACACCAAGCTGGCTCTTAGAAACAATTCAGGTAAGGCATTTTTTAGCTATAAAACAATTTAGCAGATACTATCTTTACCTTTGATATAGGCTAAAGAAGAGACTCTAGCAAAAAGAATATACCCAAGATATGAATAAAAAAGGGAAAAAATGTACTGTCTATAAATGTAAAAGGTCAACAGGTTGACGAAGGTGAGCACAGTTGGCTGGTTTTAACCAACAGGACTATTCACTTATGTCAGACCTACAGACAAGGATTTCAGTTTGTGCTTATTTGTTCTTGGTGATCTAAACTACCTTTTCTCTGCCCACTGCCTCTCCCCCC
>NW_005370657.1:1252777-1261933 GCF_000412655.1 Myotis brandtii
TTTCTGTGGGTTTTGAGAGCTTTCTCAACACTGTAAGTGGCTGGTTTTTTGTGCGTTTTAGTCACACATCAGACTCCAGTGGAGGAGGGTGGGCTGGGGAAAGAAGGCATGAGGCCAGGGCAGGGGTGGGCAAACTTTTTGACTCGAGGGCCACAATGGATTCTTAAACTGGACCGGAGGGCCGGAACAAAAGCATGGATGGAGTGTTTGTGTGAACTAATATAAATTCAAAGTAAACATCATTACATAAAAGGGTACGGTCTTTTTTTTTTTTAGTTTTATTCATTTCAAACGGGCCGGATCCGGCCCGCGGGCCGTAGTTTGCCCACGGCTGGGCCAGGGGCTGATGGAATGTGGAAAGCTTCATAAGGCAGCGGCAGGAACAGGAGCAGCTACCATCTCATTTCCCCTTTGACCTTGGGGAATTCAAGCTCCAGGAAAGCCATGCCAAGAGTTGAAAGCAGATAAGAAGCTCCTTATGTTCTACCTTTATAATTTATTTATTTCAAAGAAAGGTGCATCTTTAAGACAACAAAGCCTTTCTTTTAGGCACGCGTGGAGTCTTTTATATCCCATACTTAGCGAGAGTGCACCTATCATTTCAGTGGCTGCTTCCTGAGCACCATCAGAGGGTCTTAAAATGCTAGCTGGCCCGGTCGGCGTGGCTCAGTGGTTGAGCGTGGACCCATGAACCATGAGGTCATGATTCGATTCCCGGTCGGGGCCTGGGTTGCGGGCTTGATCCCCAGTGTGGGACATGCAGGAGGCAGCCGATCAGTGATTCTCTCTCATCATTGATGTTTCTTTCTCTCCCTCTCCCTTCCTCTCTGAAATCAATAAAAATATTTAAAAAAAAAAAAAAGCTGAGCTGGTGTTACGCACAGATATGGCAATGTCATAAACTGTGAATATCAACCTTTCCAAATTTTAGGGGCTAGTGAAGTATCTATAGCAGTGGTGGGCAACCCCTGGCACGTGTGCCAAACATGGCACGCCAGTAATTTTTGCTGGCACGCGAAACCCTCTCTTATAATCTTCCATTTACAATTTTTTTCTTAATATTGACTTTTTTATTTTTCAGATAAATTCAGTGTGGGTGTATCTTAGATAAATAAATAATTTTACATAACAAGTTATCTTAAAGACCATAGACATGGATTGACGAGAGAGGGGAAGAGCAATTTCTATGCCTCTGCCTTAACTCTCCCTGCCTTCCTAGATCCGACCAGTGTTTTGGTTTCATCCACATACGCTTGTGAATCTTTGTTCTCAGTGATGAATTTTGTTAAGTCTCATAATAGGAGTAGCCTGACGGATGAAAGTAGTAGCTCGTGCATATCTCTGAAGGTCACGAAATATAAACCTGATATAAAATCTCTGTCATCAGTGATGCAGCAGCAAAAGTCCCACTGATAATATCAAATCCTGGGTTCTGCTACTAGCTTTGCCTTCAACCAACTGGAAGGCTAAGCCACAGCCCCACTTCCGCAAAATGATGCAGTTAGTGAGGTAATCTCCAAGGGTTTTAACCAAGCTCTGCTTGAAGCTTCCATTTTCACATCAAAGTGAACTCTGCATTAAGAAAATGGCCCATTTCCATCCAGGGAAACATACAGGTGAAAGACATTGTTATGTGTAGAGTGACTCGACCACTTCAACAAGTTTCCTTTTCTTTTTTTTTTTTAACAGTTCCTGCCTCAGGTTTATTTGTACAAATAGCACAGGAAGACACCAGCCCTATGCAGACAGCGGTCCAGGGGCCATATCAGGCCTCCCATCCTCACATCAGCAGACAGAGACCTCTACTGTGGAGCCTTCGTGGGGGCCTGGGCACCTTTGGAGGCCTGAGCCGGAACTGCAGCTGTAGCCTGGGCTTGGCCTTGGCCTTTGGCCGGCAGAGCCTGAGACCCTTGGCTGTGCGGCACGATCACGTTTCCCAAGCTTGGGGTGAGTGATGTAGGCAAGTCAGTTGAGCTTGTGGCTGTGCCCTTTGGAATGTTGGGCTTGGCCTCTTGGGCTTTACAAGGCCTTAATAGCCGGGCACATGCACTCATGGCCTTGGCATTGCTGGCCCGCATCGTCTTAAGCCCTTCTTGTTGGGCCTCTGGGCAAAGCACATGTTTCTCAGGAACTTAAGAAATTTGTATCTTTGTGATCAGGGTTTCTTGAAGCCATTTCTGTAACTGGTTGTGCATGGTGTGGCTCTTGGATTTGGCCATAATCTGCACTGAAGCCTGTGGTTCCATAAACCTCTTTTTAATTTTTTTAAAATATATTTTTATTGATTTCAGAGAGGAAGTGAGAGGGAGAGAGATAGAAACATCAATAATTAGAATCATTGATCTGTTGCCTCCTATATGGCCCCTACTGGGAATCGAGCCTGCAACCGGGGCATGTGCCCTGACCAGAAATCAAACAGTGACCTCCTGGTTCATGGGTCAACCATTGAGTAACACCAGCTAGTGGAAGCCTCTTTTATTTGTTTTAATTTTCCTAATGTCTATAGGGCCCAGGCTCTCTGCAACCTACATTCCTCCTCCCTAAACTGCTGAAGGCCCTGTCAGCTGACAATAGACTGCGCTCTGCCTGGGTGCTACACACCTTTCCTACAGGCATCCCAGACTTTCTACTTCTTTCTATTGCACTTCCCACCTAAGTAATTCAGGAAAAATGCAGGTGGTTAAGACCAATTGTGGGCATGTTCTTTTCAAAGACTCAATGGAGGAAAATGTCACTTTGTGTTAAACACCTAAGTGCCAGGCTCTTTATATACTTTATCTAATTTAATCCCCACCACAACCTGATGAAAGAGGTATTCATATCATGCATCTGTTAATGAAAACAGACTTGGAGAGGTTGAGTAACTTGCTTAAGGTCACATGGCTAGCAAGTTGCAAAAACAATATTTGAACCTAGGTTTACACCATAAAGTCCATACTGTACTGTTTTAAAAAACAAACAAACACATTTTGGCCTGGGGCGAAGGGCAGGGATGGGCTAGAAGGGGTCAATGATGAGAGGGAATCATTGATCTGTTGCCTCCTATATGCCCCCTACTGGGAATCGAGCCTGCAACCTGGGCATGTGCCCTGACCAGACATGTGTAATACTTTCAACAATAAAGATTTAAAAACAACAAAAACAGTTTTGGAAGGGATAGCCACATCAGGGTGGGGTGAGAAGACTTCATTTCTCCCCTTAAATTTAAAAGTCAGACAACCAGAACTCCACAAGGATCGCCCCCCTGAAAGACCCACGCATTGGGATATCTGAAGGCGGGTGTATTGGAATGAGTAGGAAGGTGGGATGCGGGAGGACAGAGACAATGGCTGCAGACACAGGTCGGTGCCCACTGTGACTCCAGCTGGCACAGTCGCGGGGAGAGGTCAGGCTGCGGCCCTCACAAGATGGCCTGGAGCATAAGAGGGCCAGAAGCAGTTTCCCTCCCAGGATATGTGCAACCATTGCCACAATCAACTGTAGAACACGTTCATCACCTCAGAAAGAACCCCCAAACCCGCACCTTCCTTTCTCTCCATTCTCCTCCCTTCCCAGGCCTAGGCAACCACTAATCTAGGTTCAGTTTCCAGCTTTCCCTATCCTGGAATTTCACAGAAACGGATCATATAACATATGGCCTTTTGTGACTGGCTTCTTTCACTTGGTGTAATATTTCCAAGGAAGGGCTGTCCTCTTAATTGACTCCCATGGCAGTGCCTCCGAGGAGGGACTATGAAAGGTGTGGACAGCTTATTGTGTGAGAAGTGCATGATAAAACCCAGTTTTTATAGCAGCGGAGACTGTAAGATAAGATAGTTTTCCGATACTTAAAGGGCCCTTGGGTCACTTTTGTGCATTGCTCCTGAAGGTAAGCTTGAGGCACATGGGAAGCAGATACAAGCAGACAGACTTCAGTCCGACATAAAGTGCTGTACTCACAATAACCCCAAGCAGGTCCACCGTGAAATGGGCTGGCCGGCCACCTGTGAAGGATGCCCCAGAAGGAATGCTCCCCACACTGGGTAGGAGGATGGTGGCCAATGACCCATCAAGACCAAATTCTCTGGTTCTGGCAAATTCACATCAGTATAAGAAATGGTTAAAATGAAAAGTCTGGCCTGACTTACGAAGACTGACTAGTCCTTTCTTAAGTACAGCTTTGTTCACTGAATTCAACCTGCGGCTGTACTCAGCTGGACTAGAAATGAATACCAGCAAAATATTTCTTTCTTTCATTCCCCTGTGGTTTCGGTGAGACTTCGGCAATTAATGACTCTTTCAACATCAAAGGGATTCATCCAACTGAAGCTCCAGGTCAGGCCTACTCAGGCTGTATCCTTATTTTTCACCTGGTTTTAGATCAGGGAACTTGATCCCACCTTTCCAAATATCAACTAATTTTTTTAAAGCTTCCTTAAAATACACACACACACACACACACACACACACACACACACACACTTTTTGTTTGTTTGTTTGTTAATCCTCATCCAAAGATATTTTTTCCCATTGACTTTCAGAGAGAGTGGAAGGGAGGGGGAGAGACAGAGAGAGAGAAAAAAAACATCGATGGGAGAGGGACACATTGATTGGATGGATCCAGCCAGCAACCATGGTAGGTGCCCTTGCCGGGAATTGAACATGCGACCCTTCAGTCCAAGGGCTGACACTAACCACTGAGCCACTGGCCAGGGCTTTAAAAAAAATTATATCTTGATGATAATTACTTTGAGCCAGGAACCAATTTTGCAACAATATAACAATCAGGTTAATAAAAGAATTTAATCCAAGCTGCAAATAGCATTTTGCTTTTTCTAAT
Organism: Myotis brandtii; assembly: GCF_000412655.1. Taxonomy (NCBI): domain Eukaryota; kingdom Metazoa; phylum Chordata; class Mammalia; order Chiroptera; family Vespertilionidae; genus Myotis; species Myotis brandtii. The sequence continues at coordinate 1,257,597 of NW_005370657.1, forward strand.
GGGCCATTGTATTATACCAAATTATGTCTATCCCTTTTCTATGAAAAAGGCTTCTTTTTCTGTAGACTGTCTTATCTAAGTCTAGCTTCCCCCTCAATGACCACACATTTAAATATTTTTAAATATGTTTTTATTGATTTCAGAGAGAGGAAGGGAAAGGAGAGTTAGAAACATCAAACATCAATGACGAGAGAGAATCGTGGACTGGCTGCCCCCTGCACACCTCTACTAGAGATCAACCCAGCTGGGGGTCGAATCGTGACCTCCTGATCCATGGGCCGACACTGAACCACCGAGCCACCCCAGCTGGGCCAAATGACCACACATTTAATAGGTACACAGTTTAGCAGTACTGTCTGGTTAAGCAATACTACCAACCCGACCTTAACGATCTTCCATTCATTGTTTCAAGTCAATAGAGATTGCCTCTTGCACACTGCCCAGGTCAAGGAGAGAATTAGGGCAGGGTGGATTCTCATTCTTTGACAGGATAATCTCTGGATAATCTTGAAACCTACTTTGGGAAAAAACAGATGTGGATCTAAATTGATCCCTCCTCATCTTTTTCAAGTTCTCCCAAAAGCCCAGGTAGGGGCTCTCTTCATGTCCCTCACAAACAACTGGTCTAGTTAAAGAGGAGTGGAGCTCAAATCAGAAGCTGGTTCCAGTTCTTGCTCTGGTCTAATTCCTTAGTGGTCAAATGAGTTTTGAGGTTGTTTTATCATCTTTTTTAACCTCTGTTCCTCCCTCTGTAAAATGGGGTGAAATCCCTGTCTTGCCTATTTCACAAAGGTATTGTGAGGCTCCAACTAGCTGGTGCATATGCACGTCTCTAAGTCAGCAAACCACTCCACCTTCTAAAACCCTCACCTGCATTAAACTCCAGCCCCACAGCCTCAGCTACAGGGACACTGTTTTTACATCTAACCCAGCTTGCCTTCTTCCTCTAATTGGAACCTATGTTTTAAATCTGTTTTAAGACAAAGATTTTGTTTGGTCACATGAAAATGCCTTAAATAGGCAATGCTATAATTAGCTCCAGCTGAAGCCTCATTTCCTCAAGTCACTACCGCTGCCTGCCGTCATCTTTTTTCTTTCTTTAATAAACCCTTCCCCCCAAAAATAAAATTAAATTAAATAAATAAATGCTTCCCTTCCTTGTCTCAGGATGGGCTTCTTGCTCACATGTCCTTTACAAAGGAAATTTCCCTGGGTGGCTGCCCGCTTCCATTTTAAGTAATTTTCCCCCGACTGTCCCAATTTCTTCTGGACAAAAAAAAGGCAGATGCCAAAATTTCTGGTTCATTTCTAAAGAAAACTTGACCCAACCTGTTGTAAAGCTAGCAAGAGGCTTTGATAGTCACATGGCTGGGTTCACCCATCACCCACTGATAAGCACTCAAAGCTGATTCCTGAGCAAACCCTAGCACTTCAGACTGGTCCGAAGGGTCACAGGAAACGGCTGCCAAAGTTTGATGTATTTTTCAACGCCTATTCCCGTAGCAGACGACCCATTTCTAACCCAGGGGCCCCCACCTTCTCTCTTGGCTTTTCGAGTTCTGCAAAACTACAGCACTACTTTTTCTGTTCGTAACTAACACTGATATTATTTCAACAGGAAGTGGTATGGGGGTTCATGCGGCAGGGTGTCTTCCTGTTGCCTGGTTATTTACAACAAAGCAGATTTTCTCTCTCTTAATACTTAAACCATTCGCCAGAAGACTGGCATGTACTCCTTTATGGGTAATAAACAAATACAATGCATAATTCCTAGTCTCAACCCTGTATAATAATTTAACTTATTCAAAGGCCAAAAGAGTTATAGAAATAGAGTCCATACTAAATCCCCACACCACAAGAATAAAAAAGGGTCCTGGCCCTAGCTGGTTCGGCTCAGTGGATAGAGTGTTGGCCTGAGGACTGAAGGGTCCTGGGTTTGATTCTGGTCAAGGGCACATGCCCAGGTTGTGGGCTCAATCCCTAGTCAGAGGTGTGCAGGAGGCAGCTGATCAATGATTCTCTCTTATCACTGATGTTTCTATTTCTCTTTCACCCTTCCTCTCTGAAACCAATAAAAATATATTTAAAACAAACAAACAAAAAAGAGTCCTGGCCGGGTAGCTCAGTTTGTTAGAGCATTACCTAATATGCTAAGGTTGCAGGTTCGATCCCCTGTCAGTACACATACAAGAGTCAACCAGTGAATGCATGGATAAGTGAAACAACAAACTCAAGTTTCTTTCTCTCCCTTCCTTTCTCTCTCTCTCTCAAACCAACAATAAAAATCAAAAATATTTTTTTCAAAAAAAAAATAATAGAACTTAGATCAGTCACAGAATCAAAAATCTTAGAACCAATGTGACCAAGGGGCCAAACAACCTTTGGTTAATCAGAAAGGTTTCTTTCAACGCTGGAAAGAAAAAAGATCCCTTTCTCCTTATTTGCCCTTAGAAATTTACTGCCAGAAAAATGGATTAGGATCAATGTCAGATGTGCCGTGAATCACAAGAACATTGTGACTCTAGTTTAGCACCGAGCATAGCGTCAACACTGAATACCCTCCCACCGCCAGATGCCCTCGATGTGCCTGCAGCATATGCCAAGTGGGTGCAAAGAAGCAGAAAGGTAAAGCTGGGCCCATAAGGCCTAACAGACCCTCTGAATTTAGCCATACTATCTTTCCAAGGGACTTATTCATCAGATATGTACGGGAAAACATCAAGCTCACACTACTATTTTGTGTAAAACTTACTTATATTTTATTTTTGTTAATCCTCACCTGAGGATATTTTTTCCATTGATTTTTAGAGAGTGGAAGGGAGAAGGAGAGACACAGAGAGAGAAACATCGATGTGAGAGAGACACATCGGTTGGTTACCTCCTGCACGGTCCCCCGACCAGAGCTGGGGAGGGAGCCTGCAAACCCGGTATGTGCCTTGACTGGAACTGAACCCGGGACCCTTCAGTCCACGAACCAGAGCTGGGGATGGAGCCTGCAAACCCGGTATGTGCCCTTGACTGGAACTGAACCCGGGACCCTTCAGTCCACGGGCTGACGCTCTATCCACTGAGCCAAACTGGCTAGGGCTACTTAAATTTTTTTTAACTTGTCTCTATAAACTACTTGGATTTAACCCATTGATTCTATTCTTACATAGTGTTACCCTTGGTCTTCTTCCCAGGCAGATCCTAAGTAGGTTAAATACCTTAGATGTTAATCCAAGATATCTTGGACATGAGTTAAAGACACTTTATGTACATACCTGGCCTATCAAAAAATTGGTGTAATTCTCTGGTATTCTACCAGATTTCTTCATACTTGGCTGTGAGATTCTGTACAAATGGACCAAATAAACTAACTTAGAAGAAAAACAGGTTACTAGGTACACAGTGGTCCTCCCCCGGGTTGTAAATCAGGCTAAGCCACACGTAAATGAAACATTCGGAAAGGGAAGCTACAGCCAGAGTCAGATGGAAAAACATATCTTGAGAGAAGGGGAAGAAACAGCTTCTGCTTGAGGTTCTTCTAAAGAGAAGACAGCAGTGATCTTTCCGGCAGGCCTGGAGATGGGCCGTTCTCGTACCCCCTTCCCCTGGCCAAGAGCCCACTCCTCAACACGAGTAAGATATTCCCTCCTAGGCATGCAACACCCTCACTTTTAGGAAGTCTTGCCCCCTCGATTATTTTATCACCTGCAACGCTGCAAGGGATCGTCATCCCATCTCCTGGATAAGCACGTCGATAGGAATGAGCCTACACCAAGAGAGCTGCTAGTCCTCACCACCCACACCATCACAAATCTGCCTAAAACCCTAGTTCCCTTTTTTCCTCCCCCCAACTCCCACATGCTTCTGAGAGGAACCAAATCCGGGCCAATGGCTGGCATGGAAACCAGAGGGGAGGGAGGGGGGCGCTGGAGGAGGATGGATGAACTTGTCAGCGGTGGGTAGGGGGATGCATCAAGCTTAGCCTTGAGGTCAGGAGGTGAGGAAAGGCAGACTTCTGAGTCCTGGCCTTTACTTTGGGGAAAGCCGGAGCAGGAAGGGGCTTTTCGCCCATCAGAAGCTCCCAGCGGGTGCCCACCTGTGCCCACGCAGAGCACTTCCCTCTACTTAAGCGCCCACAGCGGTCAAGGAGCTCCACTCCCACCAGCACATAAAGAGGGGACCCATCAGTCACTCGGGGGTCCCATCAAGCCCAAGGGGCCATCCAGCTGACCTGCTACGCTCCAAGGGGCTGCCCCATAAGCCAGGGCGTTCAGACCTGCCCCCGAGTCCCCTCCCTGACCTCCCTGGAGTCTGGGACACGCAGGGGGCCCCCTCCCCGCCCGCGCCCA
>NW_005370657.1:1262307-1273548 GCF_000412655.1 Myotis brandtii
GGGCGCCGGGCGGCGAGGAGAACGCAGAAGACACGCGGGTATCCTCAGACTGCGAGCGCGGGTTCCGAGATGCCGGCAAACGGGCGGGAGGGGCCGCTTCCGGGAGCCCCTCCTCTCTGGCCACGCCCCCAGCTCGCCGCCGACTAGTCACAGGCCGGCACTACCACCCGGAGGGGCGGGACCTCTCCAAGGACTGCCCACATCGTCCTTGACGGCCTGGATCAATAGAGTGGGCGGGGCGATTCCGGCTCAGCCTGGGGCCGATTCAAACTGAGGGAGGCAGGGATTGGCTGAACCCGGCCAAACAGAGGAAATCGCGCCGCTATAGGCCGAAGTCATGTGATTGGCAGGCGGGAGGTCCCGCGTCCAGTTTCCATTGAGTAACTCTGGACTTCAGAATCTAAGGATGGGAGGAGAGGTCGTGTCTTCGGTGGGAAATAGGATTTGTGTGAGGAGTAATTGTGAGCTGCATCTCAAACCAGTTTGCGCCCGTGGGTGGAATTATAAGTTAATTGATCAACTTCTCAAGCTGAAAGCACTAGGGATCCGCAGGAGGCCGGGTTTTGATAATCTAGCTCCCTAAACCAATAAAATAGCTGAATTTAATAGGATAATATTCGTAATACTGCTGATTGAACGACAACAAATTTCCAATGGAAGTTAATATAAAGACTCAGTGATCGGAGCACTCTGTAGCGACAGGCATACCTTTAGACCAATGATCAAGTCGATCCCGGTAAGTGGGCGTGCTCTGTAGCTGAGCGACAGGTCCAAAGAACCAGTGAGTGTCCTGATATTGAGCCGCGGCCAACCGGGAGGGCGGGTTCCCCCGGAGCAGCGCTGGGAGGCGGGAAGAGGGGAAGTGGGCGGATCTCCGCACACCCGAGCGGAAGAGGCAGATTCAGGAAGCCATTACGCCGCTGGCTGGCAGCGGCTGGGCCGGTCGGCGCCGGGCCCTACGCACTTTGCGTAACGGGGGGGTTACCAAAGGCCTGGTACTTGGCCTTGGCCAACTCGGCCTATCCCATGTAGGGGTGTGTGCGAGGGGCGAGGCTGAGGAAGAAGAGAAGGGAAATTGGGCGGTTGAAGGGATTATAATTTCTTTAAAAAGAAGGGTAGGGAGAGGCCATGGCCGTCCCAGCCAAGAAGAGGAAGATGAACTTCTCTGAGCGAGAGGTGGAGATCATCGTGGAGGAGCTGGAACTGAAGAAGCACCTGCTGGTGAACCACTTCAACGCCGGGGTCCCGCTGGCTGCCAAGAGCGCGGCCTGGCACGGCATCCTGAGGAGGGTGAACGCTGTGGCCACCTGCCGCAGGGAGCTGCCCGAGGTCAAGAAGAAGTGGTCTGATCTCAAGACCGAGGTCCGTCGCAAGGTTGCCCAAGTCCGGGCGGCTGTGGAGGGTGGCGAGGCCCCAGGGCCCAATGAGGAAGATGGAGCTGGCGGGCCAGGGCCAGGTGGTAGCAGTAGTGGCGGTGGCCCAGCGGTAGCCCCCGTCCTGCTCACCCCCATGCAACAGCGCATCTGCAATCTGCTGGGTGAGGCCACCATCATCAGCCTGCCCAGTGCCACAGAGATCCACCCTGTGGCCCTTGGACCCACGGCTACTGCAGCCGCAGCCACGGTCACCCTGACACAGAGTGAGTGACCTCTCCTGCCCAGTCCAGCGTGCATAAATGGGAAGGGCAGCCTGGGGAAGGTTGACTGTACAGGGTCAAAGGTCAGATAGGAGTCTTGGAAGACCATGAGACCTTCCAAGAGCTCCGCAGACAGAAATGATCTTGTTTCTCTCTGGGACTTCCTCAGCACACAGTCTGGGCTTCGGATGAGCTGGGTTGCTCTCAAGTGCGTTTTGCCACCCTTCGTGTCCATGACTGAACTGTGCGGTCCTTGAAGACAAAGACCATGTTTATATCCTCACAGGACTCGCCACAGGGCCTGGCACATACGAAGCAGTCAGAATGTGTTTGTTCAATGAGTAGATAGATGGGAATGGCCATGCCCAAGCCAAACATGGATTCCGGACAGAGAGACAGTCTGGGTTTTCGGTGTGGCGGCAAACGTTCGTCAGGCACAGTGGAGGAACCTCATGGTTCCTGGTGTTGATCTACTCATTCATTCACTCATCAAACATTAGCATTTATTCTGTGCCAAACCCTGTGCTTGGCACTGGGATTACCAAAGTGTGTAAGGCAGAGGCCAATTATAATCTAGTAGCGCAGATAAGACGTAACTGAGTAGCTGCAGTGTCAGTTGGGAGAACATAAGAACTCAGAGGAGAAGGGGGGGCTTCTTGACTGGCGGGGACACACAGTTGATGTTGACATTGAAAGGTGGAGAAGATTCACCCTTCTTCTACGTAGGGAGGCCCAAACAGCCCACCAGAATCCTTCCAAAGGCTCTCAACTGAAGAACAATGGAAGTGGCGTGGGTTGAACTTTGTAGTTCAGATAAGGGTTTGCATTGGGATCCGTGAACTGCCTCTTTGTGCTAGGTTATAAACTACACTGATCAGATCAGTGATTCTCAGTGGGGCTTTGGGAACTGGGTATGTGTGAGTGCCATCCCCTGCAGTGTCATATTTCTCAAGGATATTGAGGTAGGAAAGAGGATCCGACACTGGCCTAAATCAATTGCTATTCGGGAACAGGAAGAACTCTTAGGTATTCCATTGACCAACGTGATCAGAAGACAGGGAAGCATTTATTGGACACTTTGCCAGCCCTCTCCCGTCTCCTTTTCCTCTTGGCCATAAGAGACTAGCAGTCAAGAAGGCACTGAAGGAGGTAGGACTACTGCAGCTACAAACAGCTCATGTAGAGGTTCCCACTCCAGATGCCTGCTGTGTTCCGGTGCCGCGGGGCGGGGAACATGTGACCATGCCTTTATTAGCAGAAGCAGCCGAGTGGGGTGGAATTGAGCACTATGGACTCAGGTGTTGGGGAGACCCGGGTTTGTTTCCTGCGCCTGCTGAACAAGCTGTGTGACTTTAGGCAAGTCACTCCGTGTTTCTGAGTCTGTTCATTCTCATCTCTGAAAATGAACATGACAGGACTTACCTCTGGATGTCATGAGGATTTGTTGAGCTAATGAGTGCAAAGGGCCTGGTACAGTGCCTGGCACATAGCAGGTACTCTAAATTTTTTGCTAGCATCATTATTAGCATCTTCGCTTTTGCCAGATCTGGGACTGACCCTTTGGTTACCAAACAGATTAAGATTCTAAACCTGGTATGTTCTAGATTTAGTTAGGTATATATATATAGCTATACAGCCAGAGGAGGCCTGAATTCCCCAAAATAGGGCTTAATATGGCCCATCCCACATAACCAGCTTTCCTCTTTCTAGAAAGTGACCTGACACTGCCTTTGCTCTGTCCACAGTCCCCACAGAGACCACCTACCACACGCTGGAGGAGGGGGTGGTCGAGTACTGCACCGCTGAGGCCCCCCCGCCCCTGCCAGCGGAGGCCCCTGTGGAGATGATCGCCCAGCATGCTGACCCCTCAGTCAAGCCACAGGCACTCAAGAGCCGCATCGCCCTCAACTCAGCCAAGCTGATCCAGGAGCAGCGGGTCACCAACCTGCACGTGAAGGAGATCGCCCAGCACCTGGAGCAGCAGAATGACCTGCTGCAGATGATCCGCCGCTCACAGGAGGTGCAGGCCTGCGCCCAGGAGCGCCAGGCTCAGGCCATGGAGGGCACGCAGGCGGCCCTGAGTGTCCTCATCCAAATCCTCCGGCCCATGATCAAAGATTTCCGCCGCTACCTGCAGAGCAACACATCCAACCCTGCCCCCACCTCTGACCCTGGACAGATGGCCCAGAATGGACAGCCAGACAGCATCATCCCGTGAAGGGAGGGGTCGAGCCAGCCTTCTGCTGTGATTGGATGACACCAGGTGGTCTTGTAAGTGGGTTCTGTAACTGGCCTTTGGCTAGGGCCGGCCACACAGACAGCTCCCTCTTTAATAGACACACAGGAGGTCCACCATTCCTGAGATAGAAAGGAGACTGGGAAGAGGAACTTGTTGGGGTCCTGAGACCCAAACTCTTAGCCCCACCACTGTAGCTGCCTTGTTAAGAACCTTGTTGAGACTGGTTAGCTGGGGGTCAGGCACTGGGGGGGGCGGGGGAAGGGGGAGACGTGTGTTGCCATGAGCCTGGGCTCTTGACATGATCCAGACTCGACCTGGGACCCTTGTAAGGAAGGCTGTCCCTGGGGAATGATCACACAGCCGCGGTTCTGTGCTCAAGTGCCCCACCCTCAGGTACCATCTTTTCAGTAAGATATTGGCAGTGGTGCTGGCAGTAGCACAGTGATATCTTCTTCCTCCCTCGGGAGGCAGAGTGAAAGAGAAACCCCACCCTTTCCTCCTCACTGCGCCTCCGTTCTCAGGGGACTCTAATGCCATGCTCTTCCCCACCCACTCTGTGCACAGCAGGGGCCTTTGGTAGTGCCCTGGGCTGCCTCTGCGACACACCTAGGATACGGTCCACGGGGCTCAGGAATGCCGTGTGTGGTGGGGATGGCTTGGCCGCCATCTGGTCTTCCACGGCGTCCCAGGACAGCCCTTTAGTGGTTTGTCCCAAGAGCTCTTGACTCAGCTCAAGCATCAGGCTTTGGGTGCTGTAAAGTTTAGAGAAAGCAGCCCAGTGTGGACATTGTTGCCCCACTGCAGTGGGTCTGTGGTGACCTGTTGGCTCCTTCCAGAAGGTTTGCTTCCAGCCAGTTCTGTTTATTCTGTCCATGAACCCCTCCTGGGAAGACCTCCAGGACCTCTGAGGGCCACTCTGGCCACGCCCTTCCTTCTTTCCTCTCTGCTGACTGCACATTTCCAAAACCCTGCAAGAAAACCTGCTCAGCATCACACCCTGCACTCCCTTCACACACTATTCAGAGCCTTGAGTTCTTTTGAGAACCGCGGTGGCAGGCTGGGTGAATCCGCAGGCCTGATTGGCCCCGAATGTGTGAGGTGGGAGCATTGCTGACCTAAGATGTGGGACCTTTGATGTCTGTGCTTCGGAAGAGCAGACAGACCTCGGAGTCCTGAAGGAGGTGGTGTTCCCTGTTCTGCTTTCTCCCGTTTGTAAGGAGTTTACCCAGATGGCATGTGTCTGTTTCATTTTCAGAATGAAATCTATTGAATCGATTACTGAGACCTTGCATTTTTTTCCAGATCATTTCCCAAGTGTGCCATCTTGCTGCTGGTGCCTTGACCACACATGACTGATGGTTACAACTCAAGGCTCCAGATAAACAACGAAGGTGCTGCCCTTCTGGGCATGTGCATTCAGAATGCTCGGCTCCACTGTTGCAGTCACAGGAAGGTGCCCCCACAGGCAGTTGGGAGGTGACTCCTGTGCCACCAGTCTCTCCGTGGAGGACATGCAGGGCCAGCTACAGAGCAATGGAGAGGAATCGGGCCTGTGAGGGGGTTGGGTGGTGGAAGAAAAGCTCTTCTCAGTGTGGCTGGAAAGCAGTAGCCCCTGGCAACGTGGGCACCCTCCCTCCCAGGAGCCTGAGGGCCCCAGCAGGGTAGCTGCGGGGACTGCCTGAGGATTTTTTATTTTGGTTTGGTTTTTCTCTGGGGTTAGCAACCTGAGCCAATATTGTGTCTGTTCCAATTGGGTATAAAGAGGAAAGCCTGGATCACTTAAACTGACTGGTTCGTTCCAGGTCATAATTTTAAATTAAAGAAATATCACTTTTTTTTAAATACCCATGTCTGTGTCTTTATTGGTTATATATAGGAGAGATATGTGCTGGCAGAAAGCAGGGGCCGGCATACAATGGCCCACAGGTCAAATCTGGCCCCTACCTGTCTTTGTAAATAAAGTTTTATTGGAATATAGTCACACCCCCTTCACTTATTTTATGTCTTTGGCTGTTTTTGTGCTGCAGTAGCAGAGTCGAGCAGTTGTGACAGAGGCTTTTAACCCACAACGCCCAAGTATTTACTCTCTGGCCCTTTACAGAAAGTCTGCCTACTCCTGGTGTGGGGCAGTTTAGACACTGAAGGAGAATCGCTCGAGGTGTTTGTCTAACATACCCAACCCTTGGCCTCGTCCCAAACCCGGAAGAGACTCCTGGAGAGAGAGCTCTAAGAACAGTCATGGTACATAAGCTCTCTGGGTGATCCTGATGTTTCCTGGAGGTTAAGAAACTGGGCTCAGAGAATGGAAGAGTTAAACTCAGCTGAAATGGGAATCGTGCCCCAGGGAGAGCTGCTTCTCAGGAGTTTCTCCAAGCAGAGATTCTCATTTAAGATTGGCCTTTATTCTGGCGGGATCCCAGCCTCCCCGGCCATAGTCATCACTCTGTCCGGTACTTAGTAATAAAAACTGACAGTTATCCAGCCCTACTCTCCAGGTCTTCTAAGCATGACCTCATTGACCCCTTGCAACAGCCCCATGAATTAGATACTGGTATTGGTCTCAGTTTGCAGAGGAGAACACTGTGGATCAGAGAGGTTAAACAATTCGCCTAAGGTCACACAGCTACCTTATTCCCTGGGGTGGTCCATGCTCTTAACTACCGCTCTCACCTCTTAACTATTCTAACCTTGCAGCCTGTAGAGGGAAATCAGCTAGAAGTCATTTGAGCCTGACACTGAGGAGTTTCTAAGTCAAAGGAGGAGGCCGAGGAGATGGTTTATGTTTATTATTCTTGGCACTTGAGAGGGAACACTGACCTCTCCTACTCGCTGCAGGCTTTGAACTTATGCCTATTAAGAGAGAAAAGGGGAGCCTGGCCAGCGTGGCTCAGTGGTTGAGTCTCAACCTATGAACCAGAAGGTCAGGATTCCATTCCTGGTCAGAGAGTGCAGGCTCGATCCCCAGTGTGGGGCATGCAGGAGGCAGTCAATCCATGATTCTCTCTCATCATTGATGTTTCCATCTCTATCCCTCTCCCTTCCTCTCTGAAATCAATAAAAATAAGTAAAAGAGAGAGAGAGAGAGAGAGAGAGAGAGAGAAAAGGGTGCCCTGGCTGGTGTGGCTCAGTGGTAGAGTGTTGGCCCGAGCACTGTAGGGTCCCGGGTTCAATTGCCAGTCAAGGGCATGTACCTGGGTTGTGGGTTTGTTCCCTGTAGGGGCAGATGTGGGAGGCAACCAATCGATATGTCTCTCTCACATCGATGTTTCTCTCTTCCTCTGCCTCTCTCTCTCTCTCTCTCTCTCTCTCTCGAGCAGCAGTTCTCAACCTGTGGGTCATGACCCCTTTGGGGGTTGAACGACCCTTTCACAGGGATCGCCTAGGACCATCGGAATAACATACATAATTACATGTTGTTTTTGTGATTAATCACTATGCTTTAATTATGTTCAATTTGTAACAATGAAAATACATCCTGCATATCAGATATTTACATTACGATTCATAACAGTAGCAAAATTACAGTTATGAAGTAGCAACGAAAATAATTTTATGGTTGGGGGTCACCACAACATGAGGAACTGTATTAAAGGGTCACGGCATTAGGAAGGTTGAGAACCGCTGCTCTAGAGAGTCTTTTCTGGAGATTACAATGGAAGTTTTGTCACAAATGGTTTGAGTCAGTTTACAATCACCCTTTTCTCTCCCTCTCACTCCCTTCCACTCTCTAAAAATCAATGGAAAAACTATCCTCTGGTGAGGATTAACAAAAAACAAAAAAGGAGAGAGAGAGAGAGAGAGGGAAGGGTAATTTAACAGAGTTAAACCTACCAGATCTTGATGGTATTGGTGAAGAAGTGTCACTTATATTGCTGAAATGTGGAGTTTTACATTGTTAAAGAGAAAATTACAGGCCCAAAATGGCGTCACTTTTGCTAAAAGCCCATGATACAAAGCTAGACTTAATACCTGATCTAAGGGCAGTTTCAACCTCTCCCAGAAATGTAATCTTAAGCAATCTAGAATGTTCTGGTCAAGCATGGGTAAGATCATCTGTCACCTGGGCCCTCTCCATTCCCCGCAGCCCCCACAGAAAGAAGAGGCAGTCTGCCTGATAAAAACCCTTGCCATTCCCTTCCCCCAAAGATGTTCTAGTCTGGAAATAATCCTTTCTTTTCTTTTGTTACTCGCTCCCTTGCCTCCGCCTGGTTTCTATAAAAACCTCCTCTTGTGTACCGCCCCTTGGAGCACCCTTCTAGTTGCTAGGTGGGATGCTGCCCTCCTCATGAATCACTCAGTAAAACCAACTAGATCTCCAAATGTATTTACTCAGTTGAATTGGGCTTTTTAATAACGTAAAAGAAAATCCTCTAAGCCACTGAAGCTTGCTATTTCAAGCATTGAAACCTTTTACATTTTAAACTACTTTGATGGACGTCTTTCAAAAAGATGTCCTTTGTGAACTGTATTTGACCCAGCGGCTTCTTATTCAATAGAGTTTGCACAACAGGCCTGAGAGGCAGTGCTGCCTCGTGGGGAGCTAGTGGGCTCAGGCAGGTTTGGGCTTGAGATAGGCTCCACCCATTACTCTCTCAACATTTCGGGGCCCCAGTTTTCTCGATTCCAAAATGAGGATGATGCCAGGGTACAGAAGCACTACGAGGGCTGGATAGAAGTAGGTCCCATTTATTGAGCGATTGCTACGTCCATAGCAGGTGTGCAGTAACTACTGGCCGCTCTCCTCACTATTCCAGTGTCTGATACGCCAACGAGGAAATAGGAGTCTTTTCTGGAGATCACAATGGGAGCTTTGTCACAAGTGGTTTGCGTCAGATTACAAAAGCTCTGACCCAGGAAGTAGAGGGTGCGGGGCCCCGGGGAACAGAGACTGGGATTCAAGGCAGCCTGGGGCACGGGAGCCCAGGCCAGTACAGGGAAGAGCTGGACACTGGGAGGCTCTTGCTACAAGTGCTCTTTTTTCTTTTTAAATATATATTTTTATTGATTTCAGAGAGGAAGGGAGAGGGAGAGAGAGATAGAAACATCAATGATGAGAATCATTGATTGGCTGCCCCCTGCCCACCCTCCATTGGGGATCGGGCCCACAACTCAGGCATGTGCCCCTGAGCGGAATCGAACCCAGGACCCTTCAGTCCTCAGTCTGACGCTCTATCCACTGAGCCAAACTGGCTAGGGCCAAGTGCTCTTAAAGAGGTGGGTTGAGCAAGTTGTCAGAAGCTGACCTGCCACCTGTCACAGCAGTCCATTAAGACAATAAGCCAAGCCTGGCCAGTGTAGCTGGGTGGTTGAGCATCCACCCATGAACCAGGAAGTCACAGTTTGATTCCCAGTCAGGGCACATGCCCAGGTTGTGGGCTCGATCCCCAGGAGGGGGTGGACAGGAGGCAGCAGATCAATGATTCTCTCTCCTCATTGATCTTTCTCTCTCTCTGAAATCAATATAAACATAACTTTTAAAAAAAGACACTAAGCCAAAATGAGAGTAACAGACAGGCCTGTGATCACTTACTGTGATGCCATAAGCAAGAGGAGAAAGTTCCAGCTCCCCAGTGTTCCACGTCCCCACGGCACAGCGCCAGGCAAGGGTCAGATGTGTTGTGGGTGGGGAGTCACCGCTGAGGGAACCCCCAACAAAACACGCCTGCTGTTTTCTGGATTTGGGTGCGTGTTGGGGATGAGGAGGGGGGAAGGGCTAGGAGTGGAAAAGTACTGAGTAATGAGTCAGAGCAAAGTCTCCCCACGGCTCCCAATAAGTAGGTCTTGGCAAAGGGACCCGGGGAAGGCTTTGCATGGAGGCACCTGGGCTAGGAATGCAGCTGTGCATAAGAGCTTGGCCAGCCACGGGGCCTCCTCCTGGACTGCAGCTCCCCTCCGAGACTGCAGAGCCCTGGCTGGGCCCCAAGGCTGTGTGGAGAGGGCAGTGCCCCGCTGTGAGGCCTGTCAGGTAAAACCTCTGTAGGGGCCTATGGCCTATGGCCGGGCCTAAAAAGATCACTAAAAGATCACACGTAGGTTTGTGCCAGGAGCTGGACTTCTCACAAGTAAGTGCCAGGTCTTTGGGGTCCGCCGGCTTCTTACTTCCTGGCTGTGTCCATGGCGTGGGGTCATATAATTTCCCCAAGGCTAGGCTTCCTCATCTAGGAATCCCTCTCCAATGAGGCCGATGTGAGACGTGAAGTCAGTGCCTACAGAACACTTAGCACGGGTCTTGGAAACCTCTCTGAAAAGACTGCCTGAGCCTGGAGAAATTCTAGACAGTTGGTGGAAGGTGGCCAGGGGGCTGCTAAGAGGAACAGGCAGGGACACACCCACTCTTAGGTTAGAGCTGATGAGCTAAACTCGGTAGGACGTTTACAAAGAGGGATGGGGTTCTGGAAATGGCCTGTCCGGCATAAGCTTGTGCTGGAATGTGCCAGTTCTCGCCAACTCAGGTCACTTTCTCCGCCCCGCTTCTTCCCCCTGGCCAACCCCTGGGCAGCCCTCAGGGCTCAACCTGGACATCACTTCCTCAAAGACTCCCAACCACCCTCCAACCCAGGTAGGCCCTTCCCTGTGGGGCCCTCACACGGCTGCTCCAACAGTGTCTCCCTCTCATCCCGCGTGGACTTGCTTAGTTTGTAACTGATCCCCTCAATGGGAGCTCCGTGGCTTCAGTGACCTCGAGCCCAGCTCTGTGAATGGCACCTTCATTCCCCAGTTGCCCAAGCCTGAAGCCACTGTCTCACCCCCACCCCCCGCCCACATCCACTAGTTGTTAAGACTCCTCCATCTGCCCTAGCCGGTTTGGCTCAGTGGATAGAGCCTGCGGACTGAAGGGTCCTGGGTTCGATTCCGGTCAAGGGCACATGCCAGGGTTTCGGGCTCGATCCCCAGTAGGGGGCGTGCAGGAGGCAGCTGATCAATGATTCTCTCTCATCATTGATGTTTCTATCATTCTCTTCCTCTCCCTTCCTCTCTTAAATCAATTAAAAAATATACATTAAAAAAAAGACTCCTCGCTCTGACCAGTTTGGCTCAGTGGATAGAGTGTCAGCCTGCGGACTGAAGGGTCCCAGGTTCGATTCCGGTCAAGGGCATGTACCTTGCTTGCGGGCACATACCCAGTAGGGAGTGTGCGGGAGGCAGCTGATCAATGTTTCTCTCTCATTGATGTTTCTAACTCTCTATCCCTCTCCTTTCTCTGTAAAAAATCAATAAAAATATATTAAAAAGAAAAGAAAAGACTCCTCCTCCTGATATCCCTCAAATCGCTCCCCACTCAGTTCCTTCTTCCCCTAGTCCAATCTCACCCCCTCTCTCACCTGGGTTACCCACAGCAGCCCCCTCACTGGCCTTGCCTGCCCCC
>NW_005370657.1:1274172-1275330 GCF_000412655.1 Myotis brandtii
AAAAAAAACTATGAACAAATTCCTATGCACACTGCACATATCTCATTTTGAAGTAAAAAAACAAAACGGGAATAAATACAATATTTGTATTTGCGTGGCCCGCGGGCTGTAGTTTGAGGACCCCTGGTTAGGAGTATGGCTGACCTCTATACACTGGATGCCAGGAACACTTCCCCCTCCAGTTGCCTATTGCCCCCTGGAGGTGGGTAGAATCTCCCCCAGTGAAGAACAAATGTCCTATGGCAATAGCTTCTGTCTTTTTATTTATTTATTTTTAATATATTTTATTTCTTACAGAGGGGAAGGGAGAGAGATAGTTAGAAACATCGATGAGAGAGAAACATTGATCAGCTGCCTCCTGCACACCTCCTACTAGGGATGTGCCCGCAACCAAGGTACATGCCCTTGACCGGAATCGAACCTGGAACCTCTCAGTCCGCAGGCCGATGCTCTATCCACTGAGCCAAACTGGTTAGGGCAGCTTCTGTCTTTTTTCGTAGTTACTTTCCAAGTGCATAGCGCAGTCCCTGAACAGGTATTTAATACCTTGCATCGCGGTGTTGGTTGAATCGAGCGCCAGCAGCATTCCTGTAAGATGTTTTTCATTTGCCCCATTTGACAGATGAGACTGATGGTGATACTCACTTGGCGGCTGGGAGTCTCCCCCAGGTGTGCTCGGCAGCACAGCCCCCTCTTTGTGAGTCAACCTCCCGTGACCGTGAGCATGAATCAGGCTTCCAGAGCTGCGCCTGGACCCTGGACCTGTGTCAGGGCCTCAGGGGCCCCACCCTGGGTGCTCTGCCTCGCCGCAGGGCTGTGACCTTGGGCAGGTGTGTCTCCCCACTAGGCATTGGGTGTCCCCTCCTCTCAGTCCTTGCTTCTGAGGGTGCAGAGAGGATCAGATAAGATACATGAAGTAGATGAGTGATGTGAGGGGCTGTGCCCAGGTGATGGTGACGTGGAGCCCAGAGCCCTACACAGGGCCTGGCCCCAGGGTAGGTAATGCATATGAAGAAATGAGGAGGCAGGACGGGGCCCACCTGAGGATCCCCCACAGCACATTCTCCAAAAAGTCCTGCTCATCCTGACGTCACAAACCACAAACTCAAATGCCTGCAGCCTTCAGCCACGCAGATAAGGTCCCTCGGCTCAGCCAAA
>NW_005370657.1:1275381-1284834 GCF_000412655.1 Myotis brandtii
CACACACACACACCACCACCACCTCCCGCCCCAGCATCTACACAAGGTTGGCAGGATGGAGGCTGAGCTAGGCTTCAGGAAATGCTGACAGTCAGGAATGTGGGCCCAGCCTGCCAGATATTCTCTTTTCACAAAAGCGGCCAGAAATCTGGGCTTTTATGTAAGATGTCCCAGTTTAAACATATTGACTAGTAAATATTTGCAAATCTTGTGCAAGCCAAACAAAACACACCTTGGGCTAGCATCAATCGTGAAAGGCAGTTTGCAGGCCCTGTACTTAACCTTTTGGGGGCCGGTTTGTACCCCTCAGGAGGAGGCAGAGGTTGGGAGGCAGGAGGCCTGGGTGCCAGATGCCTCTTTCTCTTGCACCTCGGTCTCCCCATCCAGATGGTGGGGTTGGCCATCCCGGCTGGACTGGTCCCTGGCATGGGTGCCCTCCTTCGCTCAGGCCCGGCCTGACTCACTGGCAGGACCTGGGCTGGGTTCTTGGCTTTGCCCAAAGCTGAGTCAGTCTTGACAAAGGTGGCAATGATACTCACATGCCATCCGCCACAGGGGACCCCCACGGAGGCTAAGGCTGGTAGAAGCACTGTTTCCAGGCAGGCCTCCAACAGCGTCCTGTCTGGGTGGGGGTTGGGCCAGAGACCTCCATGGTCTCTGCGGACTGTCTTTAGTGCCTGTTCAGCACCCAGGGCTCCTCCTGGCTGTGTGGCACCCCGTTTTTGTTGGAGAAACCACCCTTCCTCCACACTCAGTCCATGCAGTTTGAGGGAGGGATCCCAATTCTGGCTTCAGCGATAAGGATGAGGCCCAGGAATCTCTTTAAAATTCAGAAGTAGAGCCCTAACTGGTTTGGCTCAGTGGATAGAGCGTCGGCCTGCGGACTCAAGGGTCCCTGGTTCGATTCCAGTGAAGGGCATGTACCTTGGTTGCGAGCACATCCCCAGTATAGGGAGTGTGGAGGCAGCTGATTGATGTTTCTCTCTCATCGATGTTTCTGACTCTCTATCCCTCTCCCTTCCTCTCTGTAAAAAATCAATAAAATATATATTTTTTAAAAATTCAGAAGTGGAAGCTGTGGTCCTTGGGTGGGTCTGGCGGGGCCCAGTTGTCTGTATTTTTTATAGTTTTATTGAGGTATAATCAGCATACAATTAACCCATATGTTTAACAATTTGATGTGTTTGTAAGTATATCTGTGAAGCCATCACCACAATTTATGACAATGAGAATGTCAGGAAAATCTCCTTCACGACCAAGTTTCCTGGTGCTATTTATTCATGTATTTATTTTGCTGCAAAAAGCTTTATTGTTTTCATTCGGTCTGAGGCATGGGAGAGGGATGCCGGGTGGTTAAAAGGATGCCTAGTCGCAGGGAGAGGCTCAGGCAGAAGCCAGACACCAGGGGGTGGTGGAGGGGCCCCTCAAAGGCCTCTGAGCTCCACAGTCTCCTGGTCGTGCTTGAGGATAAGCTTTTTGAAGAGCTACTCGCCCATCCAGCCTGGAGGCCGGAAGCCTGCAGAGGTGAGTCAGGTGTCGCCCGTGTTCTCGATGAGTTTCACCTGCTCATCCAGAACATGATCCTCCAGGAAGTGACAGAGCTAAGGATCTGTTTGGGCAGAACCCAGGGCACACAGATCCAAAGGGCCCGGTTCAGGTTCTTCTCCAGGACCACGGCGCTCCCAGGGCACCCCGAGTTTCGCCCCGCTCTTTGGTCCAGCAGGTCTGGAAGAGGGCGAGGCCGCTGCGCTGGGTTTACATCTTCCAGAGACGCCTGGCGCCTTCACGCTTCTCCTTGGCCAGCTCTCAGAGGAGGTGGCCCACGCCCTTCAGAGCCACATCATCGAGGTGGAAATAGAAGCCAGAGAGAGGTAGGTGTGGGAGGCCTGCAGATAGGTGCAGGTTGAGCAGGCGGTGACGGGGCCTCCACCTGGGTGGAATAATTCTTATGAATTTGAGAGCTCATGGTTGCTCGGCAATGAGGAGCTAAGCTCTCGGAGGCCGCGGATGGCTGAGATGGTTCTGAAGGTGGCCGGGTCTGTTCCGTCCAAACATTGTTGAAGCGTGAGACAGATTAGGGCACTGCTGCGGGCACCGCTCTTGGTCCCTTTATAATCATCCCTTCTTTCTTGCTCTTCCCCCACTCTTCCTGAAGCGACCACTGGTCTACCTTCTATCACTATGGATCCGTTTGTATTTTCCAGAACCTCATCCAAATGAAAGCACGCCGCATGCACTCTTCCTTTGCCTGGCTTTTCCTCTCAGCCTAATTATTTTGAGGTACATCCCTCTGGATGTGTTTATCAACAGTTCCCTCTTTTATTGCTGGGTAGGATCTGCAATCATTTGTTTACCCATTCAATCACATACGGATGGCTACTTTAGTAATTTCCAATATTTGGCTATCACAAGTAAGGCTGTTGGAACTCTTGTGTATAAGTCTTTGTGGGGACAAATGCTTTCATTCCCTTGGCTAAATACCTAATGGTGGAATGGCTGGATGATACGGTTGGTGTATGTTTCACGTTTTAAGAAACTGCCAATAGTTTTTCAAAGTGGTGGTATCATGTTATGCTCCTTCCCACCAACAGGGCGTGAAAGTCCCGGTGGCTGTACATTCTTGCTGAGGTTGGGTTGGGTTTTGATTTTAACGTTCTGGCAGGTGTGGAGTGGTATCTCATTATGGCTTTAATGTGCATTTCCCTAAGACTAAAGGTGTGGTGGTTTGCCGTCTGTAGATCTTCGAGGAGGTGTCTATTCTATTTAAATTGTCTTCTTATTAATATGTTTATATATCTAGGGACAAATCCTTTGCCTGCTATACTTTTGCATGCATTTCCATAACAAACACCATCGATGACTTTGATATACATTGAATCTGAGAACCTCCCTTCAATGACAAACAGTGAAACAAAAAAACCAAAAAACCAGGAGCAAGAGGTGCTGGCCCATCCGGCTGGCAAAAATAAAAAGAGGGTCTTCGTGTGATTGGTGACCCCGGGGGAGAACACTCCTCACACTGAGCACCCTCCTAAAGGAGCAGAAACGGATGCAAAATCCTAAGATGACTTGCTGAGAGTTCACCAAAATCTGTTTTTTAAAATATATTTTTATTGATTTCAGAGAGGAAGGGAGAAAGAGAGAGATAGAAACATCAATGATGAGAGACAATCATTGATCAGCTGCTTCCTGGATGACCCCCTACTGGGGATCGAGCCCACAACCTGGGCATGTGCCCTGATTGGGAATCGACGAACCGTGACCTGGTTCATAGGTCGATGCTCAACCACTGAGCCATGCCGGCTGGGCACCAAAATCTTTAAATGTGGGTTCCTTTGACTCAGCAAGTTCAGTTCTAGGCATTTTTCCTTAAAAAATAAATACACTAGAGTCCTGGCCAATGTGGCTCAGTTGGTTGGCCGTCATCCCATGCACCGAAAGGTTGCTGGTTCGATTCCTGGTCAGGGCACATGCCCTGGTAAGGGTGCATGCAGGAGGCAACCAACTGATGTTTCTCTCTCACATCAATGTTTCTCTCTCTCTCCCCGTCTTCTGTCCTCTCTCTCTAAACATCAGTTAAAAATAAATAAATATACCAGAGCAGTAAATTGTCTGTCCCAGGATCTTTGGTCCTGGTGTTGTGCTCATGGGAGAGAGAGGCAGATGCCCCTGGCTGGACCACATGGGATCTTGGCGCTGTGCCCTTTCATGCTCAGAGCCCTTTTGTCCTCAAGCCTGGGTGAAAGGCTCAAGGGACTGGAATTTGATCCATCCCCAGCAGGGTGGCCGGAGGGCAGTGCAGTGCAGCTCTCATCGGACTGCATCTGAAATCTGGCTCCATCTGAGCCTGGCCTGGCCTCGGAAGGCTCTAACCAGCCAACACCAGTGTAAACTGGGAACCTGGGACACTTGGCTGACACAGCTACCTGGGACCTAAGAAGGGACAGCCCTTTGCCCTCCACACACCAATAGTTTCCCTGGAGGTGGGGCCTTGGCCAAGGTCAGGCCAGGACCGCTGAGCCTGGGTGAGAGAAGGGAGCTGGTAGCCTGGAGACCTGGGTTCTAGATTACCCCTGTCTGGCTGTGTGACTGAGGGCCAGCCTGTTCTCCTTCCTAGGCCCCGATCTCCTCAGCTGGACAGTGAAAAGGTGAATCAGATAGGCCCCTCCAGTGAGGATTGAAAGTGTGGGTACTGGAACCAGCCAGACCTGCGTTCCATTTCTGTCTCCATCACTTTCTGTTACTTGGCACGTTATTGAGCCTCTTTGTACCTCAGTTCCTATCTCAGCTCAAAGCCCTGCAATGGTTTCCCATTATGCTTTGCAAAAAGGCCTCAGGACCTGCCCCTTCCCACCTCTCCAGCTCCAGTTCCTGCCAATCTCCCCTCATTCATCATATGCCAGCCATACTAGAACCCTCAAACCCTCTCCGGGGCCCCAGGGCCTTTACAGGATGCTCTTCCCTCTCCCTAGCACATCTTCAGCCTCTCTCCCCAGCTACATCCTATTCATGTATCAGAGGTCAGATGCCACTTCCTCAAGGAAGCCTCCTCTACACCCAGACTGACCTTCTGCTGACCCTTCTCATAGCACAACAGTGCTCATTAAACAATTGTCTGTGTGATTATTTGTTTGATGTCTGTCTCCAGGTGGCACTGTGAGCTCCCTGCCAGCAGGGATGAGGCAGCCTTGTTTGGGGCTGTGTCTCCTGCCCCCTGCACGGGCCGGGTATAGAGTAGGCACCCCAGTAACTTCGCTGAACAAGCAGGGCTAACAGCAGTTTCCACCCCACATTTTAACATTTCTGGAATCAGGATGTATTTTACAACTGCAGGGACCAGGTAGCAACCATGACATATTTGTGAATACCTGCAGGTGTGCATCAAAACCTGCAGCTTGGGCCCTGGCTGGTTTGGCTCAGTGGATAGAGCATCAGCCTGTGGACCAAAGGTTCCTGGGTTCTATTCCCGTCAAGGTTGCAGGCTCCTCCCCGGCCAGAGCCTTGGTCAGGGCGTGTACAGGAGACAACCAATCGATGCCTCTCTCTCACATCGATGTTTCTGTCTTTCCCTCTCTCTTCCACTCTCTCTAAAAATCAATGGAAAAATATCCTCGGATGAGGATTAAAAAAACAACAACTTGCAACTTGCAGCTTGGGAGGACATCCCCGAGACAAGAGTGCATACTCCGAACAATAGCTCTTGATGACACAGGACAACACTGTCTGGAAGAACAGACCTCAGAGACTCCAAATAAAGGCATGATGCAGTCAAGTCAGACTCTGTGTGTGCAGAAGTTTCAGGAATATCTTCGCTAAATTATTTTGGTCATAGTTTCCTTTTTATGTATGCGCCATAGGGATAGATGATAAAAGTGTCCAAGTTTAAAAGAACACCTTCAATGAGTATAAAATAAAGTTTCTAAATGATAAAGAAGTGCTGTGTCATATTTTACTGGGTAGTGCTTTTTTCTTTTTTCGTGGCACAAACATAAACGATGCATCTCTCAAGTGGAGGCGTCTTGGATTTGATTCAATACTGTAATTCTTGCCTTATTGGGGTTGTGGGGCCACCCCAGGGAGAGCCGCGCGGGGCGCAGAGCTCTGGGCGGCCACAAGGGGCGCTCTGTCCACGGCGGGCCTTTCCAGCCCGGAGTTTCAGGAATCTGGGCTCAGAGAAGCCGTGCGGCATGTCGTTCTCCCTGTGTCCTGTAGGTGGCGCGAGACAACCACAGTCAGGAGCAGCCTGGGCACAACCCAGAGCGGGTGCGGCTGGAGGGTGGGGATGGGTGAGGCTGGAGGGTGGGGATGGGTGAGGCCGGAGGGTGGGGATGGGTGAGGCAGGAGGGAGGCCCGGAGTGTTCTGCCCTGCCCCGGAGAAGGCTCTTTCGCCACCCCAGGGAGAAGACGTGGCCAGTTCTACCAGCCCGTCTAGCCCCGAGGCGGCGCTGGGTGTGGAGAGAGCTTAGGGACATAAATGAGGGGCCCTGCCCTGCTGCGTGATTCTGGTTCCCCTTCCCTTTCTGGCCTCCGTCTTCCTCCCAAGCAGTGATGGTGTGAGATCCGGTCAGACCTGAGCCCTGAGAGTAAAGGGCCGAGGTGGCTGAAAGGCCCCCACCAGCTGCCCCCAAGGCCACTGGCTTCCCCGGGGAGCCCAAAGCCCTGGGACAGCCCCCTCTTTCCCTGACCTCGCCACTTCCCCCTGAGGGCAGCCCATTTCCCTTACTCCCTGGATTGGGAAACTGAGGCCCCAAAAGGTGAAAGACTTTCCAAAGGCTATAGCCGGTGAGTGGTTGGAGCCAGGAGTGAAAGCTAGCAGGGCTAACAGCATCCGCTTGCTCTTGCTACCATGTCCCTGTGATTTCCTGTGATGGAAGGGGATGCAAAACAGGGCGGGAGAATTTCCCACGGAGGAAACCCAGCTCGGAGAAGCTCCTTGGTGAGATGGTGGATTAACCACACATGCCTAATGCAGCTCCCTACTGAAGCTGCAGTAAAACGATTTTTTAAAAGCCACTGCTTTCTTAGGACACACAAAGCACAAACTATGAAAGAAAAACTTGATAAATTGGACTTTATCAAAATTTAAAACGTTTGCTCTTTAAAAGCCATGGTTAAGAGAATGAACAGCCAAGCCACAGAGAAATGTTTGCAATATGTTTCTCTGACGAAGGACTTGTCCCCGGAACACACAGATGATGTCTACACTCAATAATAAGACAAACAGCTCCATTTAAAAATGGGCAAAATATTTAAACAGTTACTTCACAGAAGAAGCTCTACGAATGGACCATAGACATATAAAAAGATGCTCAACACCAGTAGTCACGAGGGAAGTACAAATGAAAACCACAAGGAGATAAACTACCATGATAATCCATTGGAATGGCTAAACTTTAATCTCAGGTGTGAGTGAGGGCATGGAGCAACCGGAACGCTCATATCCTGCTGGTAGGAAAGTGAAATTGAATAATTTTGTAGTTCTTTTTTATTTTATTTTAATTTTTATTTATTGATTTTTAGAGAGAGAGAGAGAGAGAGAGAGAGAAACATCAATTTGTTGTTCCACTTGTTTATACAATCATTGGTTGATTCTTATACGTGCCCTGACTGGGGAACAAACCCACCATCTTGGGTTGCATCGGGTCAATGCTCTAAACAGCTGAACTCCTTGGCCAGGGCCTTTTGTAGTTCTTACAGAGTTAAGCTTACACTTCCTACACACCCAGCAAATCTCCTCTTAGGCATTTACCCAAAAGGAATGAGAACAGGTCCACCTAAAGACTTGTTCAGGAATGTTCATAGCAGCATTATTCATAACTAGAGGCCCCGATGAATGAAATTCGTACAAGAGTAGGCCTTCCTTCCCCCGGCTGCCAGCACTGGCTTCCCTCTGGCACCCAGGACCCGGGCTTCCCTTGCAGCCCCGGCTTCGTCCGGAAGGTTGTCTGTTCTGATTAGCATATTAGGCTTTTATTATTATAGATAGGCAAAAGCAGCTCAAATGTCCATCAACAGGTGAGTGGTTGACAAACTGGTGTGTCCATACCACAATCCTTGGCAATAAAAAAGCAGTGAATTATTGACATGTGAACAATGTGCATGAATCTCTACTTAATGATGCTGCGTGAAGGAAGCCTGGCAAAAACAAGTTTATGCCGTGTGATTCCATTTGTAGGAACTCCCAGAGAATGCAAACTAATCTTTAGTGACAGAAAGTAGATCAGTGGTTGCCCAATGGGGTAGGGTGTCCGGGAGGGTGGAAGGACAGGATTACAAAGGGGCGTGAGGAACTCCTAGGGGGTCAGGGATCTACTCACTCTCTGGGTTGCAGTGGTGGTTTCATGGGTGGTCATGTATGTCCATACTTACCAAGTGGCACATGTTAAATACATGCAGTTTACTCTTCATCCATTATATCTCAATAAAGCTGTGATCAAAACTAATTATTAACTTCAGGAAAAACAATAACTAAGAAAGGAAAAGCGTGCGCAGCCACGAATACTATTTACATAAGAAAAATGTGAACGTGGAAGAGTGAATTTTTAAATTGAGGTATTGAGTATTTTCAGGGAGTTGCATAAAGAAGTGTACAAACCTGAAGTGTGACTAGGTCTGTACTAATTACAATATTACGTTCACGGCGGAAGATGGAGGAGAGGCCAGGGGGGTGAGGCAGGGGCACTAAATCCTCCTTTATCACAACCGGCCCATAGTGTAGACAGGTAGAGCAGGTAGGAGGTAACTGCTAAACAAATGTACCAAAAGCTAGCGCTGTGTGCTTCTTGGAAATAGAAGATGTGCGAGTGGTGGGGAAAAACCAACTCGGAGTTGAAAATAGTTGCCCGTGGGCCAGGGCCGTGGGGAGACCAGGGCGGGGCAGACAGGAAACCGCCGGTGTGTTATCTTCCTTTCAGCACAGGTGGACTTTGCGCTCCGTCCACACATCACATTTTACCAACTCGAAGATGCCCATTTATTCCCATTTCAACACCTTTAAAATCAAGATGCATCTATTACAGTCTGTAGTGCACCTGACAGCTATACTTGGCAGTGTGTTTGATGGTGCATGTTGCCATTGGTGATGTTCTAGATTCACTGAAGTGTGGCATCCTTTTGGTAAAATATTTATTTTAAAGGAAAAGATGAGCTAATTGGAACAGCTGCTGTTTATTGAACTCCTATTGTAGCTCAAGCACTGTGCTCCTGCCCGTTTTTTTGTTTTTTCTTTCTTTTTCTTTTTAAAATATGTTCCTATTTATTTTAGAGAGAGAGGAAGGGAGAGAGAAACATTGATCGGTTGCCATTTGGTGTATGGGAGGCCCTGAGCCACCCAGCCAGGGCCTGAGCAGCCATCTAACCAGCTCTCCTAACAGAGGCCCAGAGAGGTCAAGCCACATATCTGCAGCCACACAGCTAGGAGCCTGGCTGACTCCAGAGCCTGTGCTCTAACACTTAGCAGCACTGCCTCTCCCACAGTGTTCAATGTCTCCGATGGGGCTTGTCCTTTTGGGGCACAGCCCCTTAAAGGGAAACCCACATCCTGTTTCTGGTTCTGCCTCACAGATATGAATTTTTGATAATGGGGCATCACGAGCTAATCTCTGACGTGAGGCCCTGCCTCCTCTTTCCTTTCTCTCTCCTCTGGCCCCGCTGGAGCGCCCCCAGCAGCCCCCAGCCTGCACATGGCCGTGGCCTGCCTGTGGCTTTTGCAGCATTTTCATACCTTGTGTCTTGGAGCCTCACTTTCCTCTTCAAATGGGAGGAAAAAGAGAGTTGACCTCATCAGGTTCTTTGGAGACTGGCTGAGCTGACCTGTGTTCTGTGCCCAGCACTGCACTGTGGGAACCTGGGAGGAGTCAGGGGACGTGGGGTGGCTGCTGGTCTGTCACTGACCACCTGTGCAGCCTGAGTCTCTCCGCCTCTCTGAGCCGCAGTTTCCTCATCTGTGTATTA
>NW_005370657.1:1284980-1290817 GCF_000412655.1 Myotis brandtii
GGGGGTGGGGGTGGGGGGTCCTGCCCCACCTTTCACTTACCTAAAGCAAGTCCAGGACTGAGACTGGCATTACTGTGGTTCATGGCCATTCTTGCTGCTCAGCCGGAACCACCCAGCTGGGCCACTCCCGGATTCCGGACCCTCAGAATCTCTGAGATGATAAATGCTTGTTGTTCTAAACTGCTGAGCTTCAGGTAATTTGTGATACAGCAGTAACTAACGAACACAGGGCCCTGTGAAATCCATTTAGTGTACACGTGTTATAAAATGCCAGGTCCAAGTTCAAAGGGCATGAGGGAGACCCCTGTGTCCACGCATGGAAAGTTGTCAAAGTACGCTGCAAAGGAGAGGAAACCGTGCAGAACAATATGTACCGTGTGCTGCTTTTTGTATAAAAATATGCTGTTATTGCAGAGCAAAAAAAAATCTGGAAAAATCTATCCAAACTCTAATCCCGGTTATCTCTCGTTGCAGAAGCTGGCAGGGAGCATGGGGGACCGCCACTCATTTCGGTGATGTTTGAACTTTTTACAGATGTATCTGTCTTAGTTTGCTAAACTGGTGGAAAAGTACAATGCTTTTTCAAAGACTTGCCCAAGATGAGCCTGATAAAAAAAACAAAAAACCATTGTGATAAATTGGCTTCAAAAACCGATAACCCTTAAAACCTCAGTGTTGAACAGATTAGGTGTTAATTTCTCAGGCTTGTAAAGCTCAGTGAGCAGCAGAGAGGAACGGTGGCAAGGGCTGTGCTGGGAGTCACAGGCAGCTGGCTGACGGAGGCCCTGCTGCTGTCACAGGTGGCTTCCCAGCGGCCCTGGGCAGAGATGTCCAGCTGGCAGGTGCGGGGAGAGAGAGGGTTGAGGATGAAGTGAGAGATTTTTCATGGGTCAGGTCTGGACATGGGGCCGTCACTTCTGCCCACAGTCCATGTGGCCAGAACTCAGTGACCCTCTGGCCGTGACAGGACCGTGTCCCCCTCGGCCTGAGGTTCACTGTCCACTTCCATTGAGCTCTCCTCTCTGAGAGCCTCAGCCACAGGAATGTCAGGACAAGGTCCTCCTGCTGCCCCCCGACGCTGCGGCCACCCGGAGGAAGGAAGTGCTGATGCCGCACATTCTAGAAGCTGTTAACTCTCCGCTGAAGAGGCCCAGCCTGTCTGGTGTGGTCCCTCCGTCAGGAACACAGCCTTCCGACCTGGTGCTCCCTCCTGCCTCCCGCTCCCAGGGGCAGGGCCCATCCCTGGGTGGGGCTGTTTGAGGCTGAACCAGGAGATCACGGAGCCCCAGGAATTGTTTGCAAACTGCCATGTGCATCCGAGTGCATCTGCAAGCCAGCGGCGCCAAGGTCAGGAAGTGTGAGGCCCGCTGTGCCCTGTGCCCTGTGCTGAGGGCCTGCCCCGCAGGAGGGGGGACCCTCCCAGTCATTCTCTGAGGAAGCTCCCAATAGGGAAACTGAGGCTCAGAGAGGTAACATCACTCACCCAAAGCCACACAGGTCCTAAGGGGAAAGGCTGAGAACAGAGTGCAAGCTTGTCTGTCTGACTCCAAAGCCAGTGTTCATAATCCTACTCTATGTCATTCATTCATTCATTCATTCATTCATTCATTCATCTATTCATTCAGTGTTTGTTGACCCCTTACTGTGTGCCAGGCCCTGTGCTCAGGATAGAGTAGTGAGCAAAACCCCAAACTGATTAAGTCCTTTCCCTTACAGAGCTGATGTTTAGGGGGTGGGAGACAGAGAATAATAGTATAACAATAACAGCAGCAGCAGCAGCAGCAGCAACATACATACATGCAGGGCACTTACAATGTGCCAGTCATAGGCCAGGCACTATATATATTCTTTATGTTCCCCCAGCAATCCTAGGATGCAGCGTATTATTATTCCTCACAGAGGAGGAGACTGAGGTCTAGAGAGACAGATAACTTGTT
Source organism: Myotis brandtii (assembly GCF_000412655.1). Classification (NCBI taxonomy): domain Eukaryota; kingdom Metazoa; phylum Chordata; class Mammalia; order Chiroptera; family Vespertilionidae; genus Myotis; species Myotis brandtii. The sequence continues at coordinate 1,286,918 of NW_005370657.1, forward strand.
CAAAGACAGAGCTAGTTATGTGGCAGAGGCAGGATTTGAACCAGAGTCCAAGGTTCTTAACCATTACACTCACTGCCTGTCTAACAACAAACCAAGATAAAAAACACACAATAAATAACCAAGATCATGTCAGCTAGTGATCAGTGCTAGGGAGAAACGAAAGCAGGAAAATGTGGCTGAGATGCTGGGACACAGGTGTAGGGGGATGGATGCTCAGGGTCAGTCTGTCCCAGTTGATGACATTGAACTGAGACCTGAATGATAAGGAACCAGCAGCCATGGGAAGATGTGGGGAAAAGACATAGGCAGAGAACATGGCATGTGCCAATGTCCTGAGGCAGGGACAGGGAGACCAGTGTGACCAGGCGTCTAGGGAACAGGGGGAGGGGAACCATGGAAAATGAGCTCAGACAGTCGATGGAGGCACCCTGTGGGGCTTTGCAAGCACAGCAAGGAGTGTGGATTCTACTTGAATAACAGTGAGACACCACTGGAGGACTGAAGCAGGGGAGTGATAGTTCTCAAAGTGTGGTTCCTGAGGTTTTTCAAGTTTTGAATTTTTATTTTAATAACCTAGTAAAATTGCCAGCCTCCGTACGAGACCACGTGGAGGCTGGAGCCGCCCTGTGTTAGCATTTCTGCTTGTGTCGGAGGCCAGGAGGGCTGTGTCAAGGGCCCCAGTTCCAAAAAGAAAATGACAGAGGAGAGAGGGGAAGTGTGGGCGTTATCTGTTGCCTAGGAACACATGGCCCCCAAAACTCAGCAGCTGGAAACTATAAACATTTACTATCCCACAGTTTCCATGGGTCAGGTCTCTCACAAAACCGAAATCAAAGTATTGTTAGGGGGCTGGGGCCCCATCTCAAGGCTCAAGTGGGGGAGGATTTCCTTCCAAGCTCACACACCTCCTGCTTAGCAGCATTCGATTCCTCATGGCCCATAGGACCAAGGGTCTCAGTTCCTCTGTGGCTGTTGGCCAAGGCCTCCCTCAGTCCCCTGCCATGTGGCATCTCCATCGAAAGGCTTATTACATGGCAGGTGGCTTCCTCAGAGCCAGCAAGTAAGAACGCAAGAGAGGACAAGCGAGCCAGACGCCAGCGTCTTTTTGTGACCTAATCTTGGAGGTACTATCCCATCACTTTTTAAAAAATTTATTGTAATATTTTTTTAAAATATATTTTTTTACAGAGGAAAGGAGAAGGATAGAGAGTTAGAAACATCCATCAGCTACCTCCTGCACACTGGGGATGTGCCCGCAACCAAGGTACATGCCCTTGACCGGAATCGAACCTGGGACTCTTCAGTCCACAGGCCGATGCTCTAGCCACTGAGCCAAACTGGTCAGGGCTATTGTAATATTTATTACAATATTATTGACTATACTTGAGGCCCGGTGCATGAGATTCATGCACTGGATGGGGGGGGGGGTGGTCCCTCAGCCTGGCCTGCACCCTCTCACAGTCCAGGATCCCTCAGGGGATGTCCACCTGCTGGCTTAGGCCCAATCCCAGGGATCGGGCCTAAGCCAGCAGGCAGACATCCCTTTCGCAGTCCAGGGTTCTTGTAGTCTGGAACCCCTTGCTCCTTACCGCCCGCCTGCAGCGAAGGCAGGAGAGGCTCCCGCCACTGCTGGCACTGCGCTTGCCAGCCATGAGCCTGGCTTCTGGTTGAGCAGCGCTCCCCCTGTGGGAGGGCACTGACCACCAGGGGGCAGCTTCTGCATTGAGCATCTGCCTCTTGGTGGTCAGTGTGCATCATAGCTACCGGTCATTCTGCCCGTTGGGTCAATTTGCATATTAGCCTTTTATTATTTAGGATTCCTTATGCTGTAATTTACATCCCAGGGACAGTTTTTATAACTGACAGTTTGTACTTCACCTTTTTCCCCCCATCCCCCCACCCCCTCCCATCTGGCAGCCATCAATTTGTTTCTGTTTTGTTTTGTGTGTTAGGTGTTGTTGTTTTTTAGGTTCCACATATAAGTGAGCTCATGTGATATTTGTCTTTCTCTGTCTGGTTTATTTCGCTTAGCATAATACCCTCTAGGTTCATCCATGTTGTTGCAAATGGCAAGATTTTGTTCTTTTTTATGGTTGAGTAGTCTTCCACTGTATATGTATACCACATCTTTACCAATTTGTCTATCAATGGACACCTAGGTTGCTTGCATATCTTAGCTATTGTAATTAATGCTGCAATGAACATAGGGATGAATATATCTTTTCGAACTAGTGTTTTCAACCGCTTTGGATAAATACCCAGGAGTGGGCCTGCTGGATCATATATTTGTTCTATTTTTAACTTGTTGAGAACCCTCCATACTGTTTTCCACAGGGGCTGTGACAGTTTACATTTCCACCCACAGTACACGAGGGTTCCATCACTTTTTTTTCTTAATGAACTTTCTTATTTTGGAATAATGTTAGATTTACAGAAAAATTGCAAAAATAATACAGAGTTTCTGTACACCCCTTACCCAGTGTTCCCCTACTGTTAGCATTTTAATTTACCATAAATATTTGTCAAGAGAAACTGACTTTGATACATTAGTATGACCTAAATTCCCACCTTTACGCAGATTTCCCTCGTTTCTCCACTCACGTCCGTTTTCTGTTCCAGGACCCAGGCCAGGACACCACATGACCTGTTGTCATGCCTCCTTGATTTTTATCTGGCTTGTGACAGTTTCTCAGTCTGTCCTTGCTTTTCATGACCTTGAGTTTTGAGGAGTCAGGCCAAATATTTTGTAGAATGTCCCTCAGTTTGGGCTTGCCTTTGTTTTTCTCATGACTAAGGTGGGGTTATGGATTTGGGGTTAGGATATGACAGAAGTGGGTGAGGTGCCTGCCTCCTGTCACATTATATCAGCAAGTGCATGGCACCCAGGGAACATCACCTGTGAAATGATCCTTCCCTTGGTTGCCATGGTGCCTGACAGGCTTCTCCACTGTGAGGCAATGACTTTTTCCTTTTCCATACTCTGTTCTTGGGAACAGATCACTAAGTCCAACCCACACTTAACGGGTGCAGATTTAAACTTCACCTCCTAGGAGGAGAATCGAAATTATTTTGAATTCTTCTGTGAGGACGATTTGTCGCTAATCTCCCATTTATTTATTTTTATTCAATCATTTACTAATATCAGTATGGATCATGTATACTTTTTATACTTTGAGCTGTCATTCAATACCGTGTTATTTATTTTGTTGCTGAAATTGGTCTGGCTTTGGCCATTAGACGCTCTTTCAGGCTGGCTCCCGTGTCCCTTTGACATGCCCTGTCCTTTTGTCTTTTGAGCATTTCCTTGCTTTCTGACCCTGCAAGATGCTCCAGGCTCATCTTCTATTTTCCCCGTCTCAGCCTTAGAATCGGCCATTGCTCGAAGGAGCTCTGGTCGCCTTTATTGGAGAGTGGGATTTAGAAACCAGGATGTGGGTGCTGGGTCTTAGTAGTCTGTTGCTACTAGCGTGTCACATAGGCCCTCTCAGCCACCCCATAACTTTCATTGTATCTCTTCACTCAGCGCTAGTCCCGAGATCCAGCCCACTGTCGCGGGCAGGGATCCCACCGAGGCATGAGTACCAGGAGGTGGGACCACTGGGGCCATCGCAAAGGCTCCCTGCCACAGTGACTGAGACCACAGTGGGCCGCTGTGAAGGTGAGGACCACTGCTCACGCGCATCGCAGGGGCCAGGCAGGAACAGGACGCGCTGGGAGCAGGAATGAGGAAGTCCCTTCCTTCCTGATGGGCCACCGTCACAAACATTCTCTGGAGCGGAGCCACGGGTGCCGTGTCAGGCTTTTCTTTTTTAATGAGAGAAAAACAGAATGCGTATTTCTATTTGCAAAAACTGTGTCTGGAAAGACATCCAAGAAGCTCAGAACACTGAATTCTCAGGG
>NW_005370657.1:1291044-1308759 GCF_000412655.1 Myotis brandtii
CAATGTGAGTGTATTATCTGTTCCAAATATTAAATTTAAAAATATGTTAAAAGGCGCCATTATGGTAAACAAAGGACACAATCTGACGGCTTCCCTGTGGTCTGGAAGGAGCAATGCAGTGGGCAGCCAGGGCCCCGGGGAGCACCCACGCTGAACTCATTGTGGTGAAGGGGCAGCCTCGTTCCCTCCGAGCACCACCGCTGTCACATTCGGTTTGTGTGGTTGTTTGGATGCTGTTGTTCTTGTGTTTTGGTTGGTGCTTAATTTGCAGCTGTGTGGTGTAGTGGCCACGGATGCAGGACCCAGGCGTGTGACTGCGTGTGTCCAAATCCTGGCTCTGTCTCTTCCCAGCGGGGTGACCACAGACAAATGACTCACCTCTCTGAGCCTCAGTTTCCCCTTCTGTAAAATGGAGACAATGGTAGTCCCTACCTCATAGGTGATGGTAAGGATTAGCTGAGTTAACCCACATCAGGTGCACGGAGCAGGGCCTCAGTGAACAAAAGTTAGTATGGTTATCGAGTTCATACATATTTAGGGAGCAGAATAACTGAAATAGTCTGTCACCTCTGGGGCTCTGTGCGGTTTCCCCCTTTTAAGTGGGTGTTTATGTTATTCGAGCTGCAGCAATGTTGGGTTCCCATGTGCATACGGCCCATGCCCAGCCCACTGTTCACATGTGGACTGGCATTGTCTGCCCATTCCCCATCCTCCCACCTTCCCCAACCCAACATATACGTAAGATGATATTTTATTAAGAACATGCATAATTTATTTTTTGTTGTTGTTTCGTTTTTAAGTGCCAAATGTCTTTTCTTTCTTTAATTTATTTTTATTTTATTTTTTTACTTATTGACTAGAGAGAGAGAGAGAGAGAGAGAGAGAAATACCGATTTGTTGTTCCACTCATCCATGCATTCATTTGTTGCTTCTCGTATGTGCTCTGACGGGGACCAAACACTCAACTTTGACTTAGCTGGATGATGCTCTAACCAACTGAGCTACCTGGCCAGGGCCAAGCGTTTTTCACTTATTGACTTATTTAATGCGCACAACCCTTGTGAGGTAGAGGACATGCGTAGTTTCTTAATAAAATATTATCTAATCCTATATATTGTGCTAGATTGTTTCTATAACAGCCCCCAATGCATCTTACCTCTCAGCATCCGTGCCTTGGTGTAGGCCCTCTCACATTGAATTTTCCCCTTTATTTTATTTTATTATTACTTTTTCCATCACCATTTATCCCCCATATACCCTCTTCCACTTCCACCCACCCCCTCCCCTCACAGTCACCACTCTTGTCCCTGTCCGTGAGTTCTTTCTCTTTCTTTTTCTTTTTTGCTCAATCCCTTCACTTCCCCAAACCCCGCCCCCCCATCACCAGAGTCACATTGACCCCCCCCTGCCCTCCATCACCAGTCACATTGAATTTGACTTGTGACTTGCCTTGGCCAAGGGGAGATTAGCAAGCACCGTGCAAGCAGGGGCTCTGTAAAGGTGTTTTCTCTTAAAATACCCACTCCTGGGACCAGCCGCCATGCTGTTAGGAAGCTCAGGCCAGACTGCAGCACAATTAGAGGCCACATGGAGGGAGCCCCTGGAGGAGGAGCGGCCACCTGGGAAGGTTCAGCTCCAAGTGAACGCAACCACACGAGTGAGCCCAGCGGATGCCTGGTGGGGTGTTTGTTACTCAGCAATCGGTAATGGAAACATGGATTGTTCTGCAACTTTTAAAACATCTTCATACAGACCTATATCATGAACATCCTTCCATGTCAGTTCATGCTGATCAGTTCATTCATTTTAATGACTGCACAGTTTTCTATGGGGCCAATGAAGCATGGTTTACTTCCATCTCCTACGGACGGACATGAGGTGGCCCCCAATTCTTTGCCATGACAAACAGTGCTACCTCCTTGTGTGAATATCATTGCCAACTGACTCAGAGTGTCTTTAGGATAAATTCCCAGAAGGAAAATTGCTGAGTCAAAGGGTACACACGCTAAAAGTTCTCACAGATATTGCCAAATCACCCTCCAAAATGGTCTTACCAATTTGCTCGCCCACCGCAGTGGCTGAGGGGGACAGGCTCCCAACGCTGTCCACACCTGGTGTGACCCTGTTGGAATTTTGAAGAGCCGCTTAAACAGCAACGTCGGCCAGAGCGAGCATGTGAAAATGTTACAGAATGGCCGGGTGGGGTGAGGGCCCGGACTGTAGGGAAGATTTGCTGCCACTGCAGGGAGCAGGGTCTGGGGCCCCAGGCCGCCCCCCCACCCCACCCCCTTGTTCCTTCCTCTTCTGCCTGGGTGGCTGTGCTCAGCACATCCTCTTTCCGAGCTGCCCTTGAAGGCGCTTCCCAAGCAGACCTGCCTCACGGACAGGCCCAAGTTCCTCCAGCCTTGACCCCCACTCACAGTGACCCTCTGGCTCAGATGGGCCCCAGCCCCAGGTCCTGCCTCCAGCAGGGAGAGGAGTCTTCCGGGTTCACCTTGCGGCTTTGCACAGACCTGTGATCTTCTCTGAGCCTATAGCTGCTTTTAAAAATATATGTAGTTTTTGTTGATTTCAGAGAGAGGACGGGAGAGGGAGGGAAAGATAGAAATATCAATGATGAGAGAGAATCATCGATCGGCTACGTCCTGCACACCCTCTACTGGGGATCAAGCCCGCAACCCAGGCATGTGCCCTGCCTGGTAATCGAACCATGACTTCCTGGTTCATAGATCGAATGCTTAACCACTGAGCTACGCTGGCCTGGCCTATAGATGCTTTTGAAAAAAATGTGGATAACAATATTAACCTTTGGACTCTGTTGCTATTCCTTCAGCAAACAGTCTGTCTGTCTATCTATCATCTATCATCTATCTATCATCTATCATCTATCATCTATCCCTTCAGCAAACATCCTGAAGAGGCATTCTGGCCTCTTGGCCCCCATGCGCTAGTGGGAGGCAGAGATCGATCAGGTAGCCACAGAGATGTGTATTTTTATGAACTTATCTATGGAGATACACCATCTGAAATCCAGTAAGAACACAGGAACCTGTTTAGGTGGAGGGCTGGGCAACTAGATGGCCATCGAGCTGACACCTGAGAGCGGAGGAGCAATGAGGGTGGAGAGCTGGGTAGCTGCCTTGCGGGTGGGTAGAACGGCTTGTGCAAAGGCCCTGAGGTGGGAGCAGCTCCTCACATTCCTTTCTGGGACGGAAAGAAACTGAGTGCTGAGTGCAGGGAGTGAAGGGGAGAGGGGTCTGAGATGAGGCCTGAGGGATCAGCAGGGCCACATCTTTCAGGCCTTGTGGGCCACAGTGTTGATCTTTACACTAAGAGCGCTGGGGAGCCATTGACAGGATGGTGAGTTTATTTATTTATTTTTACATTTTTATTGATTTCAGAGAGGAAGGGAGAGGGAGAGAGAGATAGAAACATCAAGGATGAGAGAGAATCATTGATCGGCTGCCTCCTGCACGCCCCCTCGATAGAGCCCACAACCCAGGCATGTGCCCTTGACCGGAATCGAACCTGGGACCCTTCAGTCCGCAGGCCGCCGCTCTAATCCACTGAGCCAGCCGGCCAGGGCAGGAAGGTGAGTTTAAATGAGATAAAGTCATACAAAGTTCTCAGCCCACAGTTAGTACCCTTGTGATTCCTCGGGGCCACGCAGACAGTCCAGGCTCATCCCCCTGTTCTAAGGTCAGGTGATTAGCAACCTCAATTCTCAGGTAACCTACCCCGTTCACACTAATCCTGGTATGCGGATACCTTTGGGGCGGGGGCATTATTCTGCCCACCAAGCCTCCTCTCCCTCTCAGCCTGGGGCCTGCCCTTCCTCACCACCCTCAGGGGCAGGGTGAGCCCAGGAGGAAGTGTGAGCCACCCACCTTTCTAGAGAGGAAACAAAGCCTCCTCACAACACATCTTTGTGGAATGTTTTCGCGTTTGAAAGGGCTTTCCCGCACTCAGAGGTCAGTATTATTTGTTGTACTCCACGTCTGAGAAACTGTGGTGAGAAAAGAAAGGTCAAGTGGCTGGCCCAAGGTCACAGGGCAGGAGTGAATATTGCTGGGTTCACCCTCCTTCCCCAACCCTCCCTGAACATCTTCATGATTTTCCAAGGCCACCCTGAGGGAGTCCTGTGGCCAATTCGCCCTTATTTCTGGCTTCTGGCCAAAAGTCATAGGGTCACACTTGAAAGACTTCCTCAAATCCTGCAAGTCATCACTCTGGCCATTTCTGCCTGGATCAGAAGCACAGACCAAAAGGTTACCAGTCAGGGCACATACCTAGGTTTCTGTTCAATCCCTGGCAGGGCATGTACGGGAGGCAACCGATCTATGTTTCTTTCTCTCTTTCCCTTCCTCATTTTCTAAAATCAATAAAAAAAATTATCCTTAGGGGGAGGATTAAAAAAAAAGGCAGATTCCAACAGTATATACAATCTGATTTTCTTTCAGGGAAAAAAAGCGTTTGCATGTGTATATTTTCTGGGTGATGGGATCAGAGGTGAAGTAGACTTTTTTCTCTAACATTTCCTGCATTTGCTTAATGCTTTTTAAACAACCACATGTCTGCACATTTATATTTATAATAAATAAAGCAATTTCCATTTGGCAAGAGGAAAACCAAACAAGCACCCTAAGAGGGCCTCAGCTTCCCTCCTCCCTGCGCATCCTCTCCAGCATCCTCTCCAGAGGCGGGAGGTGACCCAGACTCCAGGGCTTCCTGTAAGCTGGTCCCCAAGCGCAGCGGCCCCCAGGGCAGTGACGAGAGCAGCCCTGCAGCTGCTTCCCGGAAGGCCGGGGGAAGGAGGGGCCATCAGCCTGGGCTTAGACCAGTCAATCACCCGTGGAAGGGGCCCCAGCGTTTCCTCTGCAGAAACAGGGCCAGCCAGGAGGGGAAATGTGCGCAGGGTTTGAATGAGTCAGGGGCACCCAAGAATGGGGTGGGAAATATGGAAGGAGGAGGCAGTGCGGCCCAGCTCCCAAGGGACAGAAACAAGGGCCTGGAAAGCCAGGACCCTCCTCAATTCTTAGTGCCTGGGGCTACCTTTGGGCAGATGGATGTGCCCATGGTGGTTAGTTCAAGTGCCAATGGAGACTAGTTCTGAGCCAGATTCCTAAGATAGAATCTGATTGGTTTGTCTTGGATCATGTGGTACCCAGTCAGCCAATGGGGGGAGGGGGGCAAATATACTAGACTAGAGGCCTGGTGCACAAAATTCGTATGGGGTGGGGGGGCTGGGAATCCCCTCAGCCCAGCTGCATCCTCTTCAATTCAGGACCCCTCAGGGGATGTTCGACTGCCGGTTTAGGCCCGATCTCTAGGAACATCCCTCTCACAATCTGGGACCCCTGGCTCCTAAGTGCTCCCTGATCACCCCTATTGCCTCTGCCTCAGCCCCCACCACTGTGGCTTTGTCCAGAAGGAAGTCAGATGGTCGGAAGATGTCCAGTCTCCCGGTCTAATTAGCATATTCCCCTTTTATTAGTATAGATGCCTTCTAAAGGAGTTCTCAAGGGATTCTCAGAGAAGGAGCTGGGATGGGCTGGTCCTCTCCCCAAAGGCTGGCCACTGCACTCTGCAGAGCAAATCTGACTGCGAGGTGTAGACTGCAGACAGCTTGGTGGCCTCCTATGTGGCAGCGGGCCTGAGGGCCCCAAGAATTCGCAAACCAGCCTGGTTCCCCACCCAGGTCTGTGCACAGCGTGCCCCTTGTGACAGCAGCTCAGACCCCTGCCCTCAGGCAGCACAGCTCTGCCCCAACAAGGATGGCAAGAGCCCTGTGAGGAATCTGAACTAGGTTATGGGGGGGAAGGCCAGCCTTTGCCGGTAGGAGCAGGTGGGAAGATACACACAGAGCGAGCGAGCGAGCAAGCAGAGGAATCCGAATAATGGTGATTCTGAGGGGCTTTTCATTACCCTCACCACAGCTCCCGTCCACAGCTGAAACACTGACACAGCCACCACAACAAGTCACCATAAAAAGCATGCTTTTTATAATAAAAAGACAGGATAAGCAATTTCCACGCAGGAGGATGCTGAGCATGCAGACACCAGTGCCTGCTCCAGATGGAACGTTGGAGAACCTTGTCTAACCAGCAGCATTTAACACTAATGTTCGCGCTGATCCAGCACCTTCTAAGGGCCAGGCGTCCATCCAAGCATCTCACATATCTATTCACCCATGAAACTCTCCTCACAACGCCAACAGGTAGGCACTAGCATCTCCATTTTACAGATGGGAACACTAAGGCGCAGAGAGGCCCAGGAACTTGCCCGAGGTCGCAGAGGTAGGATTCAGAGCTGGGCAGCCTGGCTCTGCTGTCATGCTTATAACCACTGCCCCCTACGCGCTGGTGTTTGTTTCAGGCACAGGGGTGCAGACCAAGACACACACACGTCTTGAGGGGGAAGGTAGCCATAAACAGCAATAACCCACATCGTGAACTGTCACTGTTACTTTAAGTGCTGCAAGCTTGGTGCTCTAAGATGATCTAGAAAAGGGCCCATCCTTGCCTGGAGGGGTCAGGGAGGACTTCTCTGCAGAAGTGATGCTGAGGTCTAGAGAGTGACAAGGAGTGGGCAGGCAAAGGGCAGCGTGTGAGGGAAGAGGCCCAGGTGAGAGGGAGCAGCGTGTACAGCGTGATCCAGCTAAGGCGAACACTTTGCTGAAGGTCACCCCAGGCAAAGGTGACCCTGCCCTGGCCTCCAGGTGACTGTGTGACTCTGCCCTGGCTCCCCACCTGTCACCACAGCGGAAAGCCCCCAGCTCTCTGAGGCAGCAGCAGGACAAACCTGTGGATGCGGGAGATATGTGCTCCCAAGGGACCCAGAGGACACTAATCACTTTAGTGCCTGGTTTGCAGGAGTCACGATGATTCAGGGAAAAAGCTGTTCGCTGGATTCTGGAAGGGAATTCAGCCGGCCCCGGCTACCCAGGCGTGGAGATGCTAATCAGAGGCCTGGGGAACTGCTCACCTTGAAAGTGGAGCCTGGTTCACGCAGACCAGCCCTGGCTTCTCTCCAAGGCCTTATTTGGACCCTGAGATCAAAAGCAAACACTGAGGTTGGAGAAGTGCTTTGGCCTCAGCCATCTGATGGATATTCTTGACAAGAATCGTCAATTTCTGGATCCCAATGGCAGTCACAAGAGGCTGGGTCATGCTCAAGGGCCAGGCACCAACCACGCTGCAGGGCAAGACAGCAGTTGAGGCTCACACGGGCCGGCTGGGCGAAGAGGGCTGCAGGGCAGCGAGGATAAGGGGAACTGACCCTCTCTACCCTTGGGTCAAAGCTGGTTTTGCCCTTCCTGAGGGAACCTTAATGTTCTTGACCTGTAGCCCCGAGGTTCTACTTCTGCAAATTACCCGCCACAGACTCCCCATAAGCACACAGCGTGTATTTACGAGGCTGCTCACTGCAAAGTGGCTGGAAATAGTTAAAACCTGCAAACTCTCCAAGCATATCCTGCATGGGCGCCCTCACCACTGACAACTAACTGGGCAGCCCAGGAAGAGAACATCCCAGCAAGGAACGGCCTCTGAGTCCCTGTGAGCTTAAAACAACATAAAAGGGACAAAATAATGTGCATTGTATTATTCCTCTTTTTTTTTTTTTTTAAAGATACGATTACTACAAGCTTTGAAAAAGCTATCTGAAGCATCTAAACCCCACTGTTAACAGAGGTTCTGTCTGGGGAATTTCATTTTTCAAACTTTCACATTTTATAGTGTAACATTGTGCAATGCTTGAATTTTTAGATGATGAGCATGTGTTATTTTTGCTTGAAGATCTTTTTAAAAAAATTCTTACCCAAGGATATTCTTTTCATTGATCTGTAGAGAGAGTGAAAGGGAGGGGAGACAGAGAGAAACATCGATGTAAGAGAGACACGACGACTGGTTGCCTCCCGCACTTGCCCCAATGGGGATAGGGGTGGGGTGGGGAGCAAACTTGCAACCGAGGTACCTGCCCTTGACCAGGAATTGAATCCACAACCTTTCGGTCCGAGGGCTAATGCTCTAACCACTGGCCAGGGCTGTCTTCCTTTTTCTAATGTGAGCATTGACCGCTATATACTTCTCTCTTTGTCCTGCTTTTGTACATCCCATAAATTTTGTCTTTGTTAAAAAAAAAATTGTCTTTGTTTTCATTTGACCTCCAGATATTTTCTAATTTCCCTTTGACCCATTGGTTGCTTAAAAGTGTGTGTTTAGCCCTGGCCGGATGGCTCAGTTGGTTGCAGCAGCATCCCATACACCCAAAAGGGTTGCAGATTTGATCCCTCATCTGGGCGTGTACAGGAGGCAACCTTTTCCTTCCTTCAATACTCACTCGCTGGATCCCCCTACCGTGCTAGGCCATGGGAGGGACAGACATCAACTCTTCTGTGAAATGGGGATAATGATTGTCTTAGTCTATTCGGGCTGCTGTAACAAAACACTACAGATTGGGTGGTGTATAAACAACATTTATTTCTCAGGGTTCTGGAGGCTGGGAAATCTAAGATCAAGGAGCCGGTATACTGGGGATCTTGTGAGAACCTGCTTCCTGGTTCATAGAGGGTTGTCATCTTGCTGGGTCCTCACATGATGAAAGCAGGGAGGGAGCTCTCTGGGGTCTCTTGTAAAAGGGCACTAATCCCATTCTTTCAACTTATGACTTTTGGGGGGACACAAACCTTCAGTCTATAGCAATGATGGCATCTGAGGAGATCTCAGGAGCACAGTGCTCACCCCAGGGTGAGATCAGTACAGAAGCTGTTGTTATTTAGAGAAAGAGAAGTGACAACACCAAGGCCTTCTTTAAAGCCAACCGCCTGGTCTGGGGCTGTGTCCCTGGTGCTGATTTCTACCCACACCCAACCAATCCTCAGGCCTGTTGTGAACGTTTCCACTTGTATCCCCAGTGCTTATAACAATGCCAGGCGCATAGTGGGCACTCTGCTTTTGTTTTAGTCAAGCTGGCACTACTCTAAGCACTTTACAAATGTCAACTCATGCACTATGCATAACATCACTGGGAAGTAAGTGGTATATTCCCATTGTAGAGATCTGGAAACCGAGGTCACACAGTCAAGAAGGGGCAGAGTCAGAATTTGAATGTTGAGCCATGTTTGTTGAAGGAATGAAGGAAGGAAAAGCTGAGGTGCAGGGTCTTGGGTCTCTAGGGCCCTTAGCAACCCCCACCCTCACTCCCCCGTGGTTCCACAAGTGAAAAGTGGGGACTGAAACTGGGAGGATGGGACCCAGGCCAAATAGGACATGAATTCAGGGTTCCCAGCTCACAGCCCCGTGATCCCAGGCAGTCAGGAGTGTGGGATGTGTCCGAAAGCCCACGTGTTAGGTTCCCTACCGTCACTGAAAAGAAGTCCATCATGAGTTGAGTAGAAGGGACAGGTTACAACACAGAGTGTGATGTTAATAGTCTACGTTTGATAGGCACTTCCCATGTGCCAGGTAATTTACAAAGCTCTTTATATACATTACCACCTCGTGGAATCCTCAAAGTATGGCCAGCCCTGGGGCTGGGTGGCTGCTCAGTTGGGAAAGTCATCCCATACACCAAAAAGGTTGTGGGTTCGATTCCCGGTCAGGGCACATACCTAGGTTATGCGTTCGATCCCTGGTTGGAGCAAGTATGGGAGGCAATCTATCAATGTTTCTCTCTTATACCTTTCTCTCTTTCTCTCTCTCTCCCCCCTATCCTTCCTCTCTCTCTAAAAGTCAATTTTAAAAAATATCCTCCAGTGAGGATTAAAAAAAAAGTTTGGTCCTAGCCGGTTTGGCTCAGTGGATAGAGCGTCAGCCTGTGGACTGAAGGGTCCCAGGTTTGATTCCGGTCAAAGGCATGTACCTCGGTTGCAGGCTCCCCCCCGGCCTGGGCCCTTTTGGTGCACATGTAGGAGGCAACCAATCGATGTGTTTCTCTCACATTGATATTTCTCTCTGTCTTTCCCTCTCTTTTCCACTCTCTCTGAAACTCAATGGAAAAATGTCCTCAGGTGAGGATTAAAAAAAAAAAAAAGTTTGACCACTAAACCCATTTTACAGCTGTCAAAACTGAGGCTCAGAGACTCCAAGCAGCTGGCTCCAGGTCACAGAGCTAACAGGTAGGTGGGGGAGGCTAAGACTCACATGCCGGGGTGATTGCCCTGTCCCAGCTGCTCCCCCTGGCCCCCACACTGTCCCCGATGCCTCACCACTGATGATTTTCATGTTTGAAAATAATAGCTGTTGCTGACAGTAACAGGAGGGACTGTGACTAAGAACTCAGAAAATCAGCAGAGCTCAGCAAGGGCTAAAGGGCTGTGTGTGTGCCAGTACCTGGGAGGACAGGAGGTGAGCTGGGAACATGTCAGGAAACACGGCCCTGAGCACTGGGTGAAAGGTGTCGGACTCCTGCCCGCTTATGTAAGCTCCGTGTCCACCTGCTGACTCCTGGCCCACTGGGTGTGTATGTGTGTGTTGGGTGGGGGGCAGGGTGGGGTCCGAGAAGGTCCAGAAGGCCGAGTCTAGCTCGGAAGGTCTCCTAGCACATGGTCAGGCTGCCTGAGAAAGGCCTGAGCCAGCCCTTCCCTCCAGCCCAGGCCGGGGCTGGCGGCCACAGGGGCACTTCCGGGAAATGGGCCGCCCCCTCAGGAAGGCGTCCTTCAGGAAGCCCCCTCCACGGTTTTGGTCTGACTTTGCACAGAAGGAATTCCACTGGACTCCCTTCCTCAGTGGCTCTGTGCCATATTCTCTTCTCTCACAATGTGTGTAACTGGGCAAGGCTGTCATTACCTCTACTTTGTGGGTGAGGACACTGAAGGTGAAAGAAGAACTTGCTTGAAGCAAGAGGGCCAGGGAGCGGCAGGGCTGGGAGTTGAACCCAAGTCATTTTAGGCAGAAGGAAGGCCCTGTGAACCTACGTGCTCGTGAAGTTATCTGGAGACCCAGGGGCAGGCCGAGAAGGGAAAGTGGAAGGGGGTAAATTTCTGAGTCTTACCAGGAGGCAAAGGTCAGGTAGGGAGCTGGCCTGGAATAATTACACCATCCTCTCTCTGTACCTTCCATGGCTCCCCATTACCTTTAGGATAAAGCACAACATCCTTAACATGGCCTGCAAGGCCCTCCTGTGGGAGGGGGCCTGCCTGCCTTTAGCCTTGCCCTCGCCTCCTGCAGATCCTGGGCTCTGCATTCTCCCAGCTCAGACTTCCCCTCCGACTCCCCTCTCTCCTGGCTGACTTCTACCCACTCATCAGGCTTGGGCTCACATGCCTGTTCCTCGGGCTAGCCTGCCCTGACCACACACACCCGGTCAGGCCCCTCTGTGTTCTCCCTCATCCCTGAACCACAGCCCCAGGCCCAAGGCAGATGGTGTGAAAAACATCTGTCAGTCAAAAAGGAATGAATGGCCCTAGCCGGTTTGGCTCAGTGGATAGAGCGTCGGCCTGCGGACTGGAGGGTCCCAGGTTTGATTCCGGTCAAGGGCATGTACCTTGGTTGCAGGCACATCCCCAGTAGGGGGCGTGCAGGAGGCAGCTGATCGATGTTTCTCTCATTGATGTTTCTAACTCTCTATCCCTTTCCCTTCCTCTCTGTGAAAAATCAATAAAATATATTTTTTAAAAAAAAGGAATGAGTGATGTGAACGAATGAAGTGCTTGGCAGACCTTGGAAGGCTGTGGTCGGAAGCAGACACAGGGCTGAGCTGTGGGCCATAGTAATGACAGTCCTGCCAGGGTAGGGCCAGGTCTCAGAGCCAGAACACTGAAGTTTGGACTTTGTTCTGTCAGCAATTTGGAGTCCTGAGCTGAGAGCATGTGGGAGCCGAAGCCCTGGTTTAAGAGGGTAAAGCTGGCCTGAAAGCCATGGCGGGAGACAGGCTGCTCTGGGGAAAGTCGCCCGAGGGTCTCTGGACACAACGGACATGCAGTAAACGCACCTGAAATCGGGTTGGGCATTGGGCCTCGGCCTTCACACTCACTAATCAAATGTGCTCAATAGCCCCAGGGGGCAGGGACTGCTGTGGGCCCTGCTGGACAGATGGGGAAACTGAGGTCAGAGAGGTTGAGTGATCTGCCCCAAGTTACAGAGGGACTCTCCATTTAAATGGAATTTAAAACTCAGTTCCTCACCCACATTTTGTTTTGTTAATCCTCACCAGAGGATATTTTTTTCATTGATTTTTTAGAGAGTAGAGGGGGTAAGGGGGAGAGAGAGAGAGAGAGAGAGAGAGAGAGAGAGAGAGATGAGAGACACACATCAATTGTTGCCTCCCACAATGCACTCCTCGCACATGCCCCTGCAACCCAGGTAGTGTCCTTGACCAGATATCAAACCTGGGGCCCTTTGGTCTGCGGGCCGATGCTCTAACCACTGAGAAAACCTGGCCAGGGCGCTAGCCACATTTTGAGTGTTCACTACCCACGTGGCTGTGGCTAGCAGTTACCACTGGGCAGTGCAGCTATGGGATGTGTCCATCACGTGGAAAGTTCCATGAATAGTGCTGCTCTAGACCACGGAGGTGGACAGGACCTCAGAGACCATTTAATTCAACGCTCTTCTTCAACAGGCGAAGAAAGAGAGGTCAGGAACTGGATCAAAGTGACACGGTGAGTCAGTGACAGGGTGGAGCTCAAAACCCAGGCTCCTGACTCCCAATCTAGTGCTCACTTCACTGAAGTAGGTGGACTCCTCTGAGCTGGGGCTTGATAAGGGGCTTCTGTGAGGCAAAAAGACACCATAAGCAAAGTCCAGAGACAACTAAATGGAAGAAATGCTTTAATATCGGTAACAGAGGGTGATATTCACAATATGTATGTAATAAGCTACTACAAACATATAACAAAAATAAATGAGTACTTCAGTGTAAAATATGGGCAAAGGCCCGGCCAGTGTGGTTCAGTTGGTTGGAGCACAGTCCCATATACTGAAAGTTCGTGGGTTCAATTCCCGCTTAGAGCACCTACCTAGGTTGCGGGACTGATCATTGTTTCTCTCTCTCTCTCTCTCTCTCTCTCTAATTTTGTTTTGTTGTTTCTCTCTCTTTCTCTCTTTCCTTTTCTCTCTCTCCCTAAAATCAATGAAAGCATGTCCTTGGGTGAGAATTTAAAACAATTAAAAAAAAAATATGGACAAAGGGTAGGGCCAGGCAATTTACAGAATAAATTCAAACTGCCAAAACTATGGCAAGGTGCTGTAATGCCAGTGTAAGGCATGCAAGCACAGCAGCATAGCTTTTTTTCTTTTTCATCAAACAGATTGGAAAAGATGGAGAAAGTGGGGGAGCAGGCACTGTCTTTATACAGTTGGTGGGAGTATAACTGGGTCTGACCTCTTTGGAAGGCAGTTTGGCAGCATCATTCAACAGTAAATATGCAAATTCCCTTTGACTCAGTAACCCCTGGGTGGAAACCCCGGGCCACCTGACTCCGGATCCCGTGTTCTGAACCGTGACTACCCTCTGTGATGGTCAGGCTTGGGTTGGAAAGGGCAGAGTTGGCTGATCAACGGGGAGACTTGTGGGCTTGGCCGTGGGAGGCTGAAGCAGGACAGATCACCATGGGCGACTTCTTTGGAGCCTTTATCTCCTTGTGTGACTGGCTCAGATATTACTGAGGAGCCCAGCACAAATCAATAGCTCCTTGGTCAGCCGCTGGGGTGGCCCGGCTGCCATTCCAGTTCTGCAAATAACTGGAGCCCCGTCACCGGTGAATCAGCACTGACCGCCCTTGGCAAGCAGGGCTGGGAAGGCAGCGTGGCGTGGCGCTCTGCGCTGGGTGTCAGGTGACTGAGAAAGCGGGCCAGCAGGGTAGCTGTCTTCAGGACGATTTGGGT
Source organism: Myotis brandtii (assembly GCF_000412655.1). Lineage (NCBI taxonomy): Eukaryota > Metazoa > Chordata > Mammalia > Chiroptera > Vespertilionidae > Myotis > Myotis brandtii. The sequence goes on from NW_005370657.1 coordinate 1,304,871, forward strand.
GTGACATTCTCCACCCCTACCTCAGTTTCCCCTGTCTCTGTTTCTTTCCCGTTCCCTTCCTTTCTTTCCTTTTTTCTCCTTCTCTCCTCCTGCCCTCCCTCCCTCTCTTCCAAGGAGTGCCAAACATGCACCAGATATTGTGACAAAAAACAGAAGGCCAGGCACCCTCATTTTCCCTGCACACAGATCGTTGGCAGCTTGGGGGCACAGAGGAGGGAGTAAACATTGTGCCTGATGTGGAGGGAACGGGGTGGAAGAGGGTGCTTGAGCTGAAGGTTGACACTTAGTCGGTGTCACCGGGCAGGCAGGGGAACAAGGACAGGACCTTTGGGCAGGGCTGCAGGAGCCCAAGGGAAGCGAGCAGGGAGGGGCGGAGCTGCTGCTTACCGAGGGGCCTGAATGCGAGACTAAGATACTTGGATTTTATCCAGAGGGTGATGGAGAAGCATCGGCTTTTGTTTATCATATTATATCCATCTATCTAACATGTTATTACATTATAAATACAATTCATCATACTATAAAAATCAAACAATACCCAAGAATTTTTATTAAAATAGAGTAAAAATTGCCCTCTAGTCCTGGCAGGTGTGGCTCAGTGGATAGATCATCAGCCTGCACACTGAAAGGTCAAGGGGTTTTGATTCCCAGTTAAGCACATGTCCCTGGGTTGCAGGTTTAATCCCCGGTCAGAGCAGAAGGCAATTGATAGATATTACTCTCTCACATCAATCTCTCTCTCTCCCTTCCCCTTCTCTCAAATCAATAAGCATGTCTTCAGGTAAGGATTAAAAAAACACACAAAAACAACCCTGGGAATATTCAAAAGTCTAATTGAGTAACTGTTATCATTGCACAGCATGTGCTGAGCTCCTCCTCTGAAACGTGTGCCCTTTCTCTTCCCATCGCCCTGGCTCCACTCTGGTCTGAGCCACGAGTCTCCCGTTGGGATGCTTGTGATACCCTCCTTACCTGGCCGCCTGCTTCTGTTCGTGCCCCTGACAATCAACCCATTCTCCATAGAGCATCCAGAGGGAACTTCTAAAAAGGTATTTTGGATCTTGTCACTAGCTTGCTTACATCCTCCAATGGTGTCCCCTTGGGCTCAGAACAAATTCTAAACTCCTAGGCCCACAGGGCCCATGTGAGCAGGCTCCTGCCAGACCTCATGCCTCTTTCCTCCCTCTACTCCCCTTCAGTCACACTGAATCCCCCAAAACATGCCAGCTTCTGCCTCAGCCCCCGGAGCTTCCTGTGCTTGGGTCCCCTTTATTAGTTAAGTCTGGGTTGAGATAACATCTCATAGAGACCTTCCTTGACCATCCCATGTCCATCAGGACCCTCAACCCAATCACCCTCTCTAACACTTCCCTGGGGCTCCTTCTCTAGACCAGTTGTCTGATTGTCTTGTGAGGCACTGGTCTCCTTGTATGTCTGATCAGGGTCTCAGGGAGGGAGGACAGGCTATTCTTGGGAAATGGGGTAGGAGGGGGTGGTTGGAGAAGTATGGAGGTGCTAGCCTGGAGTCCCTGATGACCACTCCTTCAGATCCTTACATCCCTCCAGCCTAAGCCTCTTACAGTCTCTTGAAGCCCTTCATGTTTTCTGGAAAGGTTGGTATTCAGTGCAGTGGAGCTAGGACTCTAGTCCAAGCTTGTTTCACCCCGGATGAAGCATCCTATTCTGATATCACACTCTCTCCCTACCCCAGGCATCATCTGGGAAATGAAGGAAGGGAAACTTCCTGGGTTCCCAGCCCTGAGGTTGCAAAGAGATGAATACCCACCCACCAGAGCTAAGTCTGGCAGCCAGGCCCCCACCCTGCTTCCTGTTAGAGTGGCCCGGGGTTACTCACGGTCACAGCTGAGGAGCCAGCCAGGTCTTGGGACATCGTTGGCTGGCTCCCTCTTCTGAAATCCCCTCCTGGGGTCAGGTAGCCATAGGCTCTTGCCCCGTGGAGCAGGCCCGGCCAGGATTAATGAGAACACACCCCATGTAAAGTCTCCAGACCTCAACTTCCTTGGCTGTAAATGGGGGTACATAAATGGGAGCTGCTAATATCATTATTCTTCTATCTGGTGTTCTCTAAATTATGGGATAAACTGGAGAGAAATACAGGGTGGGGCAAAAGTAGGTTTACAGTTGGGAGTATGCAAATCAGTTTATTCTTATATTATTATTTATTATTGTACTATTGTCCATATAAACAACTGTAAACCTACTTTGCCTCACCCTGTACAGGTTGATACCCGTTTTCTGGCTGGGAAGCTGGAAGAAATCAGAAATCTGAGTTCTCAAGTTACATGTATGGACCTAACTCATCTCCAAATCTAATCAATCTGTCTCAAATTCCCCCCAGACCCACCCTCTCATTTCCCCCCAGCGCTGAGGTTCCACCATCATCATCTCTTGCCTGGACAAGTTGACACCCATTTTTCTGGCTGGGAAGCCGGAAGAAATCAGAAATCTGAGTTCTCAAGTTACATGTCTGGACCTAACTTATCTCCAAGTCTAATCCATTCTGTCTCTCAAATTCCCCCCAGACCCACCCTCTCGTTTCCCCTCAGCGCTGAGGTTCCACCATCATCATCTCTTGCCTGGATCACAACAGGCCCTTCACCTGTTTCCCACCTTCTCCCCTCCATTCCACCTGCAGTCAGAGTAAGCTCTTTACAACAAAAAAATCTGTCTGGGTCACTCTCCTGCTCAAAATGTGTGAATGACTCCTTTCCTTACTGTGGTCTACAAGACTCAAGATCCAGCCACTACAGACTTCCCAGCCCCATCTCTTTTAAAATATATTTTTATTGATTTCAGAGATGAAGGGAGAGAAAGAGAGAGAGAGAGAAACATCGATGAGAGAGAATCATGGATCAGCTTCCTCCTGCACGCCCCCTACTGGGGATCCAGCCCACAACCCGGTCCTGTGCCCTGACCTGGAATCCAACCGGGACTTCCTGGTTCCTAGGTCCACACTCAACCACGGAGCCATCCCCATCACTTGCCTAATTGCTTCCCCGCCCCCTATTGCCAAAATGCAGCCAGATGGAGGTACTCACAGCTTTCTGGGGGCACTGTTCTCTCTGGCCGCTGGGCCTCTGGAGGCTCCCTCCGCTTGGACCCTGTCTAAGCCAGCGCATGCATCCTGTGGGTTGCTTGGATTATTTTCTGTCGGAAGCCTTCTGAGTCCCCATCCCCACCACCCTGCCTCCACTGAGCACCCCCAGTTCCCTGTAAGCCCCCTATTACAATCCTCATCCGCCAGATTTGTCGCTGTCTGCTTCACCTGTTCTTGCGCTTGGAGAGGTTGGAGAGCGCAGGCCCACCAGACTCACTGCATTTGAGGACCGAATGAATGAACTACATATGTCCAAGGCCTGGGAGGTTCAAGGCTCCGGAAGCGGTCTCTGCACCTAGGGCAGTTAATCTAGTTAGCTTCTTATCTAGTCAATGACAAAAGGCTTTAGGGAGCAGTTTGGGATGGAAGAAGCTGGGTCTATCACAGGTTGGTGGCGAACAGCTCCAAATCGACCCCTCCGCCAAGCATTTGCAGACACTTGTCTCCTCAGAGCTGAGAACTAGAGATAAAGACGCTGTAAGACCTGCTTGGTCTAGTCCCCCCACCTCTCTGGTGTGTTTTCTTGGGGGGGTGGGGGGAGGATGGGACTTGCTACCTTCTGGGTCTAATTAAATGGTCAGCGAGCTCAGGTCGCGGGGGACACCAGAGGGCCATTCTAGCCGTGGTGTTCACATTGTTTCTTCTCTTCATTGTTTCTTTTTTCCTTCGCTCTTGCCCTCCTCCTTGCTCCGCCAGCCCCGGCTTCCCGCCCTACGACCTCCCACTGCCTTCCCCCGGCCCCTCTCTCTTTCACTCCGCTCCGCCCCGACC
>NW_005370657.1:1317800-1318954 GCF_000412655.1 Myotis brandtii
GCTTCCTCCTGCACGCCCCCTACTGGGGATCCAGCCCACAACCCGGTCCTGTGCCCTGACCTGGAATCCAACCGGGACTTCCTGGTTCCTAGGTCCACACTCAACCACGGAGCCATCCCCATCACTTGCCTAATTGCTTCCCCGCCCCCTATTGCCAAAATGCAGCCAGATGGAGGTACTCACAGCTTTCTGGGGGCACTGTTCTCTCTGGCCGCTGGGCCTCTGGAGGCTCCCTCCGCTTGGACCCTGTCTAAGCCAGCGCATGCATCCTGTGGGTTGCTTGGATTATTTTCTGTCGGAAGCCTTCTGAGTCCCCATCCCCACCACCCTGCCTCCACTGAGCACCCCCAGTTCCCTGTAAGCCCCCTATTACAATCCTCATCCGCCAGATTTGTCGCTGTCTGCTTCACCTGTTCTTGCGCTTGGAGAGGTTGGAGAGCGCAGGCCCACCAGACTCACTGCATTTGAGGACCGAATGAATGAACTACATATGTCCAAGGCCTGGGAGGTTCAAGGCTCCGGAAGCGGTCTCTGCACCTAGGGCAGTTAATCTAGTTAGTTTCTTATCTAAGTCAGTGACAAAAGGCTTTAGGTAGCAGTTTAGGCTGGAAGAAGCTGGGTCTATCACAGGTTGGTGGCAAACAGCTCCAAATCAACCCTTCCGCGAAGCCTTTGCAGACACTTGTCTCCTCAGAGCTGAGAACTAGAGATAAAGACGCTGTAAGACCTGCTTGGTCTAGTCCCCCCACCTCTCTGGTGTGTTTTCTTGGGGGGGTGGGGGGAGGATGGGACTTGCTACCTTCTGGGTCTAATTAAATGGTCAGCGAGCTCAGGTCGCGGGGGACACCAGAGGGCCATTCTAGCCGTGGTGTTCACATTGTTTCTTCTCTTCATTGTTTCTTTTTTCCTTCGCTCTTGCCCTCCTCCTTGCTCCGCCAGCCCCGGCTTCCCGCCCTACGACCTCCCACTGCCTTCCCCCGGCCCCTCTCTCTTTCACTCCGCTCCGCCCCGACCGAGGAGGCGAGCCTAGTCTCGCGGCGCACCAATCCAAGAGCCCCGTTCCGTCCCTGCCTCTCCAAGTCCCGCCCCACGACGCCAACCACCAATCACGCTCCGCGCCCGCTCCGCCGGACCACCCAATCGCGGACGAGCTA
>NW_005370657.1:1319716-1340078 GCF_000412655.1 Myotis brandtii
GACGGGTCGCTCCGACCGGGGCCCTCGGACTCCGCTCCCTGCCTGCTCGGCCTCCTCCGCCACCATCTGGGCGGGATCCGGCTCTGGTGTTTTGAGGAGGGGGTGTGGTGTCGGGAAAGGAATCCTGGGGATTTCTGGCTCTCCCCCTTTTTTGGCCTTCGGGGCTTCAGACTCAGGGAACTCGCTCATGGCTTTCTTGATGAAGAAGAAGAAGTTCAAGTTCCAAACCACGTTCACCCTGGAGGAGTTGACGGCGGTCCCCTTCGTGAACGGGGTCCTCTTCTGCAAGGTCCGATTGCTGGATGGCGGGGATTTTGTCAGCTTGTCGTCCAGGTAAGGCGCTGGGGCAGTCTCGCCTGCAGGGGGTGGGGGGTGGGGTGATAAGCGACATCTAGCCACTTGGCAAGTGTGGAAGCGCCCCTTGGGGCCCAGAGAGTCCTGAAGGTTATGTGTGTCTGGGACAAGTTTGCACAAGGCAGGTAGGGCTGCACGATCTGGGAGGTCTGGGCCCGAGGGATCTGACAGGGTGCCCGCACCCCTGTGCAGGGGGTCTATTTTTCAGCCCTCTCTTGGGGCCCTACATGCAGCCTGCTGGAGCTCCATTCTGCAGACCTGCACAGAGCCCAGAGGGTTTGTGCCATGAGAGGCCGAGATGGGGAGGATTGTTCCAGGCCGCCTTGCACCCAGATGGCCACTCAGGCTGTCCGTGATTCAGAGCCCGGGGCAGCCACAGTGTCCCAGGCACTCCCGGCTCTGGGAAGGCCAGACCCAGGTACACCCCGTCTGCCTGGAGGGAGGTGGCTGGATGGTGGCTTGCCCAGCCCCCTCTGAGTGACAGCCCTCCTCTAGCTGGAGCTGGGCTGCTTTGCATTGCAAATGCCCTTGTCAAGGAGGTTGCAGCCCTCTCTGAAAGAGGCTTGATCAACTTTGGTTTTGTGGTCCCCGTCCTGCAGGTCCAGCTGCCCAGCTCACTGACGAGGGCGACTGAGTTCCCCAGCTGCACCCACTGACTGGGTCAGGTAGTCCTGGCCGCCAGGGAGAGCGCCTTGGAGTTTGACAGAGAGGGGTTGGCGTCCTCGCGGTGTCACTTTCTGGGCCCAATACAGGTGGCTGTGCGTGTTGTGGAGATGTTTCAGGAGATAGAAGGCGGCGCAGGGCCTGGCCCAGTGCCTAGGACATGCTGGCTCCCTTCCCTGGTCTGTCCCTCTGCTCCTTGGGCCTCCTTGTGGACCCGGTTCGCTGGAGCTGCACCACGGTGTTCTGGGTGGGGTGCTTGTTAACAGAGGGAGAAACTGAGGCCCAGAAAGAGGAAGTAAGTGGCTTGCCAGGGACTTGTCAGTAGGCAGTTGTCAGCTGAACTTGGCTTGTTTGGAGACCTGTTGGATGTATCTGGTGGCTGAATGTTCTGTTGGGAGGAGAGCCATGCAGCCTAACCCAGATTTAGGAATCTGTGGTGTGGACAGGGTGGGGTGCCTTTTTGGTGCATTTGGGCCCACTCAGGCCTGGAGGTTATCCAGTCTACTGGGAGCTGCTTATCTGAGGAATTCAGACAAGAGCTGCCCTTTGTTGAGGGGTGGGTAGTGGGGATGGGGTGGTGGATATACGGTTGCTAAGGAAGCCTGTGATCCCGGGGCCACCCACAGCCCAAGGCTTCAGGGAAGGGGCTGTGCTCAGCTGGGGCCTGGGGTTGGCCACTCACTGGCTGGGTGTCTCTGGGCGTTACCTAACCTCTGTCATTCCAGCAACCAGCAGTTATTGGTGCTGTGCTCTCCATTTTACTAGCACCTTTCGCTGAGCTCTTTGACCATGGGACAGAGTGGAGGTTGGGCTGGGGGTGGGACTGTAGGATTATTATCCCCATTTTATTTATTGATTGATTTGAGAGACAGAAACATTGATGTGAGAGAGAAACATCAATTGGTTGCTACTCAAACACTCCCCGACCAGGGATCCAACCTGGAACCTGGGGCGGGTATGTGCCCTGACCAGGAATCGAACCCACCACCATTTGGGGTACGGACGACGCTCCAACCAAGTGAGCCACCCAGCCGGAGCTATTATCTCCATTTTATAGAGATGGAAACTAATGCTCAGAGAGGGAGTGATTTGCTTGAGTTAATACAGCAGAGCCCAGATTCAAACACAGGATGTGCTTTTAACCATTATCTGTTCTGCCTTTGAGCCTTAGTTTCCAATTCTGTGAAATGGGAGAGGTCACACCCACCCCTAGAGTTGTGGGGGGGATGAATAATGTGTATGCCATGTCTGGCTCAGCAAATTGTTGCATCATTTGTTTCTATGGCAGGGGGCCCATCCTTAGCTCCTCCCAGGTCTTAGGGGGACCAGCTAGAGTCAGCAGGAGGCCTACGTGTGAGCTGGGGGTCTTGGATCCTCCTGAGGAATTGTTATTCAGTCCCAGGCTGAGGTCTCTCCTGGCCTCCTAGGCCCTGGGGCTACTGTCACCCTACCTGTCTGCCTTTCCATTGCTCTAAAACCTGCCCCCTCATCCGGGAAAATCTAGAAAGTTCCAGGTCTCAGCTCACAGCTGCTGGGTTTCACCTCTGCCTTCCCTTCTTCCCTCTTGGCAACGGGCCATGGATTCCCTGAACCAGGCCCAGCCCTAACAGCCTTTCCCAGCCCTCACTGTGGATGAAACCTGAGTGGGGCCGAGGAGGGAAGAGCTGACACTGAGCCCCCCAAAGCTGGACTCTGGGTGCCTGTTTGCTGCTGCGCAGGTGTGGCTGGAGGGAGCAGACATCAGTGTTGGGATCTGAGGCTGCTTTAGAGCTTTGGATTTTGTTCAGGAGATAGGGGTTTCTGGTGTTTTGGTGTGTTTTTTTTAACCCCTCCACTCCAGTCCCACCCACGCTGGTCTGCAAGCTGAGAGCCCCACCTCACCGCCTACCCCTCCAACGAACAGGCTCCGATGTTTTGGAGTTGGGGAGGGTTAGGGGTGATGAGTCTTGCTTAGATCCTGGACCCAGATCCAGCAGCATACTCGCCTCAACGCCAGGGACCCCTTACATAGCCCAGAGACTGGTGGCAGCCGCAAGGTGGTGTCTGAGAGAAGCAGGCTCGAGGCCCCACCCATGCAGCACCCGCCTTCCTAGTTGGAGTGTTTTCCTATGTGCTGGGTGCCATAGCAACAGCCGGGTACACAGCTCGAGCCTGACCCATTTTGAGCAGGTAGAACAGGTGGTTTGTCGCACTGTTCCCAGCGTCATCTTTCTGACGCCTCCTTACGAACCACAGCCCTCACAGCTACCATGTTCTGGGTGCCTGTGCTGTGCGCCAGGTGCTGTGCCGGGAGTCATAGGGCAGCTGCCAAGGTCCAGTTGCAGAGTTTGCAAATGGTAGGTCCGCTAACCCTCTTGGCCATCCAGAGAGGCACCCGGGCCAGAGAGGTGAAGCCACAAGCTGTAGGTCACTCGGCTGGTAATTAAATTGGGAAAATAACCCTTTTATCATTAGGGTTTAAACTGCCTTTGATTGTTCATTTACCGTATGCCAGGCACCTGCTGAGCACATGCAGTGCATGATCTCCAAACCACCCCATGAGTTGATGAGGAAACTGGGGTCAGGAGGCCTAAAGTGATTGGCCCATGTCACTCAGCCAGGGAGCAGCAGAATTGTGATTTAAATTTGGGCTGATCCAGCTAGAAAGTCCTGCTTGGCCTTGGCGGCAGAGGACTGGAAGCAGCTCTGGCCCCATGTGATGTCCCCAGACCTTCGAAGAAGATTCTTTCCAGTGGGTTGGGGGTTATAGGAAAATCCAGATAGGGATCATTTTGAGGCACTGAGCTAGATCCTGTGAGATCTGAGGATAAGGGGCCCTGGGGACATAGATGGGGGTGGGACTGAAGTCACTGCCATGGATTTGGGGCCAGGCACAGACTGGCACCGTGGTATAGTGAGCATGTGCCAAGGACCCTGCCCGGAGGGAGGCCTTCTAAGCAGGTGCATCCAGATGGCATCTGGGAGGGGTTTCCAGGGGTTTCCAGGGGGTGGGGAATATGCACAGGTCCCAGCCAAGTCTGGTGAGTCTAGAAGCAGTGGGTTGGGCTGTGTTCCCCTCAGGGTGGGCTGGGAGCCAGTTTCCAGCCTCAAGCTCGTCTGTCCTTCAGGCAGGCAGAATCCCAGCCGTCTTGAGAGGTCTCTGTGTGCAGCTGGCACTGGTCCTGTGGCCTGCCCCAGGCACGTGGCTGGTGGTGTCAGGGAAGAGAGTGAGAGGGAGGTGTTGATTTACCTTACAACAAGTCCTCTCTGGAGGAGACAGGCAGAGTGTCTCCTCAGCCAACAGATGAGGAAACTGAGGCCTGGGGCAGAGAAATGGCTTATTTGGGTCACTTCATGGCAGGAGCTAAGGGTGAGCTGGGCGTGTTCTGGTTTGGCCTGACCTCTGTCCCTGGTGCCTCAGTACCCCTTTTTGCATGAAGGGGACAGGGAGGACCAGAAAGATAGGAGGGGCCCCTCCAGGGGCTCTTTCTGCTCTGGACTTGGATGCCAGGCTGTCCAAGAAGCAGACTGTGTGACTTGGGGAGATACCTCCCCCTTCCCTTCTTTTAGGGCAGCTTTGAATCTTCAATTGTCTCTTCAGTGGGGTTTTTATTTGGGCAACCTGTTGAAAGAGGGCACTGCCTTCCCTCCGTGGGCCAGGCTTTGAACCAGCTGGAATGGGAGGCCTCAGAGGGATGCTTGAGATTTTTGGGGCATGAAGAAGGCCTTGGACAGGTCAATTCTGCAGCTGGAAGCCCGGTGCCCAGGTCTGGCCAAGCCAGGTCTTTGCACATAAACCACAGGCTTGGCCAGGCCTCCGATTCCCCGAGGCTTCCTCTCCCTCCCTTCTTGGAAAAGGCTGCCGAATGCCACTGGAATCTGCTCGCCTGAGGTGCCTGCTCTCATACATCTTGGTGGGAGGGACACGGTTTGTGAGGGGGCGGGGATGTGGAGGTGCTGTGGGATCCCAAGGAGGGCAGGGCATTCATTTTCCGTCACCGAGCAGGAGCACTGGAGACTGAGTTTGGAGAGGGAGGAAGAGGCCACGTTTCTTGAGCACCCCCTTGGTGTCCTGGCCTTTCAGGGATAAATGGGACCAGACAGCCCTGCTTCCATGAAACTCCCCATGGAGGGGGGACAGGTAGATCTGGGACAGGTCCTCCCCAGAATTCCATGAGATTCTGGTGGACCAATTGGGGAAGGCATTTCTGTGCGGTCATCTGTCCATTTGTTTGATTGGGCACCCACCCCAGGCTGGACACAGTCCTTGACTTCATGGAGCTCATGATTTTATGATGGGGCACATCATTGCAACGGGGAGGAGGGCGTCCGTGAGTAACTGGCTCTTTAGAGAACCCAGAAGGCCAAGGAGAATTGGATTGGAGAGAGGTTGGGAAGAGCCTTTAGGGTCAAGGCCCTTGGCTACAGGGCACTCAGTCTAGGCAAAGGGCTGGCATGGTAGGGGTGCAAAGAGGGCAGGAAGGGGATGGAGTGAATGAAGATATGGGGGGGAGGGCTAGACTGTTCCTGACCTTGGGGATCTCGCCAAGGGGCAAGGAAGCAGTGTGGCCTGGTTTGCCAGTTAGACTAATGGCTCTTGGCTGCTGGTGGAGACGATGAAGGGAGAAGGCCTGACATACCCCGGAAGGGACCGCTGAGTTGGCTGGGCAGTGGCAGACAGAGCGGACAGGTGGGTGTCCTCATCTTGAAGTGCTTGGCACCACATCTAGCACTTGGTAGGTGCCGGAAGATGGACGTTCAGAGGGTGCCCAGTAGCCAAACGTAGCCGGGCTTTTTTTGCCTCATACAGTGCTCTAATAGTTTTTGCAACGTAAACATCCAGACTTTCGGTATCTTTTAAATTGGAGATTCTGGCAGTTTTTGACCCAAGGGGCTTTGCAGCCGCCTCCTCTGAGGGCTGCCTGCTCTAGGCTTCTCCTGACCCCACTTCCTACCCTGAGATCCCTGACCATGGTTTTGCCTCCCTCCTTTTACTCGGGCCAGCCTGGTCGCTGGGGTCCCTGTGGAAGGCCTTCCACGTGCAGTCGGGGAGGCATGAGGAGGCGGACCCCCGTGGAGAGAAGTCCTGCTCGCAGGCCACAGAGGCCGCCCCTGCCAGCTAGGCGGTGGCCTCAGGCCAGCTTCTGGTTTCCCTTGGGGCCAGACCACGCTGCTGCTGCCCTTGGTGAAGCCCGAAGCTACCCAGCCTGTGCCTGGCCTTGGTGTCTGCTCCTCAGACCTGGCCTTTGCAGCCGCTGGCCACACCATTGCAGGTGCCAACGTGGCAGCCCCCGTAATCTGCCCTGCAGCCTGGCACTGGCAGAGGCCTGACCACAGGTGATCTGACTCGTGGGGTCAAGGCTGTTCCCTGAGGCCTGTCCAGGAAGTTCCTCAGGCCAGGGGTTCCTAGTTGCCTTTGAACTCTGCTTGTTCAGTACCTGGAAGTCCTGACTTACGTTCAGGAAGTTCTGCCTGGGCCTTGTGACTGCTACTAGCGTGTCTGTTCTTGGGCCTTAGGCGTCTGGGGACTCAGTGTGTGGTGTCTGGTGACTGCCGTGTGGTGAAGCCTGTGGTCACTCGCCTGTTGCTGGGGCCGGGCAGTCTAACACCCATGGTAACCAGTATAGATTTATCCTCATCTCACCCAGGCAGCCACAGAAAGGCTTGAGCCGGGGAGAGACATCAGGTTTGCGTAGAAAGAGACCCGAACAAAGGTGGGGTGGGGGAAGGGTATCTCTCTTCATTAAGGACCTTGCCTGGCAAGTGCTTTGGGTTGTGGGGATACCAGACCTGTCCCCCGGGCCCCTGATGTGCTCTGTAACCTGAGGTCTGTGACTCCTCTCTCTCCACGAGGTCACACTATGCTATTGGTGGCCTTGGCGAGTGAGGCCTGAAGCTGCCCAGCCTGTGCCTGGCCTGGGTCTCTGCTCTGAGCTTTTGGCATCCTGTGCTTGGAACACGTCTCAAGTGCAGGTTGGAACCGCCTCTCCCAGATATCAACAGGTAGTAGCCAGCCACAGGCTCTCTAGTCAAATTATTCTAGCACTAGGAGCAAGGAGCTCCAATGGAGACTTGCTGCGTATTCAGACAGGCAAAATGTTCCCATCCTGCCGTTGCTGCCTGTGTGACCTTGGGCGAGAGACTTAGTCCCTAAGCCTCAGTAGCCCTCCCTCCCCAGCAGGGCTGCTGGTGCCTGCCTCCCAGTGTTCTTGGAGGTCACAGTGAGATAATGCCTGTCAGATATCCAGCTGGGCTCCTGGCACCTGGTAGAAGCACAGTACTCACTGCGGTTCTCCTCTCGTCCCTGGGCTGAGTCATGGCAGTGGGCTGGATGGTGCACCTCAACTGCCCCTCCTTGTGGGCCAGGACTGACTGGGGTGTTGTGGGGAGAGGGTACTTCCCCAAATGGGGCTCTCTCTCTGCCCTCTGGAGGGGTCGGACAGGTGAGGAGCACACCTAGTGTCCAAGGAGCAGGGGCCTCATGCTGGAGTTCAGGGTCCCAGTGGGGTCTGTTGGCACCCCTGCCCTGCCCTGGGGTGCATGGCTCTGAGCCTGTGAGAGCTGGAGTGTTCCCGCTGGGTGGGGCTGGGCTGGGCGGGGGGAGGCCTCTGCCTGTGAGAAGGGGCCCTCTACACATTCAGCTCTGGCACCCACTCTGGCAAGCAGAAGATAGCTCCCCACATGAGGTGGAGGGCAGGGGAGTGGGTGAGAAAGACAGGGGTCCCTCAGTTGAAGGGAGGCCCCTGCCCCTCTTGGCACTCCCCTTGCTTCCACCACACCTTATACTCTTACTTTGGCTTTTTTGGTAGCCTTGTCCTCAAGTTCCCTACCCCTGCTTCATCTAGGAAGCCGTCCCTGGCTGCTTGGCCTTGCACACTCAGTGTGGGCCCTCATCTCCGGACACTACAATCCCCGCTCCCACCTCTTAGCTCCTACCCCAGACCGTGGGCAGGAGTAGCCTCTGTTGCATCTTAGTCCTGGTGCTTCCTGCCACGGGTTGGCCCAGTGCAGGGCTGGGACATTCTTCCCTTGGCACTGAACCAGCATGGGCGCTGATGGTGCTGTACTGTGTGCCGGCTCCTGCCAGCTGCTGGGGTCCAGCCCCTCCCCATTGGTGCCAGAGGTATCAGTCTGTGTCAGGAGCAGCCCTCGCCTAAGTCCAAGGCAGCTGGGGCACCACTGGGTTGTATGGGATGGACCATCTGTGGGTGATGGGGAGGAGGAGGGGGCTGGGCTGCCCCAGGCTCTGCAATTGGACCTTGGCAGCTGCCCTGTGACTCTGTGACCATGGCCAAGTGTCTTGTCCTCTTAGCCTTGGGTTCCTCCTCCAACAAATGGGGTGTGGGTGCTCATCTAGAGGCAGGAAAGCTACTCGAGAGCAGGGCACCTGCTCCCCAAGGGCCAGGCACCTGGCAGCTGAAAACAGACTAAACCTGCTGAGAGGTTTAGCTCGGTGCTGGGGAAGGAACTGGGGAGGGCGGAAGTCTGGGTCCTGTTCGCACGCGAGGCGCCCTCACCTCCCACCACTTCCTCTCTGACAGTGCTGGACTTCTCTGCAGACCCAGGGCAGCACACCTGTGGCTCCCCCAAACCTTACTCCCTCAGGGGCAATTTCCTGAGCACTTCTATATGTAGGGCCCTGCTCTGGTTCCTGGGGACACAGCCCTGCCCCAGCAAGTCCCCTCCCCAAGAATGATGCTAGGCTTGGTCCCAGGATGAGTAGGTTAGTGGTTGGTGGGAGAAGAGCAGCCCAGGGCAGACTAAGGCAAAGGCAAGAGTGCTGAGCAGGGAAGAGCCAGTGGCCTGGGGGCTTGGAGTCAGGGAAGACCATGGGAGGAGCTGGGACCTTATCTGAGGGCAGACAGAGAAGGGTGTGAACCAGAATCAGATTTGTATTTTAGAACCACCAACGGCAGCCAGGGGGGTGGTGACCACTTGGGGCTCCCGGTGGCAGAAGGGGAGATGGCTGTCATCTGAGGTGGGTGGCTTCCCACCTCTGCCATCATGGGACGATTAAAAACAAAACTGGAGCCTGCTGCGCACAGCGGGAATGAACAAGCTGCTGCCCCTCACAACAGCGCCGAGTGTCACCAACAAGGTTGAGGAAAGGAAGCTGGAGATGAGAACGTGCTGTGGATGCCATTTGTATAAAGTTCAGAAGCAATCCACTAAAAAGCACCCATCCTGGTACAAGTCAGGATGATGTCATCTTTGTGGGGGTGGCAGTCATGTCTGGAAGGGGCCTTTAAGGCCTGTGAAGTCCTGCTTCTTGGGGGCTGGCTACACGAGACTGTTTGACTATCTGCAAGCTGTGCGCTGACGCTGTTTGCACATGTCTGTGTCAGAAACAGCCTGGAGACGCCCACACCTGTGCTGGTGCTGGGTGCCAAAGTTCTAGACAGAAGTGAGAATCCTTGGGTGCCTAGAGGCCTGGAGGAAGTCCTTGGGCCTTTCCAGGGTCGTTCTGGCGGGGCAGCCTAAACCATCAGACCTGTTTATGAGACCATAAGTCATCTCGGCAGCTGCCAGCCGTCTTCTTTGGCCGGGGCTCTTCTGTCTCTTGCAAACTCTGCTGGGGCTGTTGGGCCATTCAGAGAGAGGGCGGGCTCCTGAGGCTGCTAGACCACAGGACCTGTCTGAACCTTGCTTTCCTCATCTGTGAAATGGGGTAATAAGCCCCTTCTTGGTGCTTGGATTGATGTGGAGCTTGGCCATTCAGAGAGAGGGCGGGCTCCTGAGGCTGCTAGACCACAGGACCTGTCTGAACCTTGCTTTCCTCATCTGTGAAATGGGGTAATAAGCCCCTTCTTGGTGCTTGGATTGAATGAGTTAACACCCATTATGTACCCAGCATAGCCCTGGGCATAGAGTACGTGCTCAGTGTTCAGTAACGGCTGGCAGTGGTTGGTATTAATCTAGGGCAATTATTGGAGGGGATCCAGTGGTGGAAGCAGAAGGGAAAGGTCCACGTTCCTCCCTCTCTGCCTTTCATTGTTTCTCTTCTCCCTTCCTGTGGTTCACCCACTCAGCAAACATTTATGATTAGAGCCAGGCTGCTGCCCTGCAATGGGCCCAGCAATGGCCAGTTCAGCCATGATCTCTGACTTGGGGCCCATGAGCCGGGGAGACCATTAGACATATCAGCTCTCAGGTGCTGAGCACAGCAGGGAGGGGAGGCATCAACCTCTTCTGCCTGCTCTGGCCCTGACCCTTTACTTTGGGGATCGGCCTTTGGCTGCCTGGTACTCTCCCTGCTTGCCAAGAGAAGGCCGGACCCTGGGTTCCAGCCCCTCTCAAGGGTTTCGTGTCAGCTAATGAGGAATCAACATGGACCTGGGTGAGAATGGCCACACCCATTTCGGACGCAGGCAAGACAGAAACCCAGGCTTAATCTGGATGTAGTCCCAGTGTCCCCACTCAGGCCTGGCTTGTAGTAAGTGCTCCGTTTATGTGTGTGGGGTAAGTGAATGACAGAAGCTTCATCGGCCCAGGGTTGGTCCGTAAGTCTGCAGGAGAATCGTGTCCAGGAGAAGGTAGAGCTTAGTAAGTCAGAGCCTCATGGTCCCACCTTACCCCGAGCCTTCATCCTGTGGCTGGAATCTCGGAGGGTAGCTGGGAAAACAGGCCTGAGTCTGTGCTGGCTCTGTGAGCTGTGACTCTGACTGGCGATTTCCTGGTCACCTGGGAAGTTCAGGGAGCCATGGGGAGTGCTGTGTGGAGCAGTGGGAACACCTGGGGGTAGATCCAGATAGCAGTGACCCTGGACCCTTCAGACTCTGCAGAGAGCTAGAGGACATGGCCTGATCTGGGCTGGGAGGCTCCTTTCCTGGAGGTGGAAATATCAGTGCAAGAAGGTCTAACGCAGCCCTGGTAGAGAGCAGGGCTGTGAAGGTCACTGAGTTCATCGGATACTTTCTGAGCACCTACTATTTGCTAGACACCATCCTGCAGTAAGCAAACAAAGGCCTCTAGGACCTTTGTGCTCTGGGACACAGGAGCCTCATTCCGTTTTCCACATACCTAAGACCCAGGCCCAGAAGAGGAAGTAATTTGTCCAGCCGCAGAAGTTGGGGGGAGGAGGGGCTATGGAGTTGGGAAGGGGCTCAAGAGGACAGAGACATCCCGTGACTTGCCTGAGTCTAGCTATTTGAGGAACCGGGCTCTGGGAATATGGATCCCTCCCTTTGGTCTCTTCCTTTCCTGGAATGATTCAAACAGCACCCAGGCGTGAGTCAGTCAGGAGCGGCACAGGCACACCTAGGCCACCTGTTAGTCCACCTTCCTGGACGTCCCAGCCAGGTTCAAGGCCTGGGGGAACGTCCTGATCCAGGGTCCTGGGATGGAAAATGGGGGCTCTGTCGGGGCCTTGCATGCCTGGCTTCCTGCTGGACCGTCTGTCTCAGAGTCACTTCTGACGGTGGTGGCCATGTGCCCATTCAGCACGAGTCCCCTTTGGGTATGCGCCTGGCCTCTCCTTCATTAGGCCTCTCAGCAACCCCATGAGCTAGGGCAGCATATGACTGAGGCCCAGAGAGGTCAAGTGTCCAGTGGGTGGCAGAGACTGGCCTTGGTCCCCGACCTCTCTGTTTCCCACACGCACGATTTGTGAGGAGGCCTGCTGGGAGTCTCAGGGGCTCCGGAAGGGCCATTCCCTGAGTACAGCCAACCCCAAAGCTCTGTGTTTTCTATAGTCGTGTGTCCTGGGGGAGGGGAAGCTGTTGCTACAGCTCAGCTGTGTCTCTTGCTTTGAATTTCTACCCTCCAACCTGACCCACCGCTGGCATGGGGCCCAGTTTGAGATTCTGGGGTAGGACAGCGATGGGTTCAGATTACAGCCCTCTCCCAACCAGACCTGGGCAGGTGGCTTCCGCTCTCTGGGCCTCAGTTCCCCCACTTATGACATGGAGATGATGGTACCTACCTCCCAGGGTTGGGGTCTGGATTCCAGGGGGCCAGGCAGGGAGAGCTCTCAGTTAGGTGCCTCCTAAGAAGAAAGTGCTCAGGAGGCGGAAGCTGACGCTATTAACTTCTACAGGAGCATTTTCCCAGTTCTCCCTCCGGTCTCGGATTGACCTGGCTTGGTCCCTGACACCAGCAGGTCTTGATGGATTTGGCCCAGTGCCATATCTGTGACCGCGCACTCTGACCCAATCACCGCCCCTCCTTCAGTGGAAGTCTGGTCTCAAGGCTGCCTCTTCCCTCGTATTGAGACTCGTGGTGAAGGGTCATTCCACAGAGCACAAAAACATTGATGCCACAGGCCCCTGAGAACGGCGTCTATGTCTTGGCGCATTTTCCCAGTCATCCTGCAGGACAGGGGAGGGTGCACATCTCCCCTTGCCCCCTGGGCTGACCTGTGTGGACTCCCTGAGTGTCAGTTTGCTCATCTGTGAAGTGGGTGGTGGTTGTGCCGGCAAAGAGTTAATGCTTCAGCAACACCTGGCTCATGGGAGGGTGCCTGGGAAACAGGCGCCAGGCTGGGCCACATGATGTGGGGGTGGGCTTCGCCGGGTGCTGGGGGTGGACCCGCACTTTGTCACAGCCAGCAGTTTACTTCGGTTCTCTTCAGAGGCCTGCTCTGCTCTTGGGCTGTGAGAGCAAGAGGGGGTGCCCGTTGGCATCAAGTGAGAAGAGCATCCATGCATTCTCCTGGGTGGTGGGAAGCTGCCTCATAGGCTGACTCTGGGTGCAGAAGGCAGAGCAGGGAGGCGGTGTGCCTGTGCCTGTGAAACAGGAAGCTGGCACCTGCCCACTCTGGGTTTTTGATCCATCTCAAAGTTTCTGGGCTGGTGAGTTGCAGGATTCGAACCCCTGTGCATATGGCTCCAGAATCCGTCCTGCTTCCCCACCAAGCCTGAGTGAGCTGAAGTCCTCAGTGTGCTGTCCACTCTGTACTTCTCAGGTCACTTGCTGCCTCTAGCCTTTCCTCCCAGCCCACCTGCCAATCCCCGGGCCACCCTCAGGGCTCACATTTTTGACAGGAGAACAGAGAAGGGTCTTGGGGCGCCCGGTGGCTCCTCTGAGCCCTTCAGTCTCCAGCACAGAGTGGTTTGGCTTCTAGGAACGTCTTGCTGCCTCATGGTGTTGCAGGAGGGGGTGCTGGCTGTGTCAGAACTGCAACAAGCTGCTTCCCCTGCACACGGCCCTGAATTCCTGGCAGGAGCCAGACACTGCTGGGCTGCCACGCTGGCCACGTCGCCGGGGTGAGGCTCTACTGCCCCGCAGCCCCTGGATGGACGCCTAGGCTGGTCCCCGGGCGGGCCCCTCCCCAGGCGGCTGTGCTTTCTTCTCTTCGGGGAAGCACAGGCAGATGTTGTCAATTTAAATTGTTTCCTTATTAGAATCCTGCCTTTCCATGGCTGTTTCATCAGCTGGGAACTTTGATTGCATCATCAGGACCCCTCCCTTCTCTAGGAACCTGGCCAAGGACTGGGAGATCACAGAGTGGGCGTGGGTTGGGGGAGGGGGGTTGCAGGCTGGATGCTGTGGTAGTCCCCCAGGGCCCACCAGCCAGGAGGAGGGACTCCTGATGCAGCCTTGTTCCGGTTACCTCTCATTATAGGGGCCGAATGGGAGGAAGCAGGGGCCAGCCTTCTCAGGAACCCAGGAGCACAGCTGGGGCTGGGAGGCCCCTGGGGTCCTGCTTAGTTCTGGTGGCTATACCCTTTCTTAGCCGGGTGCCCAGCCCCTGCTTCAATCACCTGGGAGCTTGTTTAAAACGTTTAGTGAAAGGCCTGCTTCACTGATTCTCAACGGGGCGGGAGGGGGTAGGGGGTAATTCTGCCGCCACCCCTTCCCAGGGGAACATTGGCAATGTCTGAGACATTTTTGGTTGTCACAGCTGGGGTTGTGCTCCTGGCAGGGTGCTGCTAAACATCCTGCAATGCATAGGACACCCCTGGAAAAACAAACAGAATTATCTGGTTCAAAATGTCATGAGCACAGGTTGAGAAACCCTGCCCTACAGAGTCTCCCTTTCTGGCAGGGCCAAGGACTTTTCACGCTTGGCTTTAGACCAGCGCTTCTCAACCTGTGGGTCGCGACCCCTTTGGGGGGTCGAACGACCCTTTCACAGGGGTCGCCTAAGACCATTGGAAAACACATATATAATTACATATTGTTTTTGTGATTAATCACTATGCTTTAATTATGTTCAATTTGTAACAATGAAATTGGGGGTCACCACAACAAGAGCAACTGTATTAAAGGGTTGCGGCATTAGGAAGGTTGAGAACCACTGCTTTAGACCTTGAGCCTTGCCAGGCCAGGGCTCTGTGCTGGGCAAGCATTGATGACAAGGCAGACATGCAGATGAGTACTTAGCCGGGCAGCGGGGAAGGTAGAGTGCCAAGTGTGGGTGTGGGGCCTCCCTGTAGCTGTTTCCTGGGCTGCCCCACTGGGTTCCCTTCTGACCACTGCTTGCCACGCTGAGCCTTTGCTCCCATGTGAACTCCAGGGAGGGGCCCTGAATGATCCGTCTACAAGGACTTTGTAGGGTCGTGGCAGCCTGTGGCCAGGAGGTGGTTCCCACTCTACTGACCCTTGTCACCTGCATGATGGAGCCAGTGCCCACAGTGTTTGTGGATGCGGAATGGAGGCCCTGGTCTGGGGCCATGGAGCTGCAGGGAGTTCTGGCCTGAGGATACTGGTCTGGTGGGGTGCTCTGCTCTATTTGAGGACAACCTAGAAATAGCTGAATTCTGCCACTGTGATGGCCACCGTGGGCTGCGGTGGGTGGGTGGAGGGCTCACCCTGCCTCTCTGGTATTTGGACGTCTAATTGTATATCTTAAAGCTAAAAACGAGACTCCCCTGAAGCTGCCCTGAACACCCAGGCTCTGTAATTACCTGCCCCTGGCAGGCAGCCCGGAGCTGAAGGCTCAGGCCCCGAAACCCCCAGGCTAGGGAGTGGGGCCTCCTTCATCTCTTCCCCGGGGGCTCTGGTGCTCTGGTGCTGCACGTACATTCTCACCTCAGGGCCTTTGCACTTATTGTTCCTCATGCCTGGAGCTCTTCGAAATTATCTGCATAGGCCACTCTCTCACCTCCTCCAGCTCTTTGCTCAGATGTCACCTTCCCATTAAAGCTCCCCCGACCATCTCTTCCTCGTTCAGCCTACACCTGGACACTGCCTGCCTCCTTCTCCATTCCTTTTCCTTAATAGCACTTACCACCATCTGATGTGTTTGCCTCATTTTGTCTCTCTCTTACCCACTGCCAGACTCTAAGCCCCTTGAAGGCAGGACTTTCTCTGTTGTGTTTACTGTTTATGTTCCTAGGGCCTTCAGCAGTGCCTGGCACTTAGTAAGTGCTTAATAAAAGGTTTTTTAGAGAATTGAGTCTCTGAGATTTCCTCAAACCTGGCCTGGCCAGCTCCTACCCTGGGCTCATGGCCAATTGCTTGATGTCCTCATGCCTGTCTTTTTTAATGAACATCTACCCCCCACCCCCACCCCTCCCCTGTTCATCCCTCCTCATTATCCCTGTCTTGTGCCTGGGACCCCGTGCAACCTCACTGGGGGTGCTCAGCTCCCTCTCTCCAGAGGGGCCCTGGAGGAGGTTGCAGGGCTGAGTCCTGACTGTGCCGTCTCTGGCTCACAGATGGGCCTGGGTTGAGACCACACTCGGCTCACAGCTCTGTGAGTTACTCAGCCTTTCCGAGCCTCACTTTCCCCGTCTGTAAAGTAAACCACGATAACACCCAACTTTCAATGTTGAAGAGTTCCAGATGGCACACAGTAGGCCCTTGGGAAATGGCCACTATAGGGGTATGTATGTTGCCCTTGTTGTGACCTGCTGGGGTAGGCCCAGGCAAGGCTGGGAGCTTCTTCCCTTGGGAGGGGTGGCATTTACTAGTGTGTTTCAGCCCCGTGGATCTAAGAGGGAGGCCCAGCACCTGATCCTGTGAGCCCTGCCCGGGAAGACGGAAGACGCCTGTTACCTGAGCCTGGGAGGCCTCCACGTGCCTTTCTCTGGCCGGGCCTGCCAGGAATCACTAGGGGGCCCAGGCTTCCTGGCTGGGTGTTCCCTTGGCAGACTCACAAAGGGGAAGGGAGAGAGCCCACAATTTGATATCAGTTTTTGTTCCAGACACTAATCCTAATTCCTCTGGGTGTTTCAACACGCCCAGCATTGTGAGCTTCCTCCCAAGTCTCCAGCAACTGCGTCCAACTCCTGGGCTGGGTCCAGCAGAGGGGGTGGGAGGAGATCTGAGGGTCCGCGTGGGAGCTGTAGCCCCCAGCTTCCCCCCTTTTAAACTGGGGCCTTTGGCTGCTTGGGATGTGTTTCCACTCTTCGCCCTTCCATCCACTCCACCAGGGCTGCTCGGGCCTAAAGCCAGACTCCATAGTGGCAAGACAGAGCCGCTGTCAGAATATGATCCAGAGTCCTCACCATGGCCCCGGAGGGCCTGGCCCCTGCTCCCTTGCCAACCTCATCCCGTCTGTTCTCCTCCCCAGTCCATTTAGCTGCTGGCCTCTGTGCTGCTTTCCCTCTTGCCAAGCATGTGTCTACCTCAGCGCCTTTGCACTTGAAGTTCACGCTTCTGGACAGCTCTTCCCCGGTTTTTGCTTAGCCCTCAGCCTCATTTCACTCCAGGCCTTGCTTAGAAGTCACTGCCATAAGGGCTTTCCCTAACTACCCACCTGAAGTAGCAGCCCCCACCTTCTCATCTCTACCCAGCCCTCCCTCCCCACCACCCCTTCCCTGATCTGTCTTCTCTGTTTTTCTCTCTTTATCTGACTTACCATGTGGGTGGGTTTTTGGGGGGTTTTTTTGGTATCAGTTTTTTTTTAAGATGTAATTTACATGCCACACAGTCCACCCATTTAAAGTGGGCAATTTAGTGATTTTTAGTATTTTCAGAGTTGTGTGACCATCAGCACAGTCAATTTTAGAACATTTCATCACTCCAAAAAGAAACCCCATACCCATTACCAGTTATTCCCCATTTTCTCCCTATTGCCCCATCCCCCAGCAATCACCAGTCTACTTTCTATCTCTTATGGATTTGCCTATTCTGGACATTTCATTAAATGGAATCATACAATATGCAGTTCATTATGACTGGCTTCTTTCACTTAGCATAATGTTTTCAAGGCTAATCCACATTGTAGCATGTAAAGCGATTTTTATTATGGAATAAGATTCCAATACATATATCCATTAATCAGTTGATGGACATTCGGGTTGCTTTTACTTTTTGGCTATTATGAATAATGCTGCTGTGAACATTCATGTAGAAGTTTTTATGTGGACGTAGGTTTTTTTTTTCTTTTTTTAAGGTTTCGGATTCAATTCATATATATGTATATTATTGATTTTTTTTTTTTTTTTTTTTTTTTTTAGGAAGGGAGAGGGATAGAGAGTTAGAAACATCGATGAGAGAGAAACATCGATCAGCTGCCTCGTGCACACCCCCTACTGGGGATGTGCCCGCAACCCAGGTACATGCCCTTGACCGGAATCGAACCTGGGACCTTTCAGTCCTCAGGCTGACGCTCTATCCACTAAGCCAAACCGGTTAGGGCGTGGATGTAGGTTTTCATTTCTCTTGGATAGATACCTAGGAGTAAAATTGCCGGGTCACATGGTAACTCTATATTTAACCTTTTGAGGAACTGCCAGACTATTTTCCAAAGTGGTTACACCACTTTACATTCCTACCAGCAGTGTCTGAGGGTTCCAGTTGCTTACACTCTTGCTCGCACTTCACTTGTTATTATCTGTTGATTATAGCCATCCTAGTGGGTGTGAAGTGGTAGCTCATTATAGTTTTGATTTGTGTTTCCCTGATGACTAATGATACTGGGCACCTTCTCATGTGCTTATTGGCCATTTGTATATCATCTTTGGAGAAATGTCTATTCTGATCATTTGCCCATTTTTAATTTGGTTTTTGTCTTTTTATTGAGTTGTAAGTCCTCTTTATATATTTTAGTTACAAGTCCTTTATCACACATGTGATTTGCAAATATTTTCCTTCATACTGTAGGTTGTCTTTTCACTTTCTTGATGCTGTTCTTTGAATCACAAGCATTTTTAAAAAATATATTTTATTGATTTTTTTACAGAGAGGAAGGGAGAGGGATAGATAGTTAGAAACATCGATGAGAGAGAAACATCGATCAGCTGCCTCCTGCACACTCCCTACTGAGGATGTGCCTGCAACCAAGGTACATGCCCTGAGGAACTGCCAGACTATTTTCCAAAGTGGTTACACCACTTTACATTCCTACCAGCAGTGTCTGAGGGTTCCAGTTGCTTACACTCTTGCTCGCACTTCACTTGTTATTATCTGTTGATTATAGCCATCCTAGTGGGTGTGAAGTGGTAGCTCATTATAGTTTTGATTTGTGTTTCCCTGATGACTAATGATACTGGGCACCTTCTCATGTGCTTATTGGCCATTTGTATATCATCTTTGGAGAAATGTCTATTCTGATCATTTGCCCATTTTTAATTTGGTTTTTGTCTTTTTATTGAGTTGTAAGTCCTCTTTATATATTTTAGTTACAAGTCCTTTATCACACATGTGATTTGCAAATATTTTCCTTCATACTGTAGGTTGTCTTTTCACTTTCTTGATGCTGTTCTTTGAATCACAAGCATTTTTAAAAAATATATTTTATTGATTTTTTTACAGAGAGGAAGGGAGAGGGATAGATAGTTAGAAACATCGATGAGAGAGAAACATCGATCAGCTGCCTCCTGCACACCCACTACTGGGGATGTGCCCGCAACCAAAGTACATGCCCTTGACCGGAATCGAACCTGGGACCCTTCAGTCCGCAGGCCGATGCTCTATCCGCTGAGCCAAACTGGTTAGGGCGAATCACAAACATTTTTAATTTTGATGAAGTTCAACACGTTTATATCTTTCTTTTGTCACTTGTACTTTTGATGTCATATTGGAGAAACCATTGCCTAAGCCCACATCACAAAGCATTACCCCTGTGTTTTTGTCTAAGAATTTTATAGTTTTAGCTCTTAAACACAGGTCTTTGATTCACTTTGAGTTAATTATTTTATGTGGTCTGAGAACGGGGTCCTACTTTGTTCTTTTGCATGTGATATCCAGTTGTCCCAGCAAAAGACGGTTTCCCCCCCACTGGCACCCTAGTTGAAAATCAGTTGGCCGTAAATGTGAAGGTTTATTTTTGGACTTTCAGTTCTATTCTATCGACCTGTGTGTCTATCCTTATGCCACAGCCACACTGTCTTAATTATTGTTGCTTTGTAAAAGTTTCGCAGTCCAGACATGTGAATTCCTTAATTATGTTCTGCCTTTTCTACATTGTTTTAACTATTCTGGTCCTTTGATTTTCCAATGTTTAGGATCAACTTGTCAAAACTCTACAAAGAAAACAGTTGAGATTTTTATAATGATTGTGTTGAATTTTTAAATCAATTTGGGAGTATTGTTGTCTTAACAATTAGTATTAAACCTTTTGATCCATGATCGCAGGATGTCTTTTCATTTATTTAGGTTTTTTTGGTGCCCTTTACTGCCACCCCCCCTCCTTCTGGTAACCACCATACTGATGTCTGTCTGTGTCTTTGAGTTTCAGTTTTATATCCCACATATGAGTGAAATCAGATTGTCCTTAGCTTTTTCTGACTGACTTATTTCACTTAGCATCATATTCTCAAGGCCCATTCATGTTGTCGCAATGGCAATATTTCATCCTTGAGGAACCGCCATACTGTTTTCCATAGTGGTTGCACCAGTTTACATTCCCACCAGCAGTGAATGAGGGTTTCTTTTTCTCCACAGCCTCTCCAACACTTACTACCTGTCTTGTTGATTGTAGCCCTTCGAACAGGTGTGAGGTGGTAGCTCATAGTTTTGATTTGCATTTTCCTAATGGCTAGTGAAGTTGAACATCTTTTCATATATCTGATAGCCGTTTGTATGTCTTCTTGGGAGAGGTGGCTATGCAGGTCCCCTGTCTATTTTTTAACTGGATTGTCTGTTTGGTGTTGAGTTGTATGAGTTCTGTATATTTTTTGGATATTAACCCCTTGTCGGGAGCTACTGTTTGCAAATATCATCTCCCATTTGGTTGGTTGCCTTTTTGTTTTGTTGTTGGTTTCTTTTGCTGTGCCGAAGCTTTTTCGTTTGCTATAGTCCCATTCATTTATTTTTGCCTTTACTTCCCTTGTCTTTGGGGTCATGGGGTCAAATTCATAAAATGTTCTCTATGACCAAGGTCCATAAGTTTAGTATCTATGTTTTCTTCTATGTAATTTATTGTTTCAGATCTTATATTTAGGTCTTTGATTCATTTTGAATTAATTTTTGTACTAGATTACAGTTA
Source organism: Myotis brandtii (assembly GCF_000412655.1). Taxonomy (NCBI): domain Eukaryota; kingdom Metazoa; phylum Chordata; class Mammalia; order Chiroptera; family Vespertilionidae; genus Myotis; species Myotis brandtii. The sequence goes on from NW_005370657.1 coordinate 1,340,031, forward strand.
TTCTTTCGCACATGGCTTTTCAATTTTCCCAGCACCATTTATTGAAGA
>NW_005370657.1:1340173-1344854 GCF_000412655.1 Myotis brandtii
ACCCTCCCCGGCCTTCCTGCTGTAGTTTGACAGTCTGTTTGAAGAGTCTTTCTTTTCTCCATTGTGTGTTTTTGGATCCTTTGTCAAAAAATATTTGCCCATATACCTGTGGTTTTATTTCCGGGCTCTCAGTTCTGTTTTATTAAAGGTCTGTGTGTCTGTTCTTCTGCCAATACCATGCGGTTTTAATTATCATTGCTCTGTAGTATAATTTGAAGTGAGATAACGTGAAAACTCCAGCTTTGTTCTTTTTTCTCAGGATTGTTTTGGCTATTTGGGGTCTTCTGTGGTTCCATACAATCTGACAATTTTTTGTTCTATTTCTTTAAGAAATGACATTTGGATTTTGATGGGAATTACATTAAATCTGAATATTGCTTTGGGTAATATGGCCATTTAACTATGTTGATTCTTCCAATCTATGAACATGGAATATTTTTCCATTTTATTGTGTCTTTTTCAATCTCTTCTAATAATGCTTTGTTGTTTTTAGTATATAGGTCTCTCACATCCTTTGTTAAGTTTATTTCTAGGTATTTTATTCTTTTTGTTAATTGTTAGTATATAGGAATACAGTGGATTTTTGCACATTGATTTTGCATCCTGCAACTTTACTGTATTTTATTGTTTCTAATAGTTTTTTGGTTGAGTCTTTAGGGTTTTCTATATAAAGAATCATGACATCTGTAAAAAGTGACACTTTTACTTCTTCCTTCCCAATATGGATGCCTTTTATTTCTTCCTCTTGCCTGATTGCTCTGGCTAGGACTTCCAGAACTATGTTAAGATTGATGAGAGTGGACATCCTTATCTTATTCCTGATTTAGAGGAAAAGCTTTCAGTTTTTCACCAAGAAGATACAAATCCCTATTTAGATCTTGAATTTTTTTCAACAATGTGTTATAATTTTCCAAAGTATATGTTTTATACTTCTATTGTTAAATTTATACCTACATATTTTATTCTTTTTAAATAAAATATTCTTCATTTTATTGTGGATATTTGCTAGTACATAGAAATAGTAGATTTTTTATATTGATCTTATATCCTGCAATCTTGCTGAACTCTTGTATTCTAATAGTTTTTTAGTGAATTCCTTAGGATTTTCTACATACAAGACCAAGTCATCTGCCAGTAGAGATCATTTTAGTTCTTCCTTTCTACTACCATGTATTTTTCTCATTTGTTTGATCCTCATCTTTCTGCTCCCACTAGAGTGTAAGCTGGTCACTGCTGTAGTGCCAGTGCATAGAACAGGCACAGGCACAGAACTGGAGCTGTTATTTGATGAGTGAACGAATGAGTGCAGCTGGCATGGCTGATGCCCCAGCCCAGGGCTCCTCTTCCCTTGTGGCACCTGCTTCCTGAGGGCTCGTGCCCATGTCTGTCGGGAGTTGGGGGCTTTCCCTTCTTCCCTCATCTCTAGCCCTGACCTTTTCTGTTTGTCCCAGTCTTGGGGCTGTGGGAGGTTGCTGGAGTTCACCCTCCTCATGAGGTTGGAGCATTCTGGTGACTGAGTCTCTCTAGACCCCGAGTGTCTTCATCAGATAAGACACATCTCATTGACGACACCCGCCCAACCCCTCAGGTCCTTGCAGGGCTCGCATCACTGAATGCTCCCAGGTGCCCCTGAGTGAGTGGCTGGTGCACCTGTTTTACTAATGAGGGTGGAGAGGTCGAGCCCCAGCCCGAGTTGCACAGAGAGTGAGGGCTGTGCTCCCAAGACGGCTTGCCCTGAGTCCTGTTGCCCCTTGTCACAGACCTGGCAGGATGTGGGACAAGCCTTGGTCACATCCTCAAAGCCTTGTGGAGCCAGCAGGGAGCTCCTCCCAGAGGCTCTGCTCAGAGGCTTGCATCAGCCAAGGAGACCTAGAGTACGTCTGCTTCTCACGCAGTCTCTTCCCTCAGCCTGGAACTGTCCCCACTGGCTACTCCTCATTCTGCAGTTGGGTCTGAGCTTGAATGTCACCTCCCTGCAGCCAGTCACCTTCCCTAACTCCCCCTCCCCCTCTCCGGGTGACAATGAGTCATCACTGTCAAATGTTGGTCTGTAAGTCCACTGCAGGGCCAGTCCCTGCCAGGCTTTCCGGGCTCCGTGGCCTCTGAACCCAGGTGTGGCTCATGGCTCTGCAGCAGGACAGTCCTGGGTTTGAATCCTGCTTTGTCAGTCACTGGGGATGTGATCTGGGCGGTCTGTTGTTGCCTCAGTGCCCTCAGCTGCAGAAGGGGGTGGCATAGAGCCTGCCTTCCAAGGTTGCAGTGAGAAGCCAATGAGCCGGGTTCAGGAGATGCGCATCCTGTGCCGACCCTCCACCCTCGGGCCCCAGCCTGGCAGGTAACCCGCACTCCTCAGGCCTGGGGTGTGGCGCGGTCACTTCCTCGCTGTCGGCTGTCTGCTGGGCCACTCCTGTGAGGTGGGATGAGGCTGGAGATAATCTGCCGGCCCCTCCCTTCCCTGGCCCCTCCCTTCCTGTGCACAGGTTCTGCCAGACAGGCTGTGGGGGACGCTGGGATGCTGCACAGGGGTGCAGAGCTCAGCTCTTGACATGTGCCGCCGCCACCCCCAGCTCCTGCCAGGGCCCCCGCAGCAGCTGGGAGAGGCTCAGATGAGCTGCTTCCCCCAACTCCCACTCACTCCCAGGGCACAGAGCGCTTCCCTCTTAAGTGGATTCTGAATTTGGGGCTTGGTCATGCCCCCCAGGCCCAGGAAGAACTCGGGGGCTGCAAGGACAGACCCCAAGTTAGTGTCAGGAGAGCTGAGGGCCCCGAGTAGTGTCTTAGACCTGGGGTGGTGAGGGTCAAATGTGTGGCACCTGAGCCAGGCTGCTTGGGTTCAAGACCCTGGTCTGCTCTGCCATCTGTGGGCCTGGGGCTAGGGTCTCCGCCCCAGAGTTCTGGTTCCTTTGAATGTGGGATTGGATTAGTGCTGCCCTGTGGGAAGGGTTGGCGTGACCATGGCTGGCTGGCCCTGGTTCGCAAAGCACATGGGACGTGCTGTGTGAGCATTAGCTGCTACTGTTGTTACTAGTGGTGAAGAAGGAGACTCTGGAGCCAGGTGGGCCGGGCTTAGGGCCTGCTGCTTCCTGGCTGGGTGGTACCGGGCAGTTTACCTAGCCTCGGTCTCTTCACCTGTAAAATGGACCGGTAGTCCAGCCTGGGAACACTGCTGGGAGGGTCACTTGACATGGCCAGTGGGAGGTAATGGCAGCAGAAGGAGTCACCCCAGGCCGCAGAACAAGGGGGTGGGGGCACAGCGCTGGGAGCAGAGGGAGGGGGCAGCTGCCCCCAGCCTGACCTCACCCGCCTTGTGTTTTTCATTTTTTATGGCCTATTTTTGTTTTTACAACACTTACACAAGCACATTCTTGTTATGAAACTGCAGTCACTTTGTGATACAAAGTGAAAAGCGAGAGCTCCCCTTCCTTCCTCTTCCCCTCCCGTCATTGCCTCCCTAGGGGTGAGTCCGGTCCCTCCTGGTTCGCTGGGCGTTGACCTGCATCTGTGCTCACCTGTCTGTCTGGCCCGCAGGGAGGAGGTGCAGGAGAACTGCGTGCGGTGGCGGAAACGGTTCACCTTCGTGTGTAAGATGAGCGCCAACCCGGCCACTGGCCTGCTGGACCCCTGCATCTTCCGGGTGTCGGTACGCAAGGTGAGGCTGGGCTTTGGGCCGGGGCTGGGGGTGTGGGCCACTGCTCTGGTGGCTGTAGGCCCGTCCCCTGGCTTGTCCCCCTCAGAGATAATGGATCACTCTGCTGTTTTTCTTGTCCTCCTCCACTGGCGGTCACTTTGGGGGGGATTGGGGAATTGGGGAGACATATGAGGTCCCTTGGATTTCCTACTCACCCTGCTGCTTATGTCTGTCTCCCTGTGCAGGAGCTGAAAGGTGGGAAGACTTATTCCAAGGTGAGTGGAACTGTGTGAAGGGCTGGTGGGATGGGATGGGGGGATAGGCATGAAAGAAGCTTCCAGAAGAACCTCCAGCCCCATTTCTGCCCCAAACAGGAGACACTCAGCCCTACAGGAGATGTATTGTTTTTTGGAAATATCTCTATTGACTGTCTTTACACTTCACAGACACACAGCATGTTTGTTGACGTCCATAGAGTGCAAAGGGTAGTTTATGTCCCCTTCCTCTCCAGGCCCCTCCCCCATCCCAGCATTGGGATTCCTTAGGACTGTTCCAGGCCTTTTAAGAAAAAAATATTATGGAATATATCATACACACAGAGCAGTGAGTAAAATGTTCGATATAGTTTAGAGAACTGTAAAATGAGCACCTTACATGAGTCCTGTGTATGTGCAGGCAGTGTGACTTTTAACTACACAAAAGGGACCTGTTTTAACTACACTAAGTGGATTCTGCAGCCTGCTGCTTTTCTTGCCAACACGTCACGGGCATGTTTTCATGTCATCACAAATTCCCTTTTGCTTTAAGAGCAGCGGTGTCCCTTTGTGTGGCTGGGGGACGGGTGACTCAGCCAGTCTCCGTGTTGCATGTGTGTAGTTGCTAGGTTCTCACTGTGCCCACAGAGTTCAGCCCCCACATTACAACCTTTTCCACTGGGAAAGGCAGGAGAAGATGGGTTACCTCTGGTTTTGAATAAGCTTGCTCTGCCCTTAAAGCCCCTTCTCTATGGGGACTCACAGCCCACCCTCTGGGGCTCCCCAGGAAGGTAGCATG
>NW_005370657.1:1344997-1361619 GCF_000412655.1 Myotis brandtii
GGGGGCTCAGTCAGGTCGGAGGGGAAATGCCTTTGCCTCACCTCACCCTGTGCACAGGGCGTGTTCCTTCCCACCAACCAGAGTTCAGGAAGCTCTGGGCTCTGGGCTGTGCGCTCTGCCCTGGCTGCTCGCTCATGTGCCTCTCCAGGGGCAGAGGGCAGGGTGGCCAGAACCGGCCTGTGGAAGGCATCAGAGTGGAAATTTCTCCTCCTGTTGATTCACGTGGGTGAGGACAGTTGCCCAGCCAGGAAAGAAACTACCAGCAAACAGCTGGAGCATCCTACGTCCATCCGGCAAATGTTTGTCATGCGCCTAGCACGCGTCAGACCTGCCAGGCCCTTCCCTTCCTGTTCTCCCATCAACCGTCCACACTGGCTCAGCACCTGGACACAGAGGAGGAAACTGAGGCCCAGAGAGGTGGCAAGACATGCGGCTGGTCAGGCCTAGTTCAGGCTGGTTGTGCTGGTTAAGCCCCCTGGGGCCCTGCCCATGTCACTTCCTCTCTGAACCGGCTTCCTTGTCTGTAAGATGGGGGTCACTGAGTTGATGGCGGGACTGGAATTTGATTTTAGTCCTTGATTCTGGCACCCGTGCCCCAAAGTCTGCAGGAGAGACTTGCACGCAGCAGGTGCTCAGTAAACGCCCCCTAAGTTCTAATCCCAGCATCCCCTCTCCTTAGCCTCTGTTGCCCCTCCAGGTCTGTCAGAATTGGCTTCCATCTAAAAGGCCTGAACTCACAGACCCTGTTCTCGTACTTTCTCCACTTCCTTCCCCATCCCTGCTCCTCTCTCTGTATCTGAGGACCCTCACTCCAGCCTCCAGGAGGGGCTCCTGTGCACCCTGCAGAGTGCCCCCACCCACCATCCCAACGCCAAGTTCCCACGGGATTTTCCTCCCCCCTGCCCACTGTCCTGGCAGCTCCCACAGCGCAGCCTTGTTTCCCAGGGAACAATGTGTCTGTGTCACAGACAACAATGTCCTTTCATCTCAGGCGCTGCCCCGGTGCACTCTGGGACACAGCACAAAGGGCGCTTTGTGTGGCTCAGGGATGTGAGCTCCTGGCTCTGCCACGTTGGAGCCGCCAACCCCAGCCACCAGCCGGGCCCCTGTCCTTGGGTGCAGGTTATGCAACAGGCAGTCTGGGCTGTGGTGTGTCCCAGGGGCCCAGGGGCTTTGCCTGCCCCTCCCCCTTCGCCAAGTTAACCCTTGTGCTGCCAGCCCGGCACCCACACTCCCTGTAGCCGCCCAGTCTCCTCTCCTCTCTCCCTCCCAGCTGGGCTTTGCCGACTTGAACCTGGCCGAGTTTGCGGGCTCGGGCTCCACCGTGCGCTGCTGCCTGCTGGAGGGGTATGACACGAAGAACACCCGCCAGGACAACTCTATCCTCAAGGTACTGGCCCTGCTGCCTCTCTGTCCCCTCTCACCCTGGGACCGGGCAGCCCTGCTCCTCACCAGGTTCCCTGGAGGGTTGTTAAAAATACAGGTTCTTCCCCTGGACAGCAGTGAGGGATACTGGGAGGATGTGGGTCCTGGGTCAGGAAACCACCATCCAAGGCCTGGCTCAGCCACGGCCTCAGTTTCCCCATCCATAGTTGGGGGCTGGACCCCAACAGTCTCTTTAAGGGTTTGGTGAGACCAGCCTTGCTGAGTGCTGCCACCTCTTGTCTTGTGATGCCTGACAACAGCCCCGTGGGGTTCGGGGTGTATTATTAGTCCCCGTTTTGCACAGGAAGCAGTTGAGGCACAGGTTAGATCACTAGCCCGGGGCCACAGCAGAGCTGGGACTGAGACCACAGTCAGGTCCTCCCATTGCCCCACATGACATGAGGCAGCCTGAGGTGAAGCGTCGTGACCGGAAGGACCTGCCGCCCCTCCACCTGGCAGGCTGAGGGCGGCTGCTCCAGAGACCCACGTGCAAGTTTCCGGTGGCGGGGCAGCTCCCTCCCCCCGGGCAGCTGCCTCCTTGGCCTCTGGGGACAGAGATATCTGGGCATCTGCCACCCGCACACCTCTCTTCCTTGTCTCCACGCCCTTCCACCTGGCTGAGAAACAGCCTTGCCCTAACTGCACCTCTGCCGTCCGGCCCAGTGGGAGCATGTGGTGCCAGGGCAGAGCTGGGCCAGCAGTGGTGGGCAGAGGCTCTGGGGTCTCCCAGACCCTGTGCAGAGGGAATCGGAGGCACCGAGAAAGTATAGGCTAATTGTGGTGGGAGCTGGGAGCTTTCAGCCTCGCCCCAGTGGGCCCATGCATCTCAGGCCAGATCAAGGGCACCCGAGGGGCAGGTGGCCTTGGCTTCAAGGCCTCAGCCTGTCTCCAGGGTCTTGAGCAGTTGCATCCTCCGAGTCTGGGTCTCTTCCCTCCTCTACAACCTGGCACCGTCACCTCCTTTGTAGGCTGCTATCGTGGCCAAAAAAATAATCCATAAATTTTTTTAAGAAGCTCCTCAACGCAGTGGTCTTCTTTTTGTTGGTGGTGGCTGGGATCTGAGCCTCTTTCCCACCCGTCGTTCCATCTCAGCCCAGATTTGGGAACCCAAACATTGCCTTGTTTGGGCCATTGCCAGAATCTTTGCCCAAGTGGATGTTAAATTCTTAAGTTTCTAACGGGTTTTTGCTTTACTTCACTCAAGAAACTTTCGCTAAGCCCCTGCCCTCCATGTTGGATTATGAACCCCCTTCTCACTGGGCCGGCTTCTCCAGCCTCCTTCGTTCCCACGCCCACTCGGAGCCCTGGGCACTGAGGGAGAGTGACTGTGCGGTCCTACCGTGACGGCTCCCAGTCTGGCTGTAGTTTTGAAGTAGTGGTAGCTGGCTTTTGCTGCTCAGTCACTCCCAGCCCGGTGCTAAGCCAAGTGACCCTCATCTCGCTGCATCCTCTCCTCTATCCCATGAAGCAGATGTCAGGCTCAGTTCTGCCTTCCTCAGGGCTTCCCCAGAGCCAGCAGGGGGCAGAGACGGGACCAGACTCTGAGCCCTGTCTGAAGCTGGAGCAGGCAGGAATCCAGGCGCCTGGGCTGAGTGAGCGGACGTGGTCTGGCTGACTTCTCCTTGTCTCACAGGTCACCATCGGGATGTCCTTGCTCTCTGGAGACCCCTGCTTCAAGACGTGAGTGTGGGTGCAGGCTGAGGGGTGGGGGCTCAGCTGACCCCAGGACTGGGACACACAGTCATACCCCTCTCTGTCCTCCCAAGGCCGCCGTCCACTGCCAAGTCCATCTCCATCCCAGGCCAGGATTCCTCCCTGCAGCTGACGTGTAAGGGAGGCGGGACCAGCAGCAGTTGCAGCAGCACCACCAACTCCCTGACAGGGTCCAGGCCCCCCAAGATCCGGCCCACCATTCTCGGCTCAGGTACCGTTCCCTACCTGCCGCCTTACCCTGCGCCTCCCTTTACCTCCGAGGTGTCCATGCTTCCATTAGGCAGACATTGTGCAAGCCCCTCCCGTGTGCCAGCACCGTGCAGTGCCCTGGACAGAGACTGACGTGGTGTCCCTGACCCTGTGGCCCTCCCCATCTAGCAGGAGAGACAGGCATCAATCAGACAATAACTAAGTCAAGGGCATGTCTACCTACAGAGAAAGAGCTGTGAGAGAGACACGGAAGGCATCTCTCTGGGGCCAGGGAAGTCTCCCTGAAGTGATGGCATTTGAGCTGAATCCGGGGCGTGGGGCACAGTGTTCCTGGCAGAGAGACGTGTGCTGTGAGCTTTTGTTCTCCCCCACCTGCTACGTGACCTTGACTGGCCATGTTGCCTCTTGGGCCTCAGTGTCCTGTAAAATGGGATCAGCAGTAGTAACCACATCTTGAGTTGCTTGGGGGATGAACTGAGCAAATGTGTGGCCTTGCCTGAACAGAGTATGTACTCTGTGGATGTCTACTCAGGTATCATTATTACTAACGTCATAAAATTTCAGACGGGCCTGCATTCCCAGAGGAGAGGCTTGGCGATTAGGAGAGGGGGTGCCAGCAGGAGAGGAGGCACCACCAGGAGAGGAGGCTCTGGCAAGGCGGCACGTGGTGGCCCTAGTTTGTGTCGCAAGAGCAATTAGGGCACAGTGCCCGGTGGCTCAGCAGATGTTTGCTGGTTTCTGCCCTCGGGGGCTGGCCGCAGGGAGGGACCCCTGATCTCAACGGTCAACTCCCTCCACTCCCACTTTTCCTGGAGACCCAGCCAGTGAGCCCAGAGTGGAGAGCTGGGGTGCCTGCTGCCTCAGCCTGGGCTTGCACTTGGGAATGCAGGCTTCCCAGCATTATTACTTTCTCCAGCTTCTGGGTAGGGGTCCCCAGAGCAGAGATCTGGGGAGCAGGCCACCCCAGTACAGATAAGACTTTTGTGCAGAGTTAGCAGAGATGGCTCTCTTAGGCAGCGTGGGATATGAGCCCCAAATGCCTCTGTGGCTGGTTTTCTCTACCCCTGACCCCCTCTGCAGAGGACCTGTTGGGGGCTTAAAAAGCCGCTTGACTTTGGGTGGGGACACAGGCCTGGGGTCCAGCTGGTGGCCTGGCTGTGCTCATCTCCAAAGAGGGGCTGGGCAAGCCCTTGCTTCCTGTGTTTACCACAGGAGGCCTGGTGGGTGGTACCCACGGCCCTGGGTGGAGCCCCCTGGCTCCCCTGCACCTCCTGCTGGGGAGTGCTGGGATGTTAGTTTCGAAGTTGGGCCTCTGGGTGACTTGGGACAGGGCTGTCAGCCAGTTCCCCTCACCCTGGTTTGCTTTATTTTAGCTGCATTGACCGGAGCTCACAAGCTTCAGGGCCTTTGCCTTAGTTCCCTCCGGAAGGCCCTTTGATGCCTTATCTGCCGTGCTTCCTCCCATGCCTCCTGATGGTCTCACATTAAGGCCACTGCCTCTGAGAAGCCCTCCCTGATCTCAGGCTGGGTCAGACCCCACACTGCTCTGCACCACTCACTGAAATTATGGGTCATGTTTGTTAAATATTCTTCCTCCCCAGTGGCCTGTGACACCCTGTCTCCTGTTCACAGCACCCAGTAGAGCACCCTGCATGGAGGCGGACCCTGACAGATATTTGTAGAATGAATGACCCTGGGTTCAGATGGTGAACTGTGGCTTGGAGCAGATTGCCGCTCCTACTAACGTCAGTTTACATAGTGTCCCTCCACCCCACACCCCGCCAGACGCAGTGAGAGGACGGGCACCACTGGTAACCTCTGCCTGCTCCCTGCCTTCCAGGGCTTCCGGAGGAGACAGACCAGAACCTGTCCAGCCCCGAGGAGGTGTTCCACTCTGGCCACTCCCGCAACTCCAGCTACGCCAGCCAGCAGTCCAAGATCTCTGGTGGGTGCCCGCCTGGCCCATGCCCCTGGCCTTCCATATTGCCCGGCTCCGTTGTAATGCACGCCCCTTCCACCCAGGCTACAGCACGGAGCACTCGCGCTCCTCCAGCCTCTCCGACCTGACGCACCGTCGCAACACGTCCACCAGCAGCAGTGCCTCCGGTGGCCTCAGCATGACGGTGGAGGGCCCCGAGGGTGGCGAGCGTGAGCACCGGCCCCCCGAGAAGCCACCCCGGCCTCCCCGGCCCGCGCATCTGTCAGACCGCTCGTTCCGGTGAGTCTCACTGCTCAGCATTTTGGAGAACAGACCCCTCCCGGTGGCTCCTTGAACCTTTGCTTCTTTGCCTGTAACACGGGACACTAGGGTCCCTGCCTCAGGGTTGGATGCTGATGACTCAACCAGTTGATGTTCATGAGTTAGCCCTGACCTAACTGGCACGTACGTGCTCCGTCAGCGGTTGCTGTGTATGACTTTGTGTAGCTTAGGTCCCTGCTAGGCCTCTCAGAGCCTCTGCGTCGTCCTCTGTAAGACCAGGTAATGTGGCACCTGCACAGCAGGGCTGCATGTGGTTACGTGAATACCATGTGAACAAGCTCTCATGTGCACGGAGAGCATCCTGAGCGATGTAGGTGGCCGCTGCTGTCATCACTGTGCCCGTTACTACCCTGACTGTGACTCTGCCCGCCCTGCTCCAGGCGGAAGAAGGACTCGGTGGAGAGCCACCCGACCTGGGTGGATGACACGCGGATCGATGCAGATGACATCGTGGAGAAGATCATGCAGAGCCAGGACTTCACCGACGGCAGCAACACTGAGGGTGAGCTGCCCACGCCGGGCGGGCTGGGGGGACAGTGCCACCTGCTCCAGGGGCTCCCGCCCTGCTCAGCCTCCGTCCTCTCCTGTGTTCCCGCAGACAGCAACCTCCGGCTGTTTGTGAGCCGCGATGGCTCCACCACGCTGAGTGGCATCCAGCTGGCCAACAGGTAGGGATGAAGGCTCGGGTGGGTGGTTAGGGTGGCCATGGGAGCGTGGTGCTGACCTGGCTTTGAATGCCCGCTCTTGTCACCACAGTGTGGCCTGGGGCCAGCACCTCTCTCTGAGCCTCAGTTTCTCCATCTCTCGAATGGTGTGGACCTGGGACAGTGCTCCGGGGTTGGCACTGAGGGTGTCAGAGGCAGCCTGGAAAGTGCCTCGCACAGAGCTGGGCACAGGGCGGCAGCTTAATAGTCTATTTTGGACCTGCTTTCCCTTCCTCCTGGGTCTGGGAACCCCTCAACAGTGATGATGTATTGGACAGGTGTTTATTGAACACCAGGCACTGAGTGAGGTGCTGGGTATAGTCACAGACGAGGGGTGGTAGGATCAAACGTTGCCTTGAACTCTAGTTTATAGAAGGCCGGTGCCCTCTTAACCATTTATTTATAGTGCGCCTGACTCACTGAATGAACGAGTGGGTGGAGGAGATTCCCCCGTGCAGGGTTGTACTGCAGGCTCTTCCCCCTGTTCCTGCGGGCAGGGTGGGAAAGTGCCCATGTAACATGCAGGGCCAGAGCTGGAGGAGAACTTGGCTGGGCTGCCCAGGGCCCCAGACCTGCCCCTTGGTGCTGCTCTGCTGACCCCTGCTGCCACGGCTCAAAATTGCACCTGCCATCTCCCCCTGGCCTCCTGGATGAACTGATCTGTCTCTTCCCACAGGGTCTCCTCTGGGGTCTATGAGCCAGTCGTGATTGAAAGCCATTGAGGAGCCGGTGTCCAGGCTGGAGAAGGGCCCTGCCTTTGCGGGTGTCCAGATCCGTGTCATTCCACGAGGGTCCTTCCCCTTTGGATCACCATCCACTCTGCATCTCATCTGTGCCTCCTCCATGCACTCCAGCCCCACTCCTGCCCCAATGCATCATTCCATTGTCCTCCCATCCATGCTGGGACCTTCCTGGCCTAGGGCCTGGGCACCACTGTGAATATTCTTCTCTGAACCACTAGAGGGCAGGCCCATGAAGTAGGTGGGCAAGGCCAAGATGGCCAGGACGCCCTGCTGGAGCCCCGCCTGGCCCCTCGATGAGGACATGCAGCAGCTCCTACACACGCGGAGCTGCTTGTGGCCGAGGGGCCTCTTGCCCTGTGTCCCCACTCACTCTAGGAGCACCAGCTCAACCATGCCCTGGCAGGGCTCTGTTCCATTGCCCCCTTGCCCTTGGGGGCCAGTTCACCCCCAGAATCCTGCCACTGTGGCCCTCTGACTGCTTAGTGCTTCAGCTCTCCCTTCCTTGTGCCCTGGGGGACCCGCTGGCGGCCTCCTCCTGGGAGCCAAGACCTCAGACCCCTCCCACACTCCAGTTTGAGACTCCCTCCCCCAACGAATGTTCTCCTGCTGCCCGGGCAGCCTGCACTTTGCACATGCTTGTGTCCAGCACAGCCCCACCAGCCCTCGCCTGCCCTCCCTCTGACCCCTTCCCAAGGATTCCTGGGCACTGCCTGCTGTGCAGCCAGCGGCCCAGCCCTAGCAGCCCGGCTGGAACGTGGCGCCACCTCTCCTCCCTCCAGTTCGCTGCCGCTCAGGCCTGAGCCCTGCTGAGAAAGGTCTGAGCTTCGAAGACGGTTCCCCTCTGCCCCGGGCTGGGCCCTGAGCAGCTGGTTTCTTGTAGAAAGCCAGGAAGGTGCCTCCCCAGCCCTTGGAGGTCTGGGCCTGACTGGGCTGGGCAAGCACCACCCCTTTTCTCTCCCCTCAGGGTCAGCTGGCCCAGGCTGAGGCCACTGCTGGAGGGGCAGATGGGCTGGGACTGGACCAGCTGGAGCTGGCTTCCTGGCCCCCAAAGCCTGAGCCCTCCTCTGAAAGCTTCCCCTCTCTGGGCAAGGGGTCCTTTATGGGGGTCTCTGGTGGGGAGCAGTCTGGCCCTGCCCCTGCCCCTCACTGAGCCTCTGCTCTGAGCACTTTCCTCCCTGTCCTCGTTACTTGCTTGAAGGTGGTGCTGGCTGCCAGCCAGGCCCGGGACAGATCCCCTGCCGCTCTTAATTTCACCCATTTTTGTATAAACCCAGCAGGCTGGTGTTTACCCTACACTTCTTTTTTTCTCTTTTCGCCCTTCCTTTTTTTGGGTTCGAAGTTAGGTATTTTTCCTCCTCCAGGTGAGGGGAGGTGGTTCTGTTCTCTGCCCCGCCTGCTGACTGGTCCCAGCAGTGCTGGTGATCTGGACGGGGTGGGTTACTGCTGCTCCCTCTGGTAGGGGTGGGAGTGAGGGTGTCCTCCCCAGGCTGGGAGGGTCGTCCTTCTGCCCCAGCTGGCAAGAGTTGGAGTCTTGGTCTTGGAGCCTCCCAGCATTGGGCCAGAACATTTCTAGGATTTCGTTGTTTTTAATCACCTAACCCTTTCAGAAAATGAATGTTAGAAGGTGCCTGCCGAGGCAGGATGGAGCGTTTGCTCTGGCTGGAGAAGGCTCTGGTCAGCTCTGTGGGTCCCTTCCTGTCCCGTAGACACCCGGCACTTTAAAAGGGGATTGGCTGCACTGTCTCCACATGCAGTGACCCCCAGAAGATGGGGTACCGCCCTTCCCCCCTGTGTCTGCAGGACCTCAGCCCAGTGGGAAGGTGTATTTGGTGTCTGGTTCAGTTTTGGGGCTTTTGGGCATAAAACAGCTGGCTTTGGTGCTGGTGGGGAGACTCCCCAAACTAGGAACCCCAGCCTCACTCCAGATGAGGTCTGAACTTGACTGTCACCCCAGGAGACAGAGCCTGCCATATCCTCCCATGCCGGGCCCTGGGCCAGGGAAATTGGACTGCGAATTTGGCCATAACCAAATTAATGCTGGCTGGAGCTGGAGGCCTAGAGCCCTGGCCCCATCCCCACATGGGAGCCCTCCGGTCCCCTCAAGCTCAGTGACTTCCCACTAGGCGCCCACAGCTCCTAGACTTAAAATTCTATAGAGAGAGAGAGAGGAATATATTAGAGATATTTTTGGAAAGGAATTGGACTATGCAATGTCAGTTTGGAATCTTGGAAGACAGTTTAACGTTTTTACTAGGAGATTTAAAGAAAATAAAAATCTACAATATTTTTAGGCTATTATTTTTGGTCACCCCACAAACTGACCACATGGTATGATCTGCCAGGACGGAGAATGTCCACGTTCTTCTCTTGAGGGAGATGGGGGGGGGGGTGTCTTTTTTTTTTAATTCCCCTCTTTTCTAACAGAATGTTGCCACCACCACACCCTGATTCAGTGGGCTGTGTTTGTATCTCTGTCCCAGCTTCTACTGTAGAAAATAACATTGTAAAGGGAAATCAGCCTAGTGTCAGTGTCTTGGTTTGGGGGAATAATTAAATGTTGCAGTTTTGTTTATGGCATATTGGTTCTTATTTATTTGTGTTGTCCACTTGACGTTGGGGTCAAAGACAGCATCAGATGGAAGCCAAGCGTGATGCTTTGGGGGATGGAGAAGAAGTAAGTGGCCAGGCTTCCCCAAGTCCTGGCTGAAGTCACAATTATTACCACCTTTATTACACCAGAGTGCAGGGGAGGGAACTGAAGCCCACAAGTGTGGTTTCTTGCCAGTCTCAGGTCTAGTAAGTGGCAGCTCTGACCTCAGAGCCCAGTTCTAACTACTGCTCTACGGGCCTCCTGGCACTCGGGTGTCCTCTAGCAAGTGTGCCCGAAGACAAAAAGCTATCCGTTTTCTCAGCTGCAAATGAGGTTGTGGATCAAATGAGAAAGTTGGGTGTACAGCATGACCTACGGGAGGTCCCAAGCATGTCCCCACCCTGTCTAAATTTCCAGGCCTGGGCCCCTCGCTTCCTGCCCCGGTTTAAAGTTACAGAGGAGTCTGCACCAAGCTCTGAGAAAGACAAGGCACCCTGGACCTTTAATGAGCTCAGAAGTGGCAGGAAACCTCACTGGCTTTGGACAGGCCAGGAGGAACCGGACTACCAGGCCTCATCCCTGCCGCTGCATTATGCCCACCCCTTCTCAGGGCTGATGCCCAGGCATAGCCCTGAGGCTGATTCTCAGTCGCCTTCCTCCGTTCAGGGCACACCTGGGGAAGGAAACACTGCCTTCAGCTGAGCCCAAAGTCTGTCCTGAGACAGAGAGGGAAGAAATTGGGCTCTCGGCCAAAAAGGGTCGCTCCTTTGGAACCCAGTATTGCTAAGTGGAAAATGAGATAGCTCCTGCCAGCTTTGGGAGGGCAGTCCCCATAGTCAGAGATGGGCTCAGACAACCCAAAGAGACAGCTGCTGCTAGAAGGAACATGCCCGGTTCAGGCCATATCTCTAGGTGCCTCACCCCCACCTCCCGATGCTATATCCCAAGGTCCAAACAGCCACAGAATCTTAAAGCCAGTTGGTTGATTCAGCGCTACTTTGTGAAGCCCCTTTCTAGGCACTGGGGATACAGCAGTGACCACAGACTCTACCCTCAGGGAGCCCAGAGTCACGTGGGCCAGATCAAGTTAATCGGATAATTAAAATGTGGTGACAGCCCTAGCCGGTTTGGCTCAGTGGATAGAGTGTCGGCCTGCGGACTGAAGGAAGGGTCCCAGGTTCGATTCCTGCCAAGGGCACATGCCTAGGTTGCGGGCTCGATCCCCAGTAGGGGGCGTACAGGAGGCAGCCGATCAATGATTCTCTCTTGTCATTGATGTTTCTATCCCTCTCCCTTCCTCTCTAAAATCAATAAAAATAATATTTTAAAAAATTTTAAAAATGCGGTGACAAGAGTCATCATGGAGACGCATGGGGCTGTGGAGCACAGAGGAGGGAACGAGCCCTGTCCACCTGATGAGTGAGGAGCAGCTAGCCCCCGAGGTGTGGGAAGGCAGAGTTCCAGACCCCAGAACTGGAGGACGCCGCAAAGATCAAGGATGAGGCCCCACCTCCCCTGCTCTCAGAGGAAAGGGCCTTCAAGGCTGGGCGGGGGGCTGCAGACGCTGCTGCCGAAGATCTGTCTGGGCTGCTGCCTGGCGGTCGCGACACCCAGGAGAGGCGGGCGGTGAGGAGAAGGAGGGTCACCCTGGCCTCATCCCTGCAGCGAAGAGAGGATAGGGAAGCCAAACGGCCTTGGTGGGGGTTTCTGGCCGGGAGCAGTCTGGCCCTGCCCCTGCCCCTCACTAAGCCTCCGAGCACTTCCTCCCGACAGCCAATCGAAATCCTCCCCATCCTCCCGACAGCCAATCGAAACACTCCTCATCCTCCCGACAGCCAATCGAAACCCTCCTCATCCTCCCGACAGCCAATCGAAACCCTCCCCATCCGCGGGCTCGGGCCAGCCCTTCCTCCTCCCACCCCTGCCGGGGAGTGACAGGTTCTCTGTATCCTCCCTTCCACAGACTAGTTAGGGTCCCGGGACCAGGAAGTAAGGCCCTAGGTTCTGGTGTTGGCTTCGCCTCCGACTCGAATTGTGATCTCCTGCCAGACGTCGCCCCTCTCTGAGTCTCATTTTCCCCACCTGAAAAATGAGACATCTACCCCCTAATCCCGCTCAGGCCTTGGGACTTTGGGATCTTTAGAAATGGACTTTTCTTCTGGGGCGGGTTCGACAGGGCTGAGGCCACGAGTACCGGTCAGTCTGGATTCTCAATTGTCATTGTTTCTATCCCTCCCCCTTCCTCTCTAAAATCAATAAAAATAATATTTTAAAAAATTTTAAAAATGCGGTGACAAGAGTCATCATGGAGACGCATGGGGCTGTGGAGCACAGAGGAGGGAACGAGCCCTGTCCACCTGATGAGTGAGGAGCAGCTAGCCCCCGAGGTGTGGGAAGGCAGAGTTCCAGACCCCAGAACTGGAGGACGCCGCAAAGATCAAGGATGAGGCCCCACCTCCCCTGCTCTCAGAGGAAAGGGCCTTCAAGGCTGGGCGGGGGGCTGCAGACGCTGCTGCCGAAGATCTGTCTGGGCTGCTGCCTGGCGGTCGCGACACCCAGGAGAGGCGGGCGGTGAGGAGAAGGAGGGTCACCCTGGCCTCATCCCTGCAGCGAAGAGAGGATAGGGAAGCCAAACGGCCTTGGTGGGGGTTTCTGGCCGGGAGCAGTCTGGCCCTGCCCCTGCCCCTCACTAAGCCTCCGAGCACTTCCTCCCGACAGCCAATCGAAATCCTCCCCATCCTCCCGACAGCCAATCGAAACACTCCTCATCCTCCCGACAGCCAATCGAAACCCTCCTCATCCTCCCGACAGCCAATCGAAACCCTCCTCATCCTCCCGACAGCCAATCGAAACCCTCCTCATCCTCCCGACAGCCAATCGAAACCCTCCCCATCCGCGGGCTCGGGCCAGCCCTTCCTCCTCCCACCCCTGCCGGGGAGTGACAGGTTCTCTGTATCCTCCCTTCCACAGACTAGTTAGGGTCCCGGGACCAGGAAGTAAGGCCCTAGGTTCTGGTGTTGGCTTCGCCTCCGACTCGAATTGTGATCTCCTGCCAGACGTCGCCCCTCTCTGAGTCTCATTTTCCCCACCTGAAAAATGAGACATCTACCCCCTAATCCCGCTCAGGCCTTGGGACTTTGGGATCTTTAGAAATGGACTTTTCTTCTGGGGCGGGTTCGACAGGGCTGAGGCCACGAGTACCGGTCAGTCTGGATTCTCAATTCGGTCCCAATACCTAGGAAGATTCAGGAACAACTTGTCCCACCACGCTCTTGAGAAACTACATTTCCTGACATGCAAAGGAGGGAGGCGGCGCCTGCCTTTCTTGGACATTGTGGGCCTGGGCCGGCGTAAGGACTACGATTCCCGGCGTGCCATGCGGCCAAAGGCCAGAAGGGCCCGGATCCGGAACCGGATGTGGCTCGGTGCTCCGGCGTGGAGCGCGGGGCAATGGTGAGCTTGTGGTGGGATGTCGGGGTTGGGGATCCCAGATCTGTGATGGAGACGGGGCTTGTGCCATCGAAAGCCGTATTGCTCTCCCGCCGGCCCATTGTACGGATGAAAACGCCGAGGCCCGGCACTCTCTGTGCCAGCGTAACAGGCTGCGACGCCCCCTCCGTTAGTTCACCGAAGCGGAGTCGCTTCGTCAATTGAGCCCTCCCTTTTCTCCAGGCCACGGGGACGGACCAGGTGGTGGGACTCGGCCTCGTCGCCGTTAGCCTCATCATCTTCACCTACTACACCGCCTGGGTGATCCTCTTGGTATGTGTACTTACCCGCCCCCTCTCGCCTCCATTCACGGATCTTGCAGCCGACTCCTGACGTCATTTAAGCAGCTATTATGTGTCGGGAACTCTGCGAGGTGCCTTACCCGAATAGCTCATGAATTCTCCAGAATAGTCCTACAAGGAAGGTGCTAGTGCCGTCCCCGTCTTAGAGACAAGGAAGCTGAGGCTTGGGGAGCAGGGTTGAGGCCAGGGCCATATCCTTAACTGCTACACCGATCCTGATTGCTCTGCCTTTGATGGGAGGACTAGTCCTGGTTATCCTGCTGGCGCCTGGGCATGATGGGTCCCCATGGATTTTGTGAGGGCCTTAGGATTTGGGGGGGGGGGGGGTTGTTACTGCTTAAGAAGGGCAGTGCGTTTGGAAGGCAAAGTCTTGCAGAACTTGGTATCCTTTGGAGGAAAATGTTAGTAAAGAAGAGCTTGGAGCCCAGGTTGGGAATCACTCCAGGCTTCTTCATGTACCCTTTTCCCCTGTTAGGCTGTGGGGGCCTGAGAGCAAGCCCTTTATCCTGTTCCCTGCCAGGTCCCCAGCACTAACTTAGGGCAAGTGCCCAGTAAACAACTATTAAATAAATGAAGGAAGGAAACAACCCAAGGCACCCAAATGGCCATCGTCTTAAAGAAAAGCAAATGCTGTCCCAGTGGTTAGAGTGGGGTCAGCCCCTGAGATGGGGGAGGTGGATGGTTGGGCTTGGGGGTGCTGGGCAAGGCGGGGAATGCTCACCAGAGCTCTGCCCTGGATGCCAGCCATTCATCGACAGCCAGCATGTCATCCACAAGTATTTCCTGCCCCGAGCCTATGCTGTTGCCATCCCACTAGCTGCTGGCCTCCTGCTGCTCCTGTTTGTGGGTAAGTCATCATTCCCGTGAAAAGGGCATTTGGCGGGGCGCCCCATGATCCTCTCCCACCCCTGACCTTGCTGGACATCTACTTAAGGCTCCTTGCCTTCACTTCACCCTGGGGGTTTTCCTGTCCATCCCACAGGGCTACAGTCTTCCAGATGCCTGGGGCTCACTGTACTCTGTTGGGTGTCTCCCCTTTTCCTGCTCCCTCTACTACCACCATCATTGCACTCTCACCCCCTTGTCACTCTGGCGCATGATTCCTGCACCTCTCTTGTCTCCCCTGGTTTAGAGTGTGGGCGTGCTAGGACTGTGTCTTCATTATTACTGTGTCCTCAGCTCCTACATAGGCCATGGCACTAAGCTGGTGCTCAAGAAAGTGGTTTGGATGGGTCAACAATCAGATGACTGGATGATGGAGTGGGTGGGTGAGTGGAAGCTGGATGTTGAGTGGGCAGGTGGGAAATAGGTAGGTAGGTGGACAGGTGGTCGCTGGTGAGAGGGAGAGTTGGGCGGATCTTGTATCCTGTAGAATCTGAAACACTAAACGCAGCCAATGGCTGGTGGTAAGCACTCATGTTTGTTGAATGAATGTGGGCGGATGTGTGGTTTGATGGATGACTAGGGAGATGACCAGGTGGCCTGGAGGGTGGTTGGGGAGGTTCTTGACCCCATGTATGGGTCACTCTGCCACGCTGTGCCCTGGATCTTACCTGGCCTTTCTGATCTGTATATTCCAGGGCTGTTCATCACCTATGTGATGCTGAAGAACCAGAAGGTGACCAAAAAGGCTCAGTGAGGGCCCGGCGAGGATGCGGCGGCCTCCCCTCTGGTGCATACCAAGGGCGGGGCCACACAGGACCTGTGCAGGCACTGCAGCCCCTCAAGCATGGCTGCCCTGCAGACACCCCTGGGGATGGAGCTGTTCAGGACTCACCCCTGACTGACCAGAACCCCCACTTCTCTTCTGCTCACTCTTCCAGAGCCAGGAGGAAGTACCTGGAAACTCCCTCTCTCCCCATTCTGCCTCAGGGCCTGAGAGATACTGCTCCTCCCTACCTCACTTTCAGACCCCCTGTCAATTTCTTCTGGGTTCCACCCTCTTGCCTCAGTTTCCCTCTTGTCACAGGCTCATGTTGGAATTGGCACGTTTTAAGGCATCATGTGGCCTCTCCCGCCACATGTCCTTTTTCTCCGCGAAGGCAGCTTTCTGGGGTCTGACACAGCCAGGGACTCCCCAGGACTTCTTGACCTGGAAACTTAGGGGGAAGACCAACAGGCCTTGGGACCACCGGGCACACTGGGCCCCCAGATCTTCTCGTAGGGTCCCAGCCCCTCAGCCCTAGCCCTGGCCCACTGGGGAGAACTGAACAATAAACGTTGATGGTGTGTTTTTCTCTGTGCCATCCCTGACCAGGGGAGCTGGGCTCTGGGGGCTGGAGAGGGGCTGGGAGCTGGTCACTGCATTGGTCTCGGGTCAGGAGACCCTGGTTTGTGCAATGAGTACCTCAGTGCCTCCTGGATCATCCCTGTGCTGGACACACGGTAAAGCTGGAACTGGGACAGGTGTGGTTCCAACCCCTGCAGCTCGCGGCTGGGGAGTCGTGGAGGCATGGCAACCTGCCAGACCCCACAGCAGCCTTTAGCATACCTCCCCTGTGTCAGCCCAGCCAGCAGACACTAGTATTTTAGGGACCCTCAGCCCAGTCCCCTAGAAGCCCAAACCTGTTGTCCATCTCTTGTACCAGCAGCCCAACATAGTATAGCGCTGAGCCAGAGTAGAGCTAGTTCCACTGTGTTCAGGTTGATTAATCTGGCACAGGCCCTGCCCTGGCTCCCCAGCAATCCCTCTGGACAGCCAGGTCTCCCAGTCACAGTGCCTAATGCAAGCCTCCATTCATCACACTTTGAACGTTCACTCTTCCTCCAGTTAGTGGTGGTGTCATTTTCAGAAAAAGACCAGCTGTAGGCTCACCTGTCCTGCCCTCTCCTTTCTTCCAGACCAGGAAGAACTGCTCACCTGGCCCCTGTGTATTGCACATGCACCAGCCACCCACCTAATGTAACCATCCAATGTCGTGGCACCTCAAATCCATCCTGTCATCTGAATTCTCAGACACCCCACCCCCAATCTGCCCCCCGCCCATGCCCTGCTCCCTCTCATGACTGTCATTATCCTGTGTCCCTGACCCCAGCCAGAAGCCTTGGCTTTCCTCCCCGCCTCCATCCACAAGAGCCCAAATCCTGTCAATTCTAATACACACCCAGCCACCTTCTGGGTGCAAAGCCACCACTGCCCTAAATCACGGAGGGCTTCCTTGTCCTCTCTGCCCCCCCCCCCCCCCC
>NW_005370657.1:1362640-1363974 GCF_000412655.1 Myotis brandtii
ACTGAATGACAACCAGTGACCTTTTTGAGACATCTGAGCAGCCCTGGGCAGTATGGCTCATTTGGGCATCATTCCATGCACCAGAAAGTCGCCAGTTCGATTCCCAGTCAGGGCACATGCCCAGGTGAGGGGTATGCAGGAAGCAGTCAATTGATGTTACCCTCTCATATTGATGTTTCTCTCCCTCTCAAGATAAAAACTATTAGAAAAAACAACAACCCTAAAAACATTTGAGCATCTTTCTCACTCAGTGCTTCTCCGAGCCCCCATGCCTCTCCCTACATGGCCAACCAGAACCTGCATTGCTTGCTCACTTACTCCACCCACTGCCATGCTGGCCTTCCATTTCCTGGGACTCACCGAGGTCCTTTGCACATCCTACTCACATTGGTTCAACCTAAACTTATCAAACACCATGCCTGGCGCTGGTACCCCCTTCTAGGAGGAGATTTAGTAAACAAATGAACAAGACAATCTTTGACAGAAAATAAAACAAGGTCATGTGATCAAGAATGAGGAGAGGGGCCCAGCCAGTGTGTCTCATTGGTTGAGGGTCGACCTATGAACCGGGAGGTCACTGTTCAACTCCTGGTCAGGGCACACACCCGGGTTGTGGGCTCGATTCCCAGTAGGGGGCATACAGGAGGCGGCCAGTCAATGATTCTCATCATTGGTGTTTCTGTTCCTCTCCCTTCCTCTCTGAAAACAAATATATATATAATCTCGACCAAGGTGCAGGAAGGAATACGGAAATGGAAGTCTGAGGAAGAGGATTTCAAGCAGAGGGAACAGCCCCGAGGTGTGGAAGTTCTTGGTGGCTAAGGAAGAGCGGGAATCCCTGTGGCTGTGCGGTGGGTGGAGGGAGAGTATATTGGGATGGGGCTGGAGAGTGGGCAGAAGGGCCTGGGACCACGGGGAGGGGTGAAGGCTTTAAGCAAGAGAGTGACATCACCCAGTTTTATGCTTTCAAATATCTCGCTGGCAGCTGTGTTCCTCTCATTCACCACTAAATCCCGGGGCCTAGCACGGCTCCTGGCCCATAATGTGTGATAAAACACATGTGTTGGATAAAGGCATGCCCCATACTCCGTGTGTGACCTAGTCATTCTCTCTCTATACCTTGGTTTCCTCACCCGAAAGACGGGTTGATGGGAATTTCACGCCCGAGTGGGTAGGCGGGACTGTATCTAGCTCACCCCCCTCCCCAAGCGGCACCCGAGTCCTCCACCCCTGGGGAGAAGGGGGGTGTCCTCCCTCCCAGGGACCCTGACACCGCGTCGCGGCCCCACCCGCCCTGCACCGCTGGCTGAAGGATGCTGCAGCTCCGGGGGCGG
>NW_005370657.1:1364130-1369662 GCF_000412655.1 Myotis brandtii
GGGGCCATGGCCGCCCCGAGCCCGGGGCCCCACGAGGTAGGTGCGGACCCGAGAGAGGAGAGGAGAGGGAAGGGTTAGTGGGTAGGAGCCGGGCCTCCCCTCTCCGGGCGGGGTGGACACACCCCCATCTGAGCTCAGCAGGGGTCCTGCGCTGGGCGGGGACCAGGACACGCCCCACGTGGGAACCTCAGGTATGAAGGGAAAGTCTGGCAGGGATCCCCTGAGAACTTGTTCAGTTTTTTCGCAGGGAAAATGGAGATGATAATAAAAGCTTCTCCTTCGTAGGGCTGTTAGGAGGTCAAGCTCTCAGCCAGGGCTGGTCACATGGTGGGTGCCCACTACGGACGGTCAGCGGCTGATCTCAGCTTCGTGCTCATCTTCCGAGCTGGCCTGGAGGAGCTCAGCATAGATGAGTGGACTACTTGGTACTTGGCTGAATCCCTTGGCATCACGGCTCCTATCAAGGGTCCCTGTGCACAGAGCTCAAACTCAACAGTAACCGCAGCTAATATCTGCCGCGATGTTATAGTTCTCGTTCTGCAGATGAGAACACCAGGCCCCGAAGGTTAGGTGACTTACCTAAGGCCACACAACTGGTGAGAGGATGTCTGGGGCCAGGTCTGGCTGCAGAACTGCATGCTCTGACTTACTGCTAATGATAACCATCACTCTGTTTTGGATGCTGACTGCACGTCAGGGGCTGTGTGGCCCCTCATAGCGCCTAGTGAGCTGGGTACCAGCATTAGCCGTATTTTACAACCGAGGAAACTGAGGCAGAGCGAGCTAAGAGGAGGGCTCAAAGTAGTGGAGGTGGCACTCACACCCATGTCTTTCCCCTCTGCGATGCTGCCACATGCTCAATGCTTCTTGTGCCTTCTGCCACCAGGTCCTGGCCCCCTCCCCAGAAGCTGGATGCAAAGCCATCACCTCGCGTTCTGGCCGCCGGGGCCTGCTCTGGCGTCTACGAGACAAGCAGCTGCGCCTCGGCCTGTTTGAGATCAGCCCGGGACATGAGCTGCACCGGCTGACGTGTATGATGCAGGCAGGGCTCTGGGCTGCCACCCAGGTCTCCATGGACCACCCACCCAGGGTGAGTGGCCAATCTGCTCTATGCACCGATGGCAAGACCGGGCCGCGGCCCTGATTTGCTACTGAAGAGTTGGTGATCAGAAAGGCTATAAGGGGAGGAAATCAGGGGCTTGGTGTAGGGAGGGAGGGACATTCTAGGCTTGGGGCTGAGGCCAGGAAGCCAGAAAGTGCAGGATGTGTTGGGGATGTGAGAACACCCTGACCCAGGTGGTTGCTGTGTAACTCTAGGCGGGCCTCTGCCTCTCTTTGGGCATCAGGGTCCCCATCTGTGTAATGTATAATGACTTTGGGGGAGGGAGTTGTATGCCTTAGTCTCTGAGGCCCCCCCACCTCTGCCAGGGTCTATGGTTGAGAAGGGACCCCACTCCACCTCACCCCGCCAGCATGGCCCGTCCTCCCCAGAGCTCAGGCTGGGGCCAGGCTGGCTCAGCAGAAAGCGTTGCCCAACTGCAAGTTCAGCATCTGGACGGGCCGGGTGAGCATGTGTGTTGTTTGTGTGTGCGCACACAGTGTGACCACATCCCATAGGCACAGGAACCTAGAGGTCCAGGGAGAGTATAGGAGCCAGAGGGCATCTTCTAAATCTCATCCTCTGCTGAAAATCACAATCTGACCTCAGTACCTGCTGAAAATCTCCCATGGCTCCCCAGTACTCATCATGGCCTCAGGATCAACTGTCCAGCCTCATTCTCCCTCCATCCCCCCCTTACTCAGTTAAGCCCCTCGGGCCCTCCTTTCCTTCCTGGTGACCACCAGCGCAGTTCCCACTGCTAGGAGCACCCTCCTCCTCCTCTCCACTGCCCGTCAGATTTCAGCTTGCAGGTCACCTCCCCCAGGGAGCCCTCTCTGATCTGCCCCTCCCAGGCTGAGTCAGGCAGGCCCCTGGCCTTCAAGGCCATCATCCAGCTGCACTTAGCCAGTGTGTGTGTCTGGGTGAATGTGCCAGGTGTTGGGGACCCAGCTGTGGAGGAGTCATACCCAGGACCTGCCTCAGGTCACTCTCTCATCCTCCTGCAGCCTGAGAGGGTCTGCAGCCCCCATCTGCCCAACTCAGGAATCAAATTGGGGGAAGGGGGGAGGCCAGGTGTGGACGCTTGGAGATCCTGGGGCTGGCGGGCGGGGGGCGGGGGCTGAGACTTGCTCTGAGCCTTCTGCCCCTCCCTGCAGGGGCTGCCCACTGAGGACGACTTCTCCGAGGTCCTGACCCAGGTTCACAAGGTAGGAAGCCTCAGACTGTGCAGGGAGGGGCGGATGCCATCTTAGTTCCCTCTCCTCAGTTCCCCCACGGGTGTAGAGCCTCACGGCCTTCCAGAGGGTGTGGCTCCCTTGACCGTCCCGCACCAGGGCCAACTGCACACACCAGGACCCCGGTGGACACTCTGGGGCTGCTCTTCCTCTCCTGCAGGGCTTTGAGCTGGGCACCCTGGCTGGCCCTGCCTTCGCCTGGCTGCGCCACTCCCTAGGCCTGGCCGAGGAGGACTATCAGGCCGCCCTGGGGCCCGGGGGCCCCTACCTGCAGTTCCTCAGCACCTCCAAGAGCAACGCCAGCTTCTTCCTGTCGTGAGCGGGCAGCAGGGGTGGGGCAGGGTGGGAGTGGTGTCCCAGGGTGGAGGGTGGCATTTGGGGAGAGAAATAGAACAGCCAGGTCAGAGGAGAGGCTGAGGGCGAGGGCCTGGCCCTGGGGAGACAGAGCCACACATGGACAGGAGGGTCAGGGAGCCTGTGGGACCCTCCAGCCCGGCCTAGAGTGACCTCTCCCTGCCCCCGCACCAGCCACGACCAGCGCTTCTTCCTGAAGACCCAGCGGCGCAGGGAGGTGCGGGCGCTGCTCGCCCACCTGCCCCGCTACCTGCAGCACCTGCAGCGGCACCCACACTCGCTCCTGGCACGGTTGCTGGGTAGGACGGGCCAGGGACCTGACACTGGGGGGTGGGGGGAGGAAGGAAAGGGGTTCAGGGAGTGGGGGTGTTCCAGAATGCGGGCGTGGGGTATCTGAGCCTAGCCAGGTGGTTGGGACTGGACTAGAGGCGGATCCGACTGCCCGCAGAGTTCTGTGCAGGGCGGTAGGGACAGGGAGTGGGCAGGAGGGGCGGTGGGCAGGGCCCAAAGGATGGGGTTGGGATTGGGATTGGACCGTCCTGGGCAGGGCATGTGGGCGAGGCCATGCCAGACCCGGCATCTCTGGGGCTGAGTCTAGAGGTGGATGGAGTCCGCACCACCACCCAAGCCGAGGAAGGGGTCTGGGGGCGCAGCTGGAGGGAGGGGCTCGGGATGCGACGGCACTGAGGAGGCGTGGCCTGGAGCTGGGACCAGGGCCCCAGGGACCCGGACGGCAGAGTTTGGGGCCCCTCACCTGGCGCCCTGTCCCCTTCCAGGAGTGCACAGCCTGCGGGTGGCCCGGGGCAAGAAGGTGGGTGAGGCCGAGGCAGGGGCCGGGCCGGAGGGGTGGCTGCGGGGAGATCCTGTCCTTCCTCACTCCCTACCTCGTCCCCAGAAATACTTCATCATCATGCAGAGCGTTTTCTACCCCGCCGGCCGCATCGCCGAGAGGTGAGTTGGCCTCGCAGGGCCTGGGTCCCGTCCTGCTCGGAATGTGCCACTGGAGGCACCCACACTCACCAGGTAGATGGTGAAGCCAAGGCCCAGGGAGAGAGAATGGGGTTGTGCTGCGGATCTGGACAGTCACCAGTGGAAGCTCCTGTCTTGTTATTACCTGGGAGAGTCCCCGTGTGTCCCAAGTCTGTGGAAAGCTGAATTCTGTTGTGTCCCCCAAATCCTTGCCTCCAGGTATGACATCAAGGGCTGCGAGGTGAGCCGCTGGGTGGAGCCGGCCCCTGAGGGCAGCCCCCTGGTCTTGGTGCTGAAGGACCTCAACTTTCAGGGCAAGACCATCGACCTGGGTGAGCCTCGGAGCCCTCACTGCCTGCTCTGCCTCCATTCGGGGGGAAGTTGGAGGGTGTCCTTGGCACAGCCCTCTGTCCAAGTTGTTAAGAACCCAGATTCGGGTTCAAATCCCAGCTCCACAATTTACCAGCTAGTTGGCCAAGGCAGATTACAGAGGAGTGTCCTCATCTGTGACATGGGGCAGTAATGACACCTACCCTTTGGGGCAGGTGGGTGTGGAGCCTCAGCACTGCCCGGCACACGCCGGGGACTCAGGCGGGTGCTGATGCTCCCTCAGGGCCCCAGCGGAGCTGGCTCCTCCGGCAGATGGAGCTGGACACCGCCTTCCTCCGGGACCTCAACCTGCTGGACTACAGCCTCCTGATGGCCTCCCAGCACCTGCAGGAGGACGAGAGGGGCCCGGGCAGCAGCCTCGTCTTCCGCACAGCCAGGTGGGCCCCCACAGGGGCACCGGCAAGAGTGAGGTGATGGGAGATGGAGAAACAGACAGGCAGTGGGTGAGGTGGGGGACAGAATAGGCAAAGACTTGAAGAATGGAAAGTGCAGTGTGTGTGTGTGTGTGTGTGTGGAGGGTGCTGGAAAGTGCAGTGTGTGTGTGTGTGGAGGGTGGAGGGTGGAGAAGCCAGGCTGGCAGGTGTAATGGGCACAGGTGGACCACAGCAGGAGAAAGAACAGGTGAGAGTCAGTTGGACAAGGGCTTCAGTCTGGATTCGAAGACTCTGCCCAGTTTTCAGGTTTCAGACCAATTGAATCGTCTCAGAGAGAGCGCTTAGCTCTTCACCCAGTCATTCCACTTCTAGGGCCCCGAGGTCATCACCATTGGCACCACCATCATGTTGCCCTTCCTTTGTAATAGTAACTGTCACTCCTTGCATGCTGACCATGGCCTCATTAAAGTGGGCCTATTGCCATTTTAGAGATGTGAAAACTGAGGCTCAGAGGAGGGAAGTGACATAGAACGACTTCTGAGGGTTCATGTTAGTACTTGGCTATTTTTTTAAATTCTTTATTGTTGAAAGTATTACATATGTCCCCTTTTCCTGCCATTGACATCTCCCAGCCCGCCCCCGCCCCCCGCGCACAGGCCTTCAGCCTCCTATTGTCTGTGTCCATTGGTTATGCTTATATGCAGTACTGGGCTGTGTAATTGGATTTCAATCCAAGACCCACTTCTGCGGTTGAACAGAATTATGTAGGGTTAAGACAGGCACTTTAAGGTAATAAGTTCATTGATCTGGTGGGTGGAAAAGAGTGAGAAAGGATACCCACTCGTCAGCTTCTCATCCCCACCCCTTACCTTCGATGGGTGAGCTTGAGCAGAATCCAGGATAAGGGCTCCCCAGGCCCTTTGGCTGGGCTGGGCACATCTTGACCAGAGGGTGCAATTCCTAAAAAAGTCTGCCCATCCAAGCTAGATCAGCCATTCCCTTGCCCTCTACCTCCAGCTGGTACTTAAATCCCAGCTGTATTCAACCAGTAAGTCCGAGTTTGCATATAATGGTTGTTATATTGAGACAATCTGTGCTGGCTGGTAAATAG
>NW_005370657.1:1369763-1372607 GCF_000412655.1 Myotis brandtii
AATTCAAAATACCCACCCCCACACAGGCGTGCCGGAGGCAGCCGATCAGTGATTCTCTCTCACAATTGATGTTTCCATCTCTCCCTCTCCCTTCCTTTCTTAAATCAATAAAAAATATATTTTAAAAAAATACTCCTACCCCCACACCCCACCCCCATCTCCATCTCTCCAACATCCCTATTACCTTGGCACTGCAGATACCAGCGCCCTGACTGGGCTTCTAGACCGCTGAGTTCTGATTGGTCGATGCCTGGGCGGGACTTGCCTCTCATTGGCTTATTCCCCAAGTGGCTACATATTGGCCAGTGCAACTCTAGACCATTAACTACACTTTACTCAATTGATCTGACTTCACGGGCCTGGCGCTCAGAGGTCTGAAATGAGCAAGGGAAGCACAGGGTTAGGGCAGAGCGCCACCCAAGGGCAGCCTGGCCACGCTTACAGGGTCAGTTGGCTGGAGCCCCTGAAGGCGGTGGTAGCCTCACCCCTCTGTCGGCCCCTAGGTCTGTGCAAGGGGTACAGAGCCTGGATGAGCCGGGAGCGCAGAACCTTCGGCTGCTGCCTGATGGCCCCAACGCCCTTCACATCTTGGACGGCCCGGAGCAACGCTATTTCCTGGGCCTTGTGGACCTCGCCACCGTCTACGGGCTCCGCAAGCGACTGGAGTACCTGTGGAAGGCGCTGCGCTACCCCAACCGGGCCTTCTCCACCGTCAGCCCGGCTCTCTACGCCCGTCGCCTCTGCCAGTGGGTGGAGGCGCACACCGAGTGACCGGCGCGGGCCGCGCTCTCCCCATCTGGACAATGGGCACAGGCCCGGAATGCATGTGCCAGCTTGGTCGGGCTCCCCCAGCCTGCTGTTCCTCCAGCGGGCCTCCAGAGGGCAGCATTCTCCAACTAATATGACAACCTTATTTAATGGTGATGCTGTGCCTGGCTGGTATTTTGCCAGGGACTCGCCATATTAGCTCATTTTATCCTCAAAAAAAAAAAAAAATGCTATTATTCTCTTTTCACAGACCATGAGATGGAGGTTCATGGGGTGAAGGGACTGAGCAAGATCACTCAGCAGTAAATGCTGGAACCAGGACTCGACTGTGCCTTTTGGACTCAGGAGCCTGTATTCTTACCAGCTCCCACAGCCCTGTCCTCATGCTCTCAGAAACGGGGGAGGCTGAAGGCTCCAGCCCAGGCCCTTTGTCGTACAGATGGGGAAACCGAGGCCCAGAGATTTTAAGGGGCGTATGCACGGGTAAGTGGCAAGGCTAGCCCCGGAACTCCAGGCCTCCCTATCCCCTGCCCCTGGCTCAAGGAGGGCCCTTTAAGGATGCAGGTAGGAGAAGGTGGGGTATTGGGGGGCCTGCAGCTCTGGGAAGCACTATGTTGATCTTGCGTAAGCTCTGCCCTCCTTTGATAGTCACTTTTCTCATCTGAGAAATGGGGGTAGGGGTGGTGGGCAGACCAAGGGCCCTTGCCAAACAGACATCACCAGGAGCAGAGAAGCAAAGTGTCTGCACAGCCCCTGACCATTCCTCCTCCCTCCTCCAGGAGACTCCAGCCGGCCTCTGACCTCAGTCCAATCCGACCATGCCCAAGCCGGCCTTTCCTCTAATGCTGCTCTGGGGCCTGACTGTGTGACCAGGGCAAGGTGTTAACCTTCTCTGTGCCTCAGTGGTCTAATCTGTGAGATGGAAGGATGAAAATGGACCTCATTAACGCATTAAATATTTATCAAGCACCTGCTATGTGACAGGCTGGGCTTTGGGGATGTGGGAGTGGAGCACAGATTTCACCTTCACAGAACTCAGTCTGGGGTGGGGGTGGGAGGCGGTGACAAAAGCGGCCTGGTGTAACAAAGCCTTGTGAAGGACCATGAGGCCATGGAGCTCAGGGAAGGGGCCCCCACCTCAGTAGTTGATGGGTGGGGTTGTTTCTAATCTCTAAACTGAGATCAGAAGAGTCAACTGTCAGGTGCTGGGAGGGTCGCAGGCTAAGGGCCCAGCAAAGGGCTGGGGTGAGAGAGTGCCTGACATCCTATGTAATAAAAGGGTAATATGCAAATTGACCAGGAATGATGGGGAACCACCGGTCACTATGATGCGCATTGAACACTGGGAGCAGACGCTCAATGCAGGAGCTACCCCCTGGTGGTCAGTGTGCTCCCACCACTCAGCCAGAGCCTGGATGTCCGACTGGGATATCCGCAGGGAGCGGGCCTAAGCCATCAGTCAGACATCCCCCGAGCACTCCCAGGCTGCCAGAAGGATGTCTGACTGCCAGCTTAGGCCTGATCCCCTGAGGAGCAGGCCTAAGCTGGCAGGTAGACATCCTCCAAGGCAGTGGTTCTCAACCTTCTGGCCCTTTAAATACAGTTCCTCATGTTGTGACCCAACCATAAAATTATTTTCGTTGCTACTTCCTAACTGTAATGTTGCTACTGTTATGAATCGTAATGTAAATATCTGATATGCAGGATGGTCTTAGGCGACCCCTGTGAAAGGGTCGTTCAACCGCCAAAGGGGTCGTGACCCACAGGTTGAGAACCGCTGCCTTAAGCTGCTCGTGAGTGACATCTAAAGTCTCATACTCAGCCTACTGGGGCAGATACCCAGGGGGGCCAGGTAGGTGGGAGAGGCCAGCTGGGTCTAATGCTGAGGGACAGGCAGGTGCCCAAGATCGCATGCCCCATCTGAACACAGCGCTGGCACCTCAGGGAGAAAGGGCCAGCCCGCCTTGGCAGATCTGTTTTTCCTGGGAAGCCAAAAATCTAGGTATGTTTTTCTTTTCTTTTCTTTTCCTTTTTAAATTTGTGAGGGCTCCTGATTTTAAAATGTTGGTAGCCAAT
>NW_005370657.1:1379775-1384673 GCF_000412655.1 Myotis brandtii
CTGTCCTCATCCATAGGTGCATGATTATTGTCCAATCTCTTCCCGCACCCCCCACACCCTTTCCCCCCCACCCCCAGAATAGTCAGTCCATTCCCTTTCTATGCCCCTGATTCTATTATATTCACCAGTTTATTCTGTTCATCAGATTATTTATTCACTTGATTTTTAGATTCACTTGTTGATAGATGTGTATTTGTTGTTCATAATTTGTATCTTTACCTTTTTCTTCTTCTTCCTCTTCTTAAAGGATACCTTTCAGCATTTCATATAATACTGGTTTGGTGGTGATGAACTCCTTTAGCTTTTTCTTATCTGTGAAGCTCTTTATCTGACCTTCAATTTTAAATGATAGCTTTGCTGGGTAGAGTAATCTTGGTTGTAGGTTCTTGCTATTCATCACTTTGAATATTTCTTGCCACTCCCTTCTGGCCTGCATAGTTTCTGTTGAGAAATCAGCTGACAGTCATATGGGCACTCCCTTATAGGTAACTAACTGCTTTTCTCTTGTTGCTTTTAAGGTTCTCTCTTTGTCTTTTGCTCTTGGCATCTTAATTATTATGTGTCTTGGTGTGGTACTCTTTGGATTCCTTTTGTTTGGGGTTCTCTGCGCTTCTTGGACTTGTAAGTCTATTTCTTTAACCAGGTAGGGGAAGTTTTCTGTCATTATTCCTTCAAATAGGTTTTCAATATCTTGCTCTCTCTCTTCTTCTGGCACCCCCATAATGTGAATGTTGGTATGCTTGGAGTTGTCCCAGAGGCTCCTTACACTATCTTCATATTTTTGGTTTCTTTTTTCTTTTTGCTCTTCTGGTTGGGTGTTTTTTGCTTACTCATATTTCAAATCGTTGATTTGATTCTCAGAATCCTCTACTCTACTATTGAATCCCTGTATATTATTCTTTATTTCAGTCAGTGTATGCTTAAATTTTTCCTTTTTTTTTTGAAATGGAAGATTTTTGAAGTTTGTAGAAGATTCTTGAGTAAACTTGTAACCGTGGTTTTGAATTCTATATTCAGTATTTTGCTTCCTTCCATTTCTTTCATTCGTGACATGTTTCTTTGTCTCTGCATTTTGGCTGCTTCCCTGTGTTTGTTTCTATGTATTGGGTAGAGCTGCTATGTCTCCTTGAGTTGGTAGAGTGGCCTTGTGTAGTAGGTGTTCTCTATAGGGCCCAGTGGCTCAGCCTCCCCAGTCACCTGAGCTGGGAGCTCTAGGTGCATCCCTTTGTGGGCTGTGAGCACAGTCTTGTTGTAGTTGAGACTTGATTGCTGTTGGTGTCACTGGGAGGAATTGACCTCCAGGCCAATTGGCTGTAAGGGCCAGTTGCAATTGCAGTGGGAGAGCTACCGTGTAGGAGACACCCCTATGGAGCAGGACTTGCTTCAGTGGGGCTTTGGTGCTCACTGAGTCTGCCCCTTGAGTGTGTTGCTTATGTATGCATAAGTGTTGTAATCTGGAATGGTCTGACATTGACCACTGGGTACACTGGCTCTTGAGTCTCTAGGGAGGTGCAAAGTCAGCCATTGCCTGGGGCCACCCAGCGGGAGCTACAGAGAGATCTGCAGATTCCTCCTCTTTGTATCAGGTTTGGAAGCGCCTGGATGAGGCCCAGCTGTGAAGCAAGGCAGGCTGATGCTGGTGCTGGCCTTGGGCCTTTTATTGATAAGTTTGGGGCTCCCTGACCGGAATGATGGGGAACCACCGGTCACTATGATGCGCATTGAACACTGGGAGCAGACGCTCAATGCAGGAGCTACCCCCTGGTGGTCAGTGTGCTCCCACCACTCAGCCAGAGCCTGGATGTCCGACTGGGATATCCGCAGGGAGCGGGCCTAAG
The DNA here is from genome assembly GCF_000412655.1 of Myotis brandtii. Taxonomy (NCBI): domain Eukaryota; kingdom Metazoa; phylum Chordata; class Mammalia; order Chiroptera; family Vespertilionidae; genus Myotis; species Myotis brandtii. Next base: position 1,381,614 of record NW_005370657.1, read on the forward strand.
CCATCAGTCAGACATCCCCCGAGCACTCCCAGGCTGCCAGAAGGATGTCTGACTGCCAGCTTAGGCCTGATCCCCTGAGGAGCAGGCCTAAGCTGGCAGGTAGACATCCTCCAAGGCAGTGGTTCTCAACCTTCTGGCCCTTTAAATACAGTTCCTCATGTTGTGACCCAACCATAAAATTATTTTCGTTGCTACTTCCTAACTGTAATGTTGCTACTGTTATGAATCGTAATGTAAATATCTGATATGCAGGATGGTCTTAGGCGACCCCTGTGAAAGGTCGTTCGACCACCAAAGGGGTCGCAACCCACAGGTTGAGAACCGCTGCTCCAAGGGGTCCTGGACTGTGAGAGGGTGCAGGCGGGGCTGAGGGATATCCCCCACCCCAAGTGCACAAATTTTCATGCACCAGGCCTCTAGTTTGGAATAAAGAAACATTTCCCAGTGGTTGGTGTTGAGAGTGGGTGGGGACAGTATGGTGGGTGGGGAGCTGTGTGGGCCAAGAGCTGGCCCCCAGGACTGGATGACTCCGGAAAGCCGCTCAGCTACACCAAACACTGCCATTCCACTGGCCTTCCGAGAAAAGGAAGAAAAATGGCTGATGGGGGAGGAGGAGGAAAGGGAAAGCTGATGTTGCAGAACTGGAGTGTGGTTCCTGGAGGTAGAGATATAGATCTAGATACAGATACAGATATATCTAGATGTAGCTATAGATAGGTAATTGACATCCCCCCTAGATACCTGGGTGGCCTTGGGTGACAACCTGCCTGAGCTAGCACAAGCCATGGAGAATTTCTGGTTCTGACTCAGCAGGAAGTTGAGACATCGGGTGTGTACAGCTCATTGCCCTCCCGGGAGGTGGGCGGGTTGTGGAAATTCCTGGTGGTCGGGCAGCACAGCAGGAAACTGGGCCCACATTTCCCTGGGGTTTGTATCCACACGGCTGAGTCCGAGCCCCAGAGTCCTAGATAAGGATGGTTCAGCCCCTCACTCCCTTTGGGTCTCTGGCAACGAGCTGAGGCAGGGCCTGACGCTGGACAGGGAAATGACTTGTCCCAGATCTCTCAGGGCCCAGACTCTTGACTCCCCTAAGTTGTTCATTCAACAGACATTGTAGGTGCTGGGCTCTGTGAAGGTGCTGGAAATGCCTTGAGGACATGACTGGCCTAAGTGCTCACACAGAGCTTTGAGTATAATAAATAGGTGGGTAGACCATAAGCAAGAAAACCAGTTAACACACAGGATGATTTCAGAGTGTGACAAGTACTTGAAAAAGATAAATCAAGGTGGGTCAGGAGGGATGGGGGTGCAGTGTTGGGTAGAGTGGTTGCCAAGGAGGTGACATTTGAACTGAATGAGAAGGAGCTGGCCACGTGAAGAGAGCAGTCCAGGTAGAGGAATAGCAAATGCAAAGTCCCTGAGCTAGAAAAGAGCTCAGTGTGATTGGGGGTTGGAAAGGTGACCGAGGTGGGTGGATGGTGATTAAGTGGGAGTCAGGAGTTCAAACTGCAGGGCCTTGGCCGGGGTAAGGGGAGTAGGCTTCTGTCAAAAGCAAATTAAAGAGCTTCATCTGAAACTGGGGGACGGGATTCCCAGTGTCCGTCTGTGGATGTCGGGCCCTCACCTGCTCTGGGAGCCCAGGTCATTTGGGCATGTCCCCGTCTCCACGTGGCCCTAGCAAGGAGGGAGCTGCCTCTTTGGGGGAGGAATTGTCACTTCACCAGCCAATGTGGGTGATGAAGGAACTTCTCACCATTGTCCCGTAGGGGTTGGGTCTATGAAAACAGAAACTGGACAGAGGAAGACCAGGGAGAGGCTGAAGGGCTCTGGTTTGGGGACTCGCTGTGCGCCTTGCCTTGTGTGAATGACAGGCCACAGAGAGAGGCTGAACCTGGACCACTGCCCTAGAGGTGTGCCCAGGGCGAGGATGGGGAGAGACCCAGAGGCCTGGAACACCAGCTTTGGGAGCGGGGGAGGCAAGGGGGCAGGGCTGCTTCAGCAGGATGGGGAGAGACCCAGAGGCCTGGAACACCAGCTTGGGGGACGTGGCTTTGCACCCAGAGCAGGGGAGCCTTGAAAAGTTACTGAGCTGAGTGCCGATACCCAACGTGAATACCCTGGGTTGTGCCCACACCAGAACCTGGAGTTTGAAATGGGGCCAGAGCAAGAGCACAGGCTGGTGCCCAGGCCAGGCCCCGCGGAGGGTGGTGGGTGTGGTGGGGGTGGTAAGATGAGCTGCCAGGACCATGAAGTATTTTGTAAAAACAGTACTTTAAATGGAAAGTATGCTTTCCACTTCACCACAGGCCCACCCCTCCCTATTGTCCCATATCTGACCCCTGAAGGCACTTGTGTTTGAAATCTCTAAGGGACCCCAACTGAGCCTTCAGATGGGACACGTTTCAGCACCTGCAGGGGCCTGGACTGAGTTGTGTTGGATTTGGAGGCGCTTTGGGCAGTGAAGGTGGTGGTCAGAGCCCTGGATCTGGAGTGAGATGCCCAGGGGTGATCTGACTTCCACAGGCCGTCCTGCACTATCTCACTAGGAGGGAGGCAAGTGCTATGACCCCACTTCACAGGGCAGTCCTGAGGCTCAGGTGAAGGTCACACCATCAGAGACAGTCCATGTAGGGTTGCCACGAAAATGCAGGACACCAGTGCCATTGGAATTTCAGATTTTTAACTATTCGTTGTTTATCTGAAATTCCAAAGAAACTGGGTGTCCCATATTTTACTGACGACCCTACCACCCTGAAACGCAGGGCTGCCTGACCTCAAGCCCCTGTTTAATTTTCCTACCGACTCCCCAGTTTCAGAAATGGAGAAACTCAAGTCCAGACGGCCAGGCAGCCACGATTGAGCGGTTCTGAAAGACTTTCCTCTGTGGGCCGCTCAGCCCGAGCTGGGCAGGAGCTTAGACAAATGTGGCAGGACGGAAAAGATGGGGGCGGATGCTGAGCTCAGACACCACCCGGGTGCTGTGGCCCGGCTCCCGCCCGCAGGCCCCGCCTTCATCCCCCGAAGGCCTGGCAACTGGCAGCGCAGGTCCCTCCCAGGCAG
>NW_005370657.1:1384874-1386401 GCF_000412655.1 Myotis brandtii
CTCCGAGCAGCGGATCAAGAGCAGCCAGCGGGTCCCAACCTGCCCGCGCGGTTAGCGCTCGGCGGGGGGAGGGAGCGGTGGAAACGGGTAGAGGGGCGGAAATCCTCCTGTCTCTCCCCAGGCCTCTGCATGCCCCGCGGGTAGTGAGGTGGAGGGTGGGTGGGAGTCGGAGCGCCAGGCTCCTGGGTCCATCTGACCCAGATTCGATGGGTGACCTTGAGCCCGGGGTTCCCCCTCTCTGCCTCTCCTTCCTCATTTGCACAATGGGATTTGGGTTGGTGGAAGTGTTCAAAGGACGGGGACAGCGCTGCCTGGCGTTCGGGGACTTCGATTTTCAGAAGATATTTGCCTTGACCCCCTCCCCTGCCTCAGTTTCCCTGGGAAGTTTCCTCTGAGGCCTGGGACCCAGACCTGAGTTTCTGGGTCTTGACAGGTGCCTGGCTCCCACCCCTTCCCAGCCCTGGAGACAGCAGCCCCCCTGCTGCTGAGCGGCAGCCACAGCATGAAGGCTCGGGTAAGTGGGAAAAAGGAAAGCTCACGGGGACTTGGAGGTGGCCCTGGCCCCGCAGCCTCAGGAGCCTCGCACACCCCAGGCCTGACTCACTCTGACCCACTGAGCTGGGGAGAGGGCAGCCTGGCCTCAGGGCCGGCTCTGACCCAGCGGGCTGTGTGGCCCCAACAGGCGGCGTTCTCTCTGGTTTCAGTGCCTGGCCCCTCTCCCCTGTGACATGGAGATAATAGTACTATCTCCATGGAGCATCCTGGAGCTCACTCGGGGTGGGAGTGGGCTGTGGTGTGAAAGTTCCGTTTAGCTGGTCCTGACTTGACCCAGGAGCCCCCGGGGTGGGAGAGAGCCCTGGATGTTGGGGGGTCAACCAGCACTGCCTGAATGGAGGTCTCTGGTCCCTCGTGCACAGGGCACCAGATGCCCGGCAGCCTGAGTACTCAGGGGCTGGACATTCCCCACCCCACCCCCCAGCTGGCCACACGGAGATTTATTTTTAGAAGCTGATATGGTTTGTGGGCAGAAAAAGTTGTGCTTCATGGAGATAGTCCTGGGGGGCTGGGGGGGGCTGCTTTTCCACCTCTGGTTTTAAAGAGCACCCGCCACGATTCCTGACAGGTGGCTGAGGGACCTGTGCCTTGGTAGGCTCGGAGGAAATTAGAGTCCAGAGAGACACAGGTGGTGACCATGGTAGCCCAGTACAGGATGGCAGCCCTGGGTCATGACCCACCCCCCCAACCAAACCGGGCAGCCCCTCCTTGAAGGCTTGGTTGGGGCTTTCACCAATTCTGATGGCAGGGCTAGCCCCCCAGTAGGGCTTCTTAGTTCAAGTGGCCTTTGGTACATGGTTTCTGGAGGCAGAGCCCCTGGACGGCAGCTTTCAATTATTGAATCAATCTTTCTTTCTTTCTTTCTTTTTTTTTTTTTCTTTCTTTCTTTCTTTCTTTCTTTCTTTCTTTCTTTCTTTCTTTCTTTCTTTCTTTCTTTCTTTCTTTCTTCCTTTCTTCTTTTCTTCCTTTCTT
>NW_005370657.1:1386453-1388846 GCF_000412655.1 Myotis brandtii
TTCCTTCCTTTCCTTTCTTCATTTGTCTTTCTTACTTTTTTGATTTTTAGTGAGTGATGAAAAGAGAATGAGAGAAACATTGATTTGTTCTTCCACTTATTTATGCACTCTCTCTCTTTCTCTCTTTCTTTCTCTTTTTCTTCCTTCCTTCCTTCCTTTCTTCCTTCATTTGTCTTTCTTACTTTTTTGATTTTTAGTGAGTGATGAAAAGAGAATGAGAGAAACATTGATTTGTTCTTCCACTTATTTATGCATTCATTGATTGATTCTTTTTAAAAAAATATATATTTTTTATTGATATCAGAGAGGAAGAAAGAGGGAGAGAGAGATAGAAACATCAATGATGAGAGAGAATCACTGATTGGCTGCCTCCTGCACGCCCCCTACTGGGGATCAAGCCACAACCCAGGCATGTGCCCTTGACCGGAATTGAACCCAGGACCCTTCAGTCTGCAGGCCGGCGCTCTGTCCACTAAGTCAAACCAGCCAGGGCTGATTGATTCTTTTTTAAAACATCAATGATGAGAGAATTATTGATCGGCTGCCTCCTGCATGGCCCCTACTGGGGATCGAGCCCGCAACCTGGGCATGTGCCTTTGACTGGAATCTAACCGGGGACCCTTTAGTCCACAAGCCAAAGTTTTATCCACTGAGCTAAACCGGCAAGGGCATTGATTGATTCTTATATGTGCCCTGACCGGGGATGGAACCTGCAACCTTGCATGTCGGGATGATGCTCTAACGGTCTAACCAACTGAGCTACCCGGCCAGGGCAACCACTTCCTGAATGACACTTCCCACACATCCCTTCTTGACCTCCTTACTCACCTACACTGCTGACCCAGATCATGATCATCAGCCTGGCGGACTGCTACTGAGTCAGCGGGTGGAGCGGGTGGAGGATGGCCATCCTGGCAGCCACAGTCCAGGGTCTGAAGGGGGCTGGTTGCACTGCTGACGGGCACTCTCCTGTCCTCATGTGCACAGTACTTCACAGTATACAGAGCACTTCCACCGCTGGAAGTTCACACTCGCCCCTATTTTGTAGAGGCCCAGAGAGGTGGGGAGACGTACCCCAGGCTGCACAGACTTCTGCTTAAGAGCATGGGCTCTGCAGCCTGGGTTTGAGGTCTCACTGCGCTGTTTCTGTGCTGTATGGATTTGAGTTACACACGTCACTCAAATCCCTTTCATCTAGAACATAAGGCTTCTCTCCAGAGCCTCTTGTGCCCTGAGCCTGGCAGCCCAGAAGAAGGCCTGGTTAATGGAGACTTTAGATTCTGCTGATGTTCTAGGACAGGGGTGGGCAAACTTTTTGACTCGAGGGCCACAATGGGTTCTTAAACTGGACCGGAGGGCCGGAACAAAAGCATGGATGGAGTATTCGTGTGAACTAATATAAATTCAAAGTAAACATCATTACATAAAAGGGTACTGTCTTTTTTTTTTTTTAGTTTTATTCATTTCAAACGGGCCGTAGTTTGCCCATGGCTGTTCTAGGAGCTACTGAGCTGGAGTTTGGACCCATGAAGCTGGGTTAAAGCCCCCCCCTATAGAAGCTTCTAGGAACCCCAGGGACCCACATCCCCACCTTATTTATTTATTAAAAATTTAAAAAAAAAATCTTTATTGTTGAGATTATTATAGATGTATTAAGAGAGGACCAGTCATGAACTCGCTTTGCTTCAACTGTTGAATAAGTTTTTTTTTTTAATCTTTATTGTTGAGATTATTACAGATGTCCCTCTTTTTTCCCCCCATTGCCTCCATCCACCCAATTCCTGCCCCAGGTCTTTGCCACCCTATTGTCTGTGTCCATAAGTAATGCATATATGCATATAAGATCTTTGTTTAATCTCTTCCTGCCCACCACCCGCCTCCCTCATCAGGCTGTTCCATTTCCATGTCTCTGATTCTATTTTATTCACCAGTTTATTCTGTTCATTAGATTTCTCATTTGTTTAATTTCATTTATTTATTTATTTATTTTTATTTTTTATTTGAGAGACATCAATTTATTGTTCCACCTATTATTATTCTTTTAATCCTCACCTGAGGGTATTTTTCCATTGATTTTTAGAGAGAGTGGAAGAGAGAGGGAAAGACAGAGAGAAATATTGATGTGAGAGAAAGACATAGATTTAGTTGCCTCCTGCATGCTCCCTGACCAGACCTGGGCCAGGGAGGAGTCTGCAACCAAGGTATGTGCCCTTGACTGGAATCGAACCTGGGACCCTTTGGTCTGCAGGCCAATATTCTATCCACTGAGCCAAACCGGCTAGGGCTAATTTGATTTTTAGATTCACTTGCTGATAGATATGTATTTGTTGTCACTTTGTTGTTCATAATTTTTATCTTTACCTTTTTCTTCTTCTTTCTCTTCTTAAAGGATA
>NW_005370657.1:1389899-1390835 GCF_000412655.1 Myotis brandtii
TTCAGTGGGGCTTTGGTGCTCACTGAGTCTGCCCCTTGAGTGTGTTGCTTATGGATGTGTAGAGTTGTAATCTGGTATGGTTTGACACTGACCACTGGGTACACTGGCTCTTGGGTCTCCAGGGAGGTGCAAAGTCAGCCATTGCCTGGGGCCACCCAGCGGGAGCTACAGAGAGATCTGCAGATTCCTCCTCTTTGTATCAGGTTTGGAAGCGCCTGGATGAGGCCCAGCTGTGAAGCAAGGCAGGCTGATGCTGGTGCTGGCCTTGGGCCTTTTATTGATAAGTTTGGGGCTCCCTGACCCAGCTGCAGCTTGTTTCAGATTTTAGCCTGAGCAAGGACAGGCCATTCATATGCAAAAGCTGCTGCTTTCAGGTTGGGTTGGGGTTATACATTGGATGAGGAGGGGTCTTAAGGAATCACCAGGGCAGAGCAAACGGAAATGGCTGCCAGTCAGTCCTGTGACCGGGGAGGTGCCAGCATAGGAACAATGATCCCTGTGAGCCCCTCCGTCTGGGAGAAAGCCGCCTCTGAGTTCCTGCCCTGATGCTAGACCATCCAGTTTCTCCTTGTATGTGTCTGGGTCCCCCAGAACCTTGCTCTGGTGCTGGAGCTCAGAGGAAACATGGCCCTGTAAGTTCATTTCATGGTGCCAGCCTTTTAAGAGGAACAGCTGGGTTTCCAGTAGCCTCTGTGTCACTGAGCCCTAATCTGCACAGGTTTTTACAGCCTGTAGTTCTTACTGACTGTAGGGACTTCTTTTCCCAGCTCTAGGATTCTCGGCTGGGGTCTGGTGTGGGGTTGGGACCCCGTGCTTCTTCAGGTGGCCTCCACAGAGATGATCTCTCTCCTGATTAAAAAAGTGACACACATGGGTGCTGCCGGACCATCCCTTTCTACAACTCTATACCTCCTACCAGTCTCAGTGTGCTTTCTT
>NW_005370657.1:1391797-1404479 GCF_000412655.1 Myotis brandtii
GCCATGCATATATGCATACAAGGTTCTTGGTTGATTACTCCCCACGCACCCACCCTCCCCCGCCTTCCCTCCGAGATTCTGCACTCTGCTCCATGCTGAGGAAATGGGTTTTTTAATTCAACAAATATCACCTGGCTGCTGTCAGCTGCGTGCTGGGGGTGGCTGGCCTCCTGGAGCTCCTGTTCCAGCGGGGAGACGGACAGACAGCTCAGCGTCCTGCTGAGAGGCGCGCTGTGTGCATCTTCAGATTTCCCCGTGGACACACAAGTCGCTCGTTCAACAAGTGTGTATTTGGCGCCTTGAATGTGCCTCACCTTGTGCTGGTTGCTGCTGGGGATAGAGATGCCACAGGGAAAGGTCATGACAACCCAGAGCTGTCCCTCTCACGGACAGACAGGGATGTCGAAGTAGCTGTGCCCCTGCCCTAACCGCACCCACCTCCCCATGCCAGCTCTGCCGGGCGAGGTCAGAGCACTTTACACCCCTCACCCTGACTTCAGTGGCCCCACGTGGTCGGTTTCTCGAAGGCCCATTTCTGAGTTGGAGGCTCTCTGAGTGTTGGTCGCAGGGAAGTGCGCTCAGGGACCCTGGCTTGGAGGAGACCTATTTTGGGTCTTCATTCCTCTGAGTCTGTTGCCTCCTCATCTGTAAAGGATGGTTGTTGTAGCTTCTCTCTCTGTAGGGCTGCTGTGAAGGTTCAGCTGGGTGCCCCTTAGGTTTGGCCAGGTGGGGGGGGGGGCAAATGCTGGGGTTGGCCTGGGGGGACCCTGCCAAGGTGGTGACCAGTGTTCATTTCAGACTCTCAGAGCTCATGGGGATGTGGCCTCAGGGTGGCCAGATCCTCTGGGTTTGTTCAGAGAAGCAGGAAATCCAAGTCTTGACTGTCACGGGGGCTGGTTTTATAAATTAGGGAATAATTAAATATTTTAAAGACTGTGGAACAAGCGGAACACCCCCTGGGGCTGGCTGTGACCTTGGATCTGAACAGACCCCAGTTGTCAGAACAAGCTAAACTGAGGGCAGAAGAAGGGAGTCTTGCTCTTTATGGCTGGGTCTGGAAATGGTTCTACGAGTTCTTAAATCAACATGTTAGATATGAAATGTCCCTGAGTGGGATATGACAGTGTGTCTTAATGTTCCATAGCCTTTACTGGCCTCCGTAAACCGCCTTCCCCCAGCAGGGCACGGAGGCCTGGGGCGGGGAACAAGTCCTGTTCTGGAAGACCCCAACCCTGACCCCAAGTGAATATTTGCAGGCTGGTTGGCTCAGCTTCTGCCTCTTGGGGGATAATGAGATGGGGGTTGGGCCCTCATTGTGTCCTAACTCTGTGCCATAACTCTCTAGGCCAGTGGTTCTCAACCTCTGGCCCTTTAAATACAGTTCCTCATGTTGTGACCCAACCATAAAATTATTTTCGTTGCTACTTCATAACTGTAATGTTGCTACTGTTATGAATCGTAATGGAAATATCTGATACGCAGGATGGTCTTAGGCGACCCCTGTGAAAGGGTTAGATATGCTTTTAAAATTGCTTCAAAACAATTCTGGGAATACAGCACATTGTGTCTTACTTTTGGTAGACTTAGTAAAAGAAGGATTATTGAGGAAAACTTCATCAAAGAACACTTCAAATTTTAAACATATTCACAATCTTTTTTTTATTATTAATTTCAGAGAAGAAGAGAAAGGGAGAGAGAGATAGAAACATCAATGATGAGAGAGAATCATTGATGGGCCCTGCCCCACACTGGGGATGGAGCCCGCAACCTGGGCATGTGCCCAGACCGGGAATCAAACCGTGACCTCCTGGTTCATATGTGGCTGCTCAACCACTGAGCCATGCCAGCCGGGCTCTCCAGGCATTTTTAATTGAATCCTCAAAACCTGGTCAAGTAGATGCTATTTTTATCCCCATTTTACTGCTAAGGGAATTGAGAGTCAGTGAGGCAAAATGACTTGCCTAAGGCCATGCAGCTAGGAACAGGCTGAGCCAGGATTCAGGCTCAGAACCAGAGGTTCCCAACATTGTTGTGGACACCAAAGACTGCTTAAAAAAACCTTTTTTTAAATTGACTTTTAGGGAGAGGGGAAGGGAAAGGGGGAGAGAGAGAAACACCGATGTGAGAATAGAACACGGATAGGCTGCTTTCAGCAGACCCCCTGCGGGGGATTGAGCTGTAACCCAGGCATGTGCCCTGACTGGGAATCAAACCAGCAACCTTTCAGTGCCCGGGATGGCGCCCAACTAACTGAGCCACACCGGCCGGGGCTAAAGACTCTGTTTTACTTACGAAACTGGACACATGAGTGAGGCTCAGCAGAGGAAGGAGTGACTAAGAATGGTTTTGAGCTGGAGTTTATATTTACTGGACAAACACATATATGGCACCCAGCCTGTGCCAGACACAGTGCTAAGTGCTTTATATATATTTGCTCATGTAACCCTACTAACGAATTCACGATGAAGAGCTGGTTGGGGCCTCAGCAGTAGGGACAAGGGCTGTGTGTGGCTAATGAAAAGCATAGGGCTCTGAACCAGAACCTCAGCTCTGCCACTTGCTGTGGGTATGGCCTCGGGAAAATCACTCCACCTGCTCAGCCTCAGTTTCCTCATCTGTAAAATGGGTTGATAAAATAATTTGATACTTTGATACAGAGATCAAGTGAGGTCAGTGGATGTTTCTAGGGGGAGGAAGCAGAGAGCGGAGGTTATGTGCCCTCCCCTCTCTCTCTCTTTCTCTCTCTCTCTCTCTCTCTCTCTCTCCTTCCTTCCCTCTCTCCCCCTGCAGCCACTGGTCCGAGGGCCGTGCCACAGCTGTGCCGTGGTGTCCAGCTCCGGCCAGATGCTGGGCTCAGGCCTGGGCACCCAGATCGATGGTGCTGAGTGCGTGCTACGCATGAACCAGGCGCCCACCGTGGGCTTCGAGGCGGACGTGGGCCAGCGCAGCACCTTGCGCGTGATCTCGCACACGACCGTGCCGCTGCTGCTGCGGAACTACTCCCATTACTTCCAGCAGGCCCGCGACACGCTCTACGTGGTGTGGGGCCAGGGGCGGAACATGGACCGCACGCTGGGCGGCCGCACCTACCGCACGCTGCTGCAGCTCACCAAGATGTACCCGGGCCTGCAGGTGTACACCTTCACCGAGCGCATGATGGCCTACTGCGACCAGGTCTTCCAGAACGAGACGGGCAAGAACCGGTGAGCTGGGCCTGCCTGCTGGGGCCTCCCTGGTGGCCGGGGTCAGCAGTGACGGAGGCAGAAGTGGCTCTGCCCTCTCAGGGGATCAGAGAGACTGTCATTCATCAGATTATCCATAGCTCGAGGCGGTGGAGAGGGGCACTGACCAGCATGGGGCAGTCAGGGAGCTCTTCCCTCCACCCCGGCCACCTCCTCCACACATCTGTTCCTCCCAACCCCCCACCCCACCCCCCCAGCTCAGGAAATACAGCTGCAGCGCCCAGGTTTCCACCCAACTCCCCTCATTCCATCACCCGCCACACACAATGGGGTCTTGAATCTCTCACAGGTGCCACCGTCCCCCCCGCCCCCGACGCCCTTGCAGCATCTCCTCGTTGGTGTTGCTGAATCCTACAGTGTGCGCTCCAGCCACCCCAGCGAATTCACCCCATGAGTCACCTGCCCTCTACCTCACAGCAGCTTCGATTCCCATGGAGAATAAAGTCCAGACTCCACCTTCTCTCCTCCCCTGGCCTACAAGCTTTGTATGATTTGGCCGCTGCCTGTCCTGTTCCAGCCATACTGGCCGTCTGCGCTTCCTCACATATCCACCCTGGTTCTCGCCTTCATGCCTTTGCATATGTCGTTCCTTCTGCCTAGAATGTTCTTCCCCCAAATCTCCCATGACTAACCCCTTCCTGCCATTTAGGCCTGTGTGGAATGTCACCTCCTCAGAGAAGCCCTCCCTGATCACCCCATCTGATGATACCTCCCACCTGATACTCTTTATTCCTTTGTTGCCTTGTCTTCTCAGCTGTTCTCTCCCAGCTGCCTCCTCCTTTGAGAGGAGGGTATGGCAGAGTCCAGTTTGAGCGAATGAACCACCTCATAATGCCTCTTAGAGGTGGAGGTGAGGGGCCCTCAGATGGGAGAGAAACCAGTGCTGGTGTCTGAGTGAGTGAAGGTCTTGTTCCGAGTTCGGTGAACTAGTAAAGGCATGGGAGTGCTCCTGGGCTGACAGTGTTCCCTCCCCATAGCCACCTATAATTATCCCCATTTCACAGATGGGTCACTGAGGCTCAGAGAGGTTCATGAGCAAATCAGACACTCCAGAGCAGGTACAGGATTTGAATCAAAGACCATCTGACTCCAGGCCACCCCCTTTCCCACTTTCAACCACTGCTCTGCTGCCTCCTGCTCTCTCCCCAAGCTTCGTCCCTTAGATCCAGAGAGGATGTGGCCAGGGCCCCCTTCCATCTTCCAAAGGTTTGCTCACGCCCTGCGTGGGTGGTGGGGGTTGAACAGATCTGGGTTTGTGTCGAGCTCTGCCTTTTGCCTGCTGCAGACCTCGGGCCGGCTCTGTCCCCTCCCCGGCCTCCCCCAGGACCCCTCTGTGGGGGTCAAGGTGGGTGGCCTTCAGCTGGGAGGGTAGCCAGGGCTGTGCCTTGAGAGAGCCGAGGCGAGGGCCTCCGCCAGCCCCTTGTTCTGACTGTGTTTTCCCTGCCAGGAGGCAGTCGGGCTCCTTCCTCAGCACCGGCTGGTTCACCATGATCCTTGCCCTGGAGCTATGCGAGGAGATTGCGGTCTATGGGATGGTCAGCGACAGCTACTGCAGGTCAGGCCGGCCAGGCCGGGGCAGGAGGGGCGCTGGGGAGGCCGGGAGGACCGTGGGCCTCGCGCTGGAGGACCTGGGAGCTGTGGGGCGCAGGGTGTGTGGGCTTCCGGGTGGGTGGTGGAGGCACGGACATCCCTGGAGCTGGTGCCCAGGGGGAAGGGGCTCGGCTCTGGGACTGGCTCGATGCCAATCTCCACTCTGCCCGTGTGGCCTTAGGCCAGACACGCCACCTCCTAGCACCTCCATTCCCTTATTGTGAGAGAGAAAACAATCACACCTTCTTCAGAAGGTGATGCAAACATTTACAGAGAGAATAACTTATAGGAGTACTTATTGCAACATTGGGGCCGAGTACATGTACGTGACATATTACGTCCGAGTTTTTACTTTAGATATCATTCTGTTTCAGTACTATTGTGACTAATAAGTCCAGGAAAGGTCCATGCTTTCACCCTCTCTTCTCTTTGGAACTTATTTGTTGAGCACGTGGGTGAGTTGGCAGGAGCCTGTGTGCCCTCTGCGGAGGCACCTGGGCAGAACACCTACGGGCATGATGCCAACGAGTAGGTGGGTGGGTGCCACAGGGCATGGGGTTCCTTACCAGGAGCCTAGCACCAGCAAGGCACTTCGTAGTCGTCAACTCTTTTAAAAATATGTTTTTATTGATTTAATTTTATTATTATTTTCAAATATATTTCAGAGAGGAAGGGAGAGGGAGAGAGAGAGAGATAGAAACATTAATGATGAGAGAGAATCATGGATCAGCTGCCTCCTGCACACCCCACACTGGGGACTGAGCCCACAGCCGGGCATATGCCCTGACTGGGAATTGAACCGCAACCTCCTGGTACATACGTTGATGCTAAACCACTGAGCCACGCCAGCTGGGCTGTAGGCTTCATCTTTTTGACCTGTGGACTCAGCATGCAAGGTGGATATCACCGTTCCCATTTTACAGATGGCTTATGGAGGCTTATAGGGTGTGCCTCTGCCCTCTAGCCAACCAGCTTGCAAGAGGCGGAGCTGGGGATCAAACGCTGGCCTTTGGGATGCATAAGCTGCCCTGCTCCTCCTCCGTCTGTCCCGGCCTCCCCCGGGACAGGAATGGGACCCCGGGAGCCTGGAGTACCTGGTGAGGGTGGCCGAGGTCAGTGCGGGGTCTGGCGGGAGGCTGGAGAGCCCTGGTGCCCACACCTGTCCCTGTTCCCCACCCACAGGGAGAAGAGCCACCCCTCAGTGCCTTACCACTACTTCGAGAAGGGCCGGCTAGACGAGTGTCAGATGTACCTGGCACACGAGCAGGCGCCCCGCAGCGCCCACCGCTTCATCACCGAGAAGGCCGTGTTCTCCCGCTGGGCCAAGAAGAGGCCCATCGTGTTCGCCCACCCGTCCTGGCGGACCCAGTAGCGCCGCTGCCCAGCCGGCCGCACCGCCTGTGCCAGGCCTCTGTTCCATTCACTCAACCAAAACCTTTAATTTATGGATCCTGCCTCTGCCACATGCCGGGTGGACCTACGGTTCCTTCCTGCCCTGCCGTGGGGACACCTGGAGCCCCCTCGGGCCTCCAGACTTGAAGGGGAGAAGAGGGGGCCATGGTGACCTGTGTACACTCCTCCCACCCCCACTCCCTGAATAAGCTGAACCTTTTTTTATGTTTAATATATTTTTATTGATTTCAGAGAGGAAGGGAGAGGGAGAGAGAGAGAAAGAAACATCAATGATGAGAGAGAATCATTGATCAGCTGCCTCCTGCACGCCCCACACTGGGGATCGAGCCCGAAACCTGGGCATAACCATGACCTCCTGGTTCATAGGTCGACACTCAACCCCTGAGCCACGCCGGCCGGGAAATAATCTGAATCTTAACTTTGGGGTTCATCCCACCTCAGTGTCTGTCCAGTGGCCTTTGCTCCCAGGGCTGATGGTCCCCCACTCACCAGCTTCCTGACCTTCAACCTTGTACCAGCCCGGGCCCTTCCTCTCTACACTCCCCCTCCACCACCTTTGGTGCCACACTTCCCAAGCTGGTTGCCCCGGTCAGGGCAGCCCAGAGCTTGGTGTTTGTTGGGTGAAGGGGCCTTGGAACTGTGACTTGCCAGGGCCACCTCGAGTGTACGGGTAAACGTGTTTTCTGGACCCCTGTCTGCAGTGTGGTTATGTGTCTGGGGGTAAGAAGTGGGGCTCCTCGCCCGGCCACAATCCCATAACCTGTGGACCGGAGGGCAGGCCGGTCCTGGGCCCCTCCCCAAACCCACATCTGGCTGGGCTTCTGGCCGTTTAATCTGCCTGCGAGTTGCTTCCCCAAGAGCCCGCCCCTTCCCCACCAGGTCAGAGAGGCTGGCCCGTGGCTGCGCTGGCCTGTCCCGACTCAGAGGCTTCCCTGGGACGCCCGCCTGCACCCAGTGGGCAGAGGGTGGACAGTCGGGCCTGGAAGGAAACGACTCAGGGTGGGAAGGAAATTCCTCTACCCCACGCCACGCCCCTGGTCCAGGGTCACATTCCAAGGACGTGGCCAGTTAAATTCCCTATTAACTGGGGTTGGTTACATTGCAAGAAAGGGGGGGGGGGGGGGGGGGGGGCAGGCCTGACGCTTGCCTTCTCTGAGCTTCACTCCCCTCACCTGGGATGTGGCAAGAGCCTGCCCACCAGCAAACAGCTAGCAAGGGCGTGCAGCCACCGGGCAGAGGGCCCCTGGGAGCCCCCTTCACAGAGCAGGTGAAGCCAGGATGGAGCCCCGGGTCTGAGAGCTGAGCCCGACGTCTGGGCCCTGAACCAAGGGGCTGGAAGGAGCCACAGGGCTTCACACCCCTCCCTCCCTCCTTCCTTCATCGGAGACCAGGAGACTGGCTGATGGAGGACCAGCTGGGATGGAGCCCGGGGCTTCAGCTTCAGTTCCAGGAGTCGCCGCCTCATGGGGGTGGGACCCGGAGGGCCCTACGCTGGTTTAGCTGCTGATGCCGACCTGAAGTTCCACTGAGCTGTGTGTGTTTTTAACAAGGAGCGGCATGTTTTCGTTTTGTACTGGGCCCCACACATTCTGCAGCTGGTTGTGCGAGGGAGTGTGGGTGACCTTCTCAAGAGAGGCTGCAGGCCTGGCATCCGGCCCTTCGTGCCTGCCTCCCCCTGCCCGGTGCCCGGCAGGCCCAGAAGGCCCTGCAAGCAGGGGAGGAGGGCGGAGGGCAGAGAGCCCTGAGCTGGGGGAGAGGAGGCTCTGTGGTGGGAGGGGCAGGCTGGCAGCTGGACCACAGCTGCTGGGCTGGCAGCGGTGGGGTCTGGGCAGGTGTCGGGCAGCAGGAAGGGGGGTGTGGCCTGGCAGGCAGGGGGCTGGTGGAGGAACTGGGCGCAGAGGGAGGCCTCTGGAGTCAGACCTACCTCATTCTGGCACCGCTTCCCGCCGTGGGATCCTGGCGGATTAGTGCCTCTTTCTGGGCCTGAGAGCTGAGCCCAACGTACAAAAGCCGTCCTTCCCTCACAGTATGAATTCAGGGAGGTGGCTGTCCCAGGGCTGACACTTGATAGGTGGGGGTCACCTTGCTCACCCATCGTCCTTGGCGGTGACAGATGGGTGTGAGGACCCCCACGGCCATCAATCCCCCTGCTCACAGCCTCGACCTTGGGCTCCAGGGCCCAGGGCCGCTGGTCCTGATGGACTCAAACTGACGCCCCGCCCAGGCGGTCGCCTCCTCCCACTCCCTCCCCTGGAATACACTGGCTTCACCCTCGGGTGCAGGGACAGAGGTGCCTCTGTCCTGGCCCTGCCCCCAGGCGGGTGTTTACTGCTGGGTTGGTCCAAGTAACATGTATTTCTGGGCTTTGTGACCTGGCAGGAGCCACCCCAGCTACTTCCTCCAGGAACACTTCTTCCTGGTGGCTCCTGGCCGGCTCGTGGCCGCCAGCCTGCAGAGGGCTCGGGGGGACCCGCTTCTCTCCACTGCAGCTCCTGCAGCTTCCGGGGGTGAGTTGGGGCAGGAGCCTCCCAGCTCTGAGGAGTGTGGTGGGAGCACCCTGGTGTGCAGCCCCTCTTCGGGCCTCTGTCCACATCCTGGCTCCTTTGTCCCCTTAGCAGGCCAGCTGGGACCTCTACTTCCTCCTCCTGGGGCCAGAGGGGAAGCCAGGTGAGCCTCACAGCCTGGAGGTGTCCTAAGGAGCCTCTGTCCAGGTAGGAACGTGGGGCCAGGCCAGGAACTCTCACCAAACCTCTCGCCAGGAGAGGAAAGGGACTTGGTTCTGGCAGGTTCTGGTCCGCACCCAGGTCCAGGGCACCTGGGCCAGTCTGCCGGCTCCCATCTCTGCCCCCGAAGAACCAGGCACCGCCCAGGGCTTGGGAACAAGAGCTGTGGAGCAGCTGCTGTGTGCAGGCCCTCGCCCAGCGGTTCTCTCGCCTCTTTGGAGGGAGAGGCTGCAGTCCCCGGCCTCTGGGCGTCGGGTGGTCTGGGTCCATGGCCATCCTTTCCTTATTCTTCGGGGCACAAGCAGAGGGCTGTCTGGAGGTTCCGTGTATGTACAGGCATTGATGCAGGACTTAAAAGCTTAAATTCCCAGTAAAGCAAGAATAGAACCATTTCCTCAAACCTCAACCTACTTGATTTTAGTAAGTAAGTTAGCAACCTGACGAGAGGGGCTCCTCCCCTGGCTCCGCCCAGAACCCAGTGGGGAGTTTGGGGCAAGTCCTGTTCCTTCGATGGGTCCTGGTTTCCGTCTCTGTAAAGTGAGAGCCAGGGTGGCAGCTGAGGTCTCTGAGGACTCTTTCCGGGACCCCGTGGTAGGGGAAAATCCTAACTGCACAGATTGCTGAGGGCAAGAAGGGAGGTCACGCCTGGGATCCCCGCCCTGGGGCAGGAAGGGCGGAAACAGAGGCCATGGGGAGCGGCTCAGGGGTGGGGGCACCGCAGGAGTGACCACAGCCACCCATCCAAGAAGTCCCCGCCATGGGCGAGGGCAGGCCTGGGGCTGTAGAGCGGAACGGCTTGTGGTTAGTCACCCCCGGGCCCCGTGCACACTCAGCCTCGCTTCTCCCTAGAGTGGTGGTACCGGCAGCTTGAAGGATTCAGGAGTTTGTCGCAAAGTGCTGTCACAGGAGAAAGCACGTGACGCGTGGGAGCTGATGTTTTCCGATCCTCGTCGTTACTGAAGTGGTTGTTATTGTTCTTGGGCTGCCGGGCGAACTCAAAAAGAGTTTGGAGGCTTTGGCTAGAAATAAGTGGTAAAAATTGGTTATTCAAGAGTCTTGGGGCTTGCAAACTGGGAAGACAGTTAGGCCATAGCCAGAGTGTTCCGAGGAAGGAAGGAAAGCTGAGGGTCCTTCAGTAACAAGTCCACTCCGGAGAGGAAGCACTCCTGCATCAGCGCTGGCAGGTGCCAGGTGTGATCTGTGACTGGCGCTCACCATGCTGGTCTCGGTCCATGGCCATCCTTTCCTTACCCTTCGGGGCACAAGCAGAGGGCTGTCTGGAGGTTCCGTGTATGTACAAGGCATTGATGCAGAACTTAAACGCTTACATTCCCAGTAAAAGCAAGAATAGAATCATTTCCTCATACCTCAACCTACTTGATTTCAGTAATTTAGCAGCCTGACTAGAGTGGCTCCATTTATTTCTTCACTCTATTCCTCAAGGCCCGGGAAAGGTGAGCCAGCCCCCACCACAGAGCCTCTAGGCATGAGTCTGGGCCCCGAGACATGGCAGGCCTGAGGGGGGAGCTCCAGGTCCGGATTTGGTCCAGGAGCTGGGCTGCTGCACCCTCATTTCCAGAGGCCATTGGCCTGGGTCAGGGAGAAGGGCTGACCACAGGATGCCCCACCCTAGCCAGCCTCCAGCCTGCCGGGTGACCTCTGGCAAGGGGCTCCCCGCTTTTCTGAGCCCCAGCAGTCAGTTCATCAGGCTTCCTGCCTGCCGGCCCTGGCCCCTGCTCTGTGGTTTTCCATGCCGGCAGGCAGCCAAGCAGGGCCAGGGATGGGCTGAGGCTCAGGAAGCAGTTGGAAGTGACACCAGAGGGGCAGGAAGCCTTGAACCCTTGGCCTTCCCCTCTTGTGCCCACTGCCTAGTGGCCATGTCTCCAGAGCCTGGACGCTGGACCTTGCCCCTCCCCCTTTTGTTTTAATTAAAAACAAAGTGATATTAACTCATCAACTTAGTCCAATGCAAACGACCTGGAAGTTTATAAAGCAGAGAGTGAAGGTAGCACCCACCGGTCCCACCCCGAATCCACTCCCCAGGGGAAACTACGGCCAGTAGTCCCCCTTAGATTCTTCCAGATAGCTTCTGTGTGCATTTACAAGCATATACACATCTACGGATGTGTGGTTTTTTTTAAAAAAAGGAATCATACTATATATGCAGTTTATTTTTTAATATATTTTTATTGATTTCAGAGAAGAAAGGAGAGGGAGAGATAGAAATATCAATGATGAGAGAGAATCATTGATTGGCTGCCTCCTGCAGGCTCCCAACTGGGAATGGAGCCGGCAAGCTGGGCATGTGCCCTGACTGGGAATCGAACCGTGACCTCCTGGTTCATAGGTTGATGCTCAACCCCTGAGCTACGCTGGCTGGGATGCAGTTTATTTTTTATAAATTAAAAAATAAGTTTTCAGTATAAGCATTGTGTAACCATTATCTTAAAATTTTTGGAAAATATAGTTAAGCCAAAAGAGAGAGAGAGAAAAAAGCAGCTCCTAATCTCACCATTTCAGAAATAACCACTATTAACACCTTCATCACTGTGATAGGCAAAAGGTATTTCCTTATTTTCATTTCTCTTATCTTTCTTTTAAAACACGGCGGTACACAATGACAGCATTTATCATACCTGTAAGTTATAAAACATAGTATAATGAACCTCTCGAACCCATGTCCCACTTAAAGACCAGACCTTTATAGAAGTCCACACCCCAGTGTCTCCTCCCCTCTCCCACATCTCTGCCTCCCCAGCAGACAACTGTGTTCTTAACTTTTGCTTTGAAAACGTTAATCACTTTATAGGCAAAAGCTCTCCTGTCCCTGGCTATGAGAGGTGGCCTGCTGCCGGCTATACGCTCAAACAATATATCATGTAGCTCATTTGTCTTCGGAGACGTGTCTTTTTCATTCCTTATGTCTCTCAGATTCATCCTCGTAATCGTAGCTCATTCATTTCCCCCTGCTATTTAATATTCCACACCGTGAAAGTACCGTCACGTAGGAAAATTCCATTCTGCTGCTGACAGATATATGGGCTGTTTCCAGTTTAGTATCATTTCAAGCAATGCTGCTAATGAACTTTGTTGTTGACATAGGCAAGAATTTCTCCAGGGCATATTTGTATACCTTTGTTTTCCAAAGGGGATTATAGAGATGCAGTTCTTTGGCTTGCTTTCTTCACGTAAACATCCTCTGTGCATCCTGGCCAACTCTTGTCAGTACCTATTGATCCACATCTCCACATCACGCAGGCCTGCCCTCTATCCCATAGGCCCCTATCATGGCTCCTGGCTGTTTTTCACTGTCACGTAAAATGATAAAATGATAGCGGAGCGTCATAAGAAGTCATCACATTTTTAATCCTGACAACACCCTCCGAGGGGGTGGTTCTCCCTGTACCCCAGCGGCAGGCCGGGGAAGGGGGAGTGAAGTGCCAAGGCCACGCAGAGACGGGGACAGAGCTGGACTGGAACCCAAGGTGGGCCCTGAGCTCACTCAGGGTGATCACGGGGTGCAGGCCTCCCGAGGCCCTGGGTAAGCGAGCTCAGGGGAAACGCAGCTGGTCCCAAGCGCAGCGTGCGCTGGGACTCAGTTTCCCCGTTTCGGTCGTGGTGACAATAAAGCGAGATCGAAGTGGGCATGTCCCGCCCCAAGGCGGGGAGGCTATTTTTATGGCCACTACGCGGCCGGGAGGGGAAAGCGAGGCC
>NW_005370657.1:1405372-1415587 GCF_000412655.1 Myotis brandtii
AGGCCTCCCGGTCCAGGCCGGAGCTGGGCACACGGAGCTGGGCACACGCTCGGGGCCTCTGACCCATTCCAGCCCTGGGTATCCTTGAGGGAGATCCCGTCCACCGCAGCCCTGGGCTGGTACCCAGAAACAAGGCTCCGACAGCCCGGCCAGGCACTTTGCCTCCCTGAACCCCAGTCTCATCTCTGAATTGGGGAGGGAGAGCCCCTACCCCGCAGTGTTGCCCGGAAGACTGAGTAAGTGGGTGACGCTTCGCTGGCTCCTGTATACATTCCTGTTAGGAGAGTGAAGTCGCTGGGCCAGGGGTCCGAGGAGAGGGAATGTTTTGCTGACAAACTCGGGGAGCCAGGCCTTGAGCAATGAATCACCACCGGCCGAACAGCCGCTGGCACGGACCCGGCCCCTGCCAACCCCGCGCTTCCCTGGCCACTCGGGCTTGAATCCTCCCAACATCCCCTTGAGTTACCTGCTCTTATTCCTCCCATTTCACAGATGAGGAAACTGAGGCTCAGAGAGGTACATGGCTTGCCCTAAGGCCTCGCAGCCAGTAAGTGGTGGAACCGGGATTCACACTTGAACCTGAGATGCTGTATTGACCATGGCCTCCTCCAGAGCAGGATTGTGACGGGGCTGACCAGGGGACCATGGTCCTGGCTGAGGGCACTGCTCAAGCCAAGGTGGGAAAATTGGGGGGGCGGGGTTGTGCGCCTGGGAACTGGAGTGCTCTAGAGTGTCTGGAGCAAGGGGCATCTGAAGGAAAGGATAGTGAGGGAGGAGGCTCAGCGCAGAGGCCATTCAGGGCCTGGAATGCCAGAGGCTACTGGACCGATGGGGGCGACCCTGGAATTCTGGACTCCCACCTTTTGCTCGAATGGGCTCTGAGTCGAAAGACAGGCCACTTCTGATGAGCCTCCGTTTCCTGATCTGTACCTGGTGAGAGTCCCCGGGCCTCCCTGGCTGGCTCTGAGGGCCGGCCTGGGAGAAACCCCGAAACCTGAAACCCGGCCCCGGAGGCCGGCGGGGGTGGGGGGCCGGAGGGGGCGTGGCAGATCGAGGGCCGGGTTAGGTGGTGGGCGGGGTCAGGGCTTAGCCAATCAGGAGCATCGTGTGTGTGTTTGGCCGGAGGTTCTCTGGCTATTCCTGGTGGCGATGTAGGAGTAAACAGCAGCTAGGTCAGGGGGCGGAGATGGTGGCGGGAGCTGGGAGGCCGTGGAAGGGAGGCCGGAGCTGGGGATCCCCGAGCCCCCAGCTCCTCCCTTTGCACTCTGCCAACCTCAGAGCCGTCTGGACTTGAATCAGCTGGAGGCGGCTGGACACAAGTACTTGTTTCCGTTTGACAGGTGGGGACATTGAGATCTGGGTCCTGCAAGGAGGGGCTGGGTGCCGGTGGGGGAGCGAGGAGCAGGCCTGGGCGTGTTCCCTCACAGCAGAGGCCTCTGAGGCGGGGGCAGGAAGGAAGGGCTGCCCAAGGGTTCCTTGTCCCCTGAGGATCCCACACACCCTCAGGGTGGGGCAGTGATTGTCGCCATTTGACAGATGAGTCTGTGTCCTTAACCCCTAAGATCTTCCCGTTAATGAATGAAATCATTCAGCCATCCTCTGGCACCCATCTCAGGGCTCTGGCGGCACAGCAGAGGATGTGAGTGCGCATCTGTGAGAGCTCTCAGCCTACTGGGGAGGTGACACTAGGGGAAGTTCCCGGCCCACCTTGGGCTTGGAAGATGAGTGGGCGTGAGCAGGGTGCGGGAGGGTGTTGCAGACAGTTTATGCCAGACCTGGAAGGGTGCAGGTGCAGAGGAGTTTGGGACCCACAAGAGATGTTGCTTTATTCCAAGGCCCCGGGGACCTGAAGCAGGGTTTAGAGTAGGGGTTTCTGCTGGGTGGGGGGCAGGCCCCCAGCATGGGAGCCAGCTGCCTAGGAGAGCCAGGGTAAGGAGAGGACCCTGCTGAGAGGGCAGCGTATAAGGGAGCAAGGGGCAGGGAGAGAGGCGGGGTTCTGCCACCACAGGGCCCTGTGACCTCAAGCAGTTTTCTGCCCTTTTGGGGCTGTAGTGTCTCCATCTGCAAAATGGATACAGCCCTGAGTCTTGAAGTCATGGGCAGGTAGGAGAGCTGGCAGGGGTGGTAGGGAAGGTGCAGCCTTTGACCAGCTGGACCTCCGGGAGGGCACTCAGGCCATAACCCTTTCTGTGACTCGCAGGTGTGAGCCCACATCCCTGCCCCCTGGGCCACGTGCAGGACGCTGGCTCCTGCCCCTCAGCAGACGCCGGAGAGAGATGAGTAGCAACAAAGTAAGTCCTTCTTCATTTCTTACTCCATCTCAGCCTCTTACTTCTCTCAGTGAGATGGGCTTCTCAGGACCAAGCCACCACAAGTCTCTCTTCCTTGCCTAGATGAGGCTGATGCCTGGGAGGCCCTGGTTTGAACCCTGCTGTACACTGATCTGTGTGGCTTTGGGCAAACTCCTGCCTTTCTGGGCCCAGGTCCAAGGTGGCTTGGAATGCTGTGCAGGGGTCGGGCTGGGAGGTAGAGGTGAGCGGGAGTCTGGAGGAGGGGGCAGAGGTCAGTCAAAGGTGACAGAATGTTGTGAGCATCCTTCTGAGGGTGTCCCCATCATCCACTCATTCATGCTTTCCTGAGCACCTGCTGTATGCCTGGCCCTGCACACCCCCTTCCGAGACCCACTGCAGCAGAGCCTTGGCAGAGCCTGAGGGTTGGGGGCAGGGTGATGTGGGCGTATCAGTCTGGGTCCAGTCGGCAGAGAGAACCCACATAGTAATTTGAACAGGGCAAGTTTAATGTAAAGAGTTATTAACTATAATCGGGCAGGAGTAATGAGGGATTGGAACTCTAAGGAATACAGGAGTAGCAGGTACAAGGAGCAGCCACCAGCCCCAGGGCTGAGGTCCAGGCCTCCTGGGGGGGCACAGCTATGGGCCGCTGGATGGCAGAGAACTGTGTGGTGCCCACTGGTGACGTTATCACAAGTCCACCCAGGAGGCACCCAGCCCCCGGACAGAACTGCTCCAGGGAGGGAGCTGCTGGTCTCTGGATGTTGCAGGTGGTGGGTGACTGATTGAGCTCCACTCTGGAGAGGTTGTGATCACAGCAGGATCAAAACTGCCTGAGGGCCCTCGCCGGGTTGGCTCAGTGGATAGGGTGTCAGCCTGCGGACTGAAGGGTCCTGGCTTCGATTCCGGTCAAGGGCACATGCCCAGGTTGTGGGCTCGATCCCCAATATGGGGTGTGCAGGAGGCAGCTGATCAATGATTCTCTCTCATAGTTGATGTTTCTATCTCTCTCCCTCTCTCTTCCTTCCTGAAATCAATAAAAATATATTTTTTTAAAAAACTGCCTGAGGGCAGGTACTGCAGGTTCTGGAGGAATCTGCTGGGTGCTGGCTTCCCAGCGGGCGTTGGGCGCTGGAGATAAGCATGTGCCTAAGAAGCCAGAGCATCAGAAGCAGGAAGTCAAGGCCTTTCTTCCTGCAGTGTCTCTCCAGCGTCCTCTACCGACAAAGCTTAATATGCAGTTAGCTGGCAGGAAAAAACCAAGAGCCCAGATCCATTCTCACAGAGCTGCCAAAAAGGGTGAACTTGGAGCTGAGAAACAATACACGGACAACCAGCACAGAGCGTTCCACAGGCTCAGCGCTCGGCACAGGGAACCGGGGCTCCACAGGCTCAGCGAGCCTTGCAGACCCGCACAGACGGCTTCCAGTGGGCGATTTGGATATGACTTTCCTGCCCTGTCACCCCCATGGTGGTGCACTCTCTACTCAGGCAGCCCAATCCCTGAGCAGATCCCCTCCAGGGGTAAAGGAATGATGAACATGTGTGGAGAGTTGCTGTGTGGGGAAGGCCTGGGTCCTCTCATTTGACTATCCCACCTGTCTCCCAGCATCCTCCCAGCTGGAGGAAGCCTTCTGACCCCCACATACAGTCCAATCCGGCAGACCCTCCTTCTGAGAACCTTCTATGCTCCGGCCCCCACCCTGACAGCTGGGAAACAGTGGGGAGCGAGACTGACCCAGTCCCAGCCGTGGAACTCATGGCAGCGTGATCGGTGCTCAGGGGGCTGCGGGAGGCCTTCCTGGAGGAGGTAGTGTTTGGGGTGAGGAGCAGGCGTTAGCCAGGTGTTGCAGGTGGTAATGAGGCAGGGCGCCAAGCCTGCACGGTCGCTGGGACCTCACCAGTCCTCTCCCCTCTCAGGAGCAGCGGTCAGCAGTGTTCGTGATCCTCTTTGCTCTCATCACCATCCTCATCCTCTACAGCTCCAACAGTGCCAACGAGGTCTTCCATTATGGCTCCCTGCGCGGCCGCAGTCGCAGGCCTATCAACCTCAAGAAGTGGAGCATCACCGATGGCTATGTCCCCATTCTGGGCAACAAGGTAGGGCAGCCACTTTGGGGAACTCCCTGGGAGCTGGTCCTCCCCATTGCCTGCCACCCCTGCTCCCTCCTCCTTTTCTCTCCTCTCGCCATCCCTCCTAAAGGAAAGGGTGGGCCCTGGGCGTCAAGGCTCTGGTTCAGAGAGGAAGGGAGAGGGAGAGAGAGAGAGATAGAAACAATGATGAGTGAAAATCATGGACCAGCTGCCACCTCCACACCCCCTACTGGGGATCGAGCCCGCAACCTGGATATGTGCCCTGACCGGGAATCGAACCATGACCTCCTGGTTTGTGGGTGGATGCTCAACCACTGAGCCACACCGGCCAGGCCAACCATGAGTTCTCGAAGGCAGGAGTCAGGTCTCTTTTGCTGGTTGCTCTGTCCTGCGTACTTGACCATTAGCCAGCTTGCTATGAACGTTTGTTGAATGAATGGGCGTCAGTTTCTCTGTCTTTAAAATGGGCATAATTATTTTGGAGCCCAGGGCCAGGCGCAGAGAGTGGTTGTGACAAGTGTTGACTTTCCTTGCTCCCCCAGACACTGCCCTCCCGGTGCCACCAGTGTGTGATTGTCACCAGCTCCAGCCACCTGCTGGGCACCAAGCTGGGTCCTGAGATTGAACGGGCCGAGTGCACAATCCGCATGAATGACGCGCCCACCACGGGCTACTCCGCAGATGTGGGCAACAAGACCACCTTCCGCGTGGTGGCCCATTCCAGTGTCTACCGTGTCCTGAAGAGGCCCCAGGAGTTTGTCAACCGGACCCCCGAAACCGTGTTCATCTTCTGGGGGCCCCCGAACAAGATGCAGAAGCCCCAGGGCAGCCTTGTGCGCATCATCCAGAGGGCAGGCCTGGTGTTCCCCAACATGGAGGCCTACGCCGTCTCTCCCGGCCGCATGCGCCAGTTTGATGACCTCTTCCGGGGTGAGACAGGCAAGGACAGGTACCAGCCTTCTGCCTGCCCACTCTGGCCAGCCCTCTGCTCTTCGTCAGCATGCTCTGTGCAGAGGGCCTGTCGCTCCCAGCAAGCACTGCTCTGAGGGTGTGGTCACTTCTCGGCCACCTCTGGTCAGGTTTCCTGGGGGAGTTCTCTTTGTGTTTAATCCAAGTCATTTCCAACATGCTCTGCATGACCCCATCTTCCCAGGAGGGCTTTCTCCCAGCACTCACTGCTCTGAGGGAAGAAGGGTTCCCAGCATGCTCTTCTCTAAGATTGCACAGTCATTTCTAGCATCTTTCTAGGAGAGCTCCCCGGAGCGTGCCTCCTGGAAAGTATTGGCTATTCCTGGCACTTCTTGCTTTAGGCACACCGTTGCTCCCAGCATGCTCTATTCTAAATATACATCATTTCCAGTCCTGCTTTAGGTAAGCTAGGCTAGTGCCATCCAATAGAAATATAATGCAAGCCACATACATAATTAAAATTTTTATAGTAACCACATTAAGAAGGTAAAAAGAAACAGGTGAAACTATTATTATTTTTTTTTGAGCCTCATCTGAGGATATTTTTTCCATTGATCTTTAGAGAGAGAGTGGAAGGGAGGGAGAAAGGGGAGAGAGAGGAAAAAACATCAATATGAGAGAGACACATTGAGTGGTTGCCTCCCGCACGCACCCCGACTGGGTCAGGGATCGAACCTGCAACCGAGATATATACCCTTGACCATGAATCAAACCCGAGACCCTTCAGTCCATGGGCCAACACTTTAACCACTGAGCAAACCAGCTGTGGCTGAAATTATTTTCAATATATTTTATTTAACTCAATATGTCCAACATATAGATCCTGTACATATTTTGTTTGATTTATACCTAAATATTTAAAATTTTGGAACTAACGTAAATGATATTTTTAAAAATGTTGGTTCCCAATTATTCTTGCTAATATTAGAAATATGATTTTTGTGTGGTGACCTTATCCTGTAATCCTGCTAAACTTTACTTATTGGACAGTTTTACTCCTTCCTTTCTAATCTGTGTGCCTCATTTCTTTTTCTTGCCTTATTGCATTGGCTAGGAACTTTCAGTACAACGTTGAAATGTATTGGAAGTGACAAGAGTAGACATCTTGCTTTAGTCCCAGTCTCAGAGGGAAAGCGTTTAGTCTTTCATCATTGAATATGAGGCTGGCTATGGGTTTTTGAACCTATATTCACCTCTTCCAGGGTGAGACAGGGAAGGACAGGTGCCAGCCAAGTATTAGGTTAAGGAAATTCCCTTTGCGTATTAGTTTCCTAAGAGTTTTTTTGTTGTTGTTGTTGTTGTTTTTTATCAGTACTGGATATTGAATTTTATCAAACATTGTTCTGCATCAATCAAGACTTTTAAAAAAAAGACTAATTTTTTTTTTAAGACTGTTAATATGGTGGACTATATTGATTGATTTTTAAATGTTGAGTTAGCCTTGGTTTCTGGAATAAACTCCAGCTGGTAGTGGTGTATTATTATTTTTACATATTGCTGGATAGGATTTGCTAATACTTTGTTGAGATTTTTGTATCTGCATACATGAGAGATATTGGTTTGTAGTTTATTTTGTACTATCTTTGCCTGATCTTGCTATCAGGGTAATGCTGACCTCATAAATGCATTGGGAAATGTTTCCTCTTCTGTTTTTCAGAAAAGATGGTGTAGAATTGGTGTCATTGCTTCTTTAAATGTTTGATAGAATTTGCCAGTGAGACTATCTGGCTTGGAGCAGTGTTTTGTTTTGTTTTTTCCCCCAGAAGATTTTAAACTATGAATTCAGTTTCCTTAATAGTTATAGGATATTCAGGTTACTTATTTCATCTTCGGTGAGTTTTGGTTTGTGTTTTCGAGAAATCAGCCCATGTCATCTAAGTCAGCGGTTCTCAACCTGTGGGTCGCGACCCCTGAAAATACATCCTGCATATCAGATATTTACATGACGATTCATAACAGTAGCAAAATTACAGTTATGAAGTAGCAACGAAAATAATTTTATGGTTGGGGTCACCACAACATGAGGAACTGTATTAAAGGGTCGCGGCATTAGGAAGGTTGAGAACCGCTGAAAGTTGTCACGTATGTAGTTGTTTTTTGTGGTTTTCTTATTATTTTAAAGTTTACAGGGTCTATGATGATGTTCTCTTTTATTTTGATATTGGTAATTTGTGTCTTTTCTCTCTTCTTTTTTGTCAGTCTTGTGAGAGGTTTATTTTCTTTTCAAAGAACCACCTTCAACCAAGTAGATGCAAAATATTTTTTAGCTTCACATGTAATCAGTATAAAACATCATCAGCAACACATTCCACATTCTTTTTTCACACTAAGAAATCCAGTGTGTGTTTTACACTCACAGCACATCTCAACCCCGAGTCAAGTGCTCACACGTGCCCACATGTGGCCACTGTAGTGGACAGCACGGCTCTAGGCCAGTGGTCGGCAAACTGCGGCTCGCGAGCCACATGCGGCTCTTTGGCCCCTTGAGTGTGGCTCTTCCACAAAATACCGACTAAGTGCACGCCCACACGTGGTATTTTGTGGAAGAGCCACACTCAAGGGGCCAAAGAGCCGCATGTGGCTCGCGAGCCGCAGTTTGCCGACCACGGCTCTAGGCTCTTAGCTACTTCTTCATGCCTTGCTCTGAACTTGTCCCTCCAGCATGACTGTCTCTGCTTCGTCTCCCCGTGGGAGTCTGCTCCTGGCATGGGCACAGCTGTGGCTAGCATGCTCTGTGGTCATGGGCACTCCTGGCCTACCCAGGCCTGACCAGTGTCCTCAGAAATGTATTCCCAGCCTGCCTTGTTCCTACTCTTTCCCTCAAAGGAGCTCTC
The DNA here is from genome assembly GCF_000412655.1 of Myotis brandtii. Lineage (NCBI taxonomy): Eukaryota > Metazoa > Chordata > Mammalia > Chiroptera > Vespertilionidae > Myotis > Myotis brandtii. The sequence continues at coordinate 1,413,561 of NW_005370657.1, forward strand.
TCCACACCCCTCACAGCCCCCCTGCCAGCAAACCCGTGCTCCCCCAGTGGGCTGTATGGGGGTGACTGAAGTAGGGGGATGAGTTCTGTGAAATTGGGTGGTTGGCTGTTCCTCCCTGCCCGCCCCACCCCTGCCTGCCTGCCCCTCATCACGCTCCCTCTCTGCCCCCAGGGAAAAGTCCCACTCGTGGTTGAGCACGGGCTGGTTCACCATGGTGATCGCGGTGGAGTTGTGTGACCATGTGCACGTCTATGGCATGGTCCCCCCCGACTACTGCAGGTGAGCCCCTCCAGGACAATGCTAGCCACTGCCATGGGATGGAGCCAGGGGCCCGAAACCTGGGCTGGGGGGCCTTTGAGATTCTCTGTTTGATGGTATTCGGGCTGCTCTGCAGAGATGTCGGCTCCTTAGAGCTGCCTCAGCGCCAACCCCCCCGCCCCCCACACACACACCTCAGCCAGTCCGGAGTTTGTGTATTAATATTAACTGTCATTATTATTATTATTACTATATGCAAAGCCCAAGAGGTGACAGCTGTTCTTGACTGAGTGCTGACCATGCCCCAAGCGTGACCATATTTATTATTCACTCGTCACAGTGATTCTAAGGGATAGGTATGTTATTCTCCCTATTTCATAGATGAGGAAAGTTGTTTTGTGAGTGGTCTCAGGTCTCACAAATAGTAAAGGGTGGGGGTCAAGTTCCAGAGCCCTTACCTCTACCCGGCTTTGCCACCCTCTCAGGGACATGAAAAGATCCACAGCATTAAAAACGAAGTTTGGAAGTCAAAAAACCTAGTCCACCCTATACCCATTTTACAGATGGGGAAACTGAGGCCCAGGGAGGGGCAGGTATTTCCCCACTAAGGTCGTACGGCAGGTCAGGGGCGGGAAAGGGCAAGGGCCCGCCAGTGCCCACCCTGCCCTCACAGACACCTCTGCTCTGCCCCAGCCAGCGGTCCCGCCTGCAGCGCATGCCCTACCACTACTATGAGCCCAAGGGGCCAGACGAGTGTGTCACCTACGTGCAGAATGAGCACAGCCGCAAGGGCAACCACCACCGCTTCATCACCGAGAAGAGGGTCTTTTCGTCCTGGGCCCAGCTGTACGGGATCACCTTCTCCCATCCCTCCTGGACCTAGGCCGCCCTGCCTGTGGGGCCCTCACCAGGGACACCGGAGAAGTGGCTCTTGGCCCAGCCACTCGACCAAGGGCCATCCCCTGGCCCATGAAGGCTGGCTGGAGTGTCTTCTGGCCAATCAGGGCCTCGAAGAGGGTGTGTCCTCCAGCCGGTCAGGGCCTGGGAGATCTCCTGGCCATCAGGGATTTGGGCTTCTGTGTGCTTAATCAGGGGTGTCAGGAAACGTGTCCAATCAGGGTCTGAGCATAGTCAATCAGGGTATTTCTGAGTAATAGGAGGCCAAGGACATGTCCTTTCCCATGAGGCCTTGGTTCAGAGCCTCAGGATGGTCCCCAAATCATTTCCTATTGGACAGTGGGGTCCTGTTCCAAGGACCTGGGAACTTGGTGTTGGCCCCTCACTTCCCGGAGCCAGAAAGAAAGGTTGCGTGAGGAGTGGGAGGTGAATGGAGGTCAGGCTGGGGCAATTGGGGGCTGGAAGGTCCCGGGGGTGGGGGCGGTGTCAGTCTTGGCTCTGCCCTGAGTGGCCTTGGACAATCCCTTGTCCCCCTTTCTGGCATCCTTCTGCCTGTGTCAGGTTCTAACGTGGAGTCTTCGACCCCCTCCCACCTCTCCCACTACTGCCTTGGGTCCGTCCTCCATAACACTGGGCCCCGCCAGCCACTACCCCTTGCTGGGGGTCTCAGCTCCCTAGGGCCTGGGGTCCCCTTCCCCACCTCTTCCTGGAGATGAGGGTATTTTTGTGCAAACTCTCCCCGGTGAGGCCGTCCACCTGTTGGAGGAGCCTTTGGGGCTGAGACAGGGGCGACTCCAGCCCAACTGAGGTTTCAAGCAGCCCCTTTGCCTGCAGCTGCTGGAGTCATCTGAGTCTCCCTCCAGCTGGGCCTG
>NW_005370657.1:1415689-1416432 GCF_000412655.1 Myotis brandtii
GCTGTGTCTCCAGGGTCCTGTCCCCCCTCGTTCTGTATCAGGCACTTTATTGCTGGGCCTCAGCGGGGTGGGTTTGCCCCTTGCTCTTCTGAAGCCTGGAAGGGAAGACCAGAGGGCTTCCTGGAGGAGGCTGCGGAATGGGAGGGGCCAGGTAGAGGAGAAGGAGGCCGGCACAAGCCATTGCACATGGGGTGGGGAGTGGGGGCTGGTGACTCCCCCAGACTTGGTTTTGTAATGATTTGTACAGGAATAAATGCACTTAAGCTCCAGCTCCAGCTCCCGTGTGTCCCCGTCGAGCTGGGCTCTCTGGCCCTGGGCTCTGGGCCGCCTTGGGACAGGGCCCAGGCCCTCCAGGTGGGGAGCTCACCCACAAGCAGGACAGCCAGCTTTTTCAGCTGGCCAGTGAGTCATGCACTTTGCAGCTGGGGCGGAGAGCTGGCAGCTCAGCGGGTTGGGGAGGTGCGGGTTTCCCAAGCCAAGCCCATCTGGCTTTTTCAGTCCTGCCTCCCCCTGCTTCTGCGACCTTGGGTAAGTCACTTGCCCTCTCCGAGCCCAGTTCCAGGACCACACACTGCTCCAAGGAGCTCAGGCCCTAGGGAGGCCACCCTGGGAGTAAGGGCTCCAAAGACAATGATCTAGGCGTCATGAGAGGGCTTTAGGGTGGGTGACATGCTTCTGAGGACTGGGAGATGAGGAAGAGTCCTGCAGAGTTTGGGGCAAGAGTTTCTGGGGGTGGGGGTGAG
>NW_005370657.1:1417022-1420564 GCF_000412655.1 Myotis brandtii
AGAGGTCATTCTTGCTTGGACAGCAGTGGGACAGGCAGGAGGCTGGGTGGTGGTGGGCGTGTGGGAAGTCATTGCGTGGGGAGCTCAGGCCCTGCGTGGGGATGGAGAAGTGGAACACGGCGCACTCTGGCTCCGTGCAGAGGCTTCTGGGGATCTGCCCGCCCTCGGGTGGGCATGAAGGGAGACCCAGCAGTGCCTCAAGAGAAGGTGGGTTGCTTGGGGTGGACCCTCCGAAAGTTCGGTTTAGCATTGGGAGGTAGGACTTTGGTGAGGGCAAGAGGTCTGGGGCCTAGTCCTCAATTCCACGAACTCATCCCCTCGGAGGGCCCCCCCCCCACAAATATACTCATTGTCAAAGTTATGTTCCTGAGCCCACCTCATCACCGTCCTGTTTTGCTCTGAACCCTTCACCTGCTCCCCGCTGTGGCCAAGACAAAGCCACTTCCACTTCCTCAGCTGAGGTTCAGAGCCCCGCTGCACTCCTGTGTCTCCCCCTCAGCCCTGTGATCCCCTCCCCTGCTTGGCCTCATCTCCCACCAGCTGCAAACCCAGCAGGTGCTTCCCGGAGGGGCCACTCCCGCTGCTTCCTGCAGATGCTCAGCAGCCCAGCCAGGCCCCCCTGCGCAGCCCCTCACCTCCCTGTGACACTCAGAGTGAGGCCGACCCAGCTTTATCCCCCGATGCTGGCTCATTTTCTAGCCTGGGAGTTCTTTCTTTAACCAGAATATTTTTAAAGTTTTTAAAAATTGGTTTTATTTTATATGGTTATATTTTTAGGGTGTTTTTTTAATGTTATAACTTTAGCCATACAAATGATATACGATAAAAAGGGAGGGCATCGCCCAATCCTGTTCCCTGTTAACAGGCTAGGGCAGTGGTTCTCAACCTTCCTAATGCCGCGACCCTTTAATACAGTTCCTCATGTTGTGGTGACCCCCAACCATAAAATTATTTTCGTTGCTACTTCATAACTGTAATTTTGCTACTGTTATGAATCATAATGTAAATATCTGATATGCAGGATGTATTTAGGCGACCCCTGTGAAAGGGTCGTTCGTCCGCCAAAGGGGTCGAAACCCACAGGTTGAGAACCGCTGGCCTAGGGTATAACCTCCCAGGTGTTTCCTCCATGCGATTTTTTTCTTTCTCTCCCTCCCCCCTCCGCTCCCCTCCCCTCCTTCCCTTTTCCCTTCCATCTTCTCCTTTCTTCATTCCCTCTTTCATCCCTCCCTGCCTCTCTTCCTCTCTCCCACCTTTTTTTCTTTCTTTAGTTTAGAGCGGAGAAAAAAAATCCTGAAGCTTTAATATTCCAGGATTGATAGAAAATCCATAGGTCATATGCAAAAGAAATAATTAAAACAGGTACTTAAAATAGGTTTTTACAATTTTTAAATTTATTTTTTTATTGTGGCAAAAAGCACATAAGATTTACCAGTTAAGCATTTTTAAGAGTGCAGTTCAGTGGGGTTAAGTGTGTGTGCATTGTTAGGAAACAGAACTCTGGGACTTCTTCATCTTGCAGATCTGAAACTCTCTATCCATTGAACGCCAACTCCCACTTCCCCTGCCCCTCAGCCGCAGGGGACCATCCTTCTACTTTCTTTTTCTATGAATTTGATGACGTTAGTACCTCCTGTAAGTGGAGTCATACAGTATCTGTCTTGTTGTGACTGGCTTATTTCACTTAGCATAATATCCTCAAGGTGCATCTGTGTTTAAAGTGTTTTATATATAAAATAACAGATGCTCGTCGTATTAAAAAAAAAAAAAAGCATGGGGAAGCCTTTAAGAAAGTGCACAAGTCCCACCTCCCCCTGGGGCGTCATGTGCACACCCTTCGAGATGCCATCGATGTGATGATAAGAGAGCACACGCCAGAGATGTTAAAGTGCAAAGAAAGAATTTCGAGGAATAGTTCTTCCACACATGACCCTGCATGTGTAGATCGTTGACTGACTTCATCAGTTTGCTTTCCCCAAAGGTGGTGCCATTGTGCACAGCCGCCTACGGCTGTGGGAGGGTCTCTGAACAACTTGGAAGGCAGACCCTCCGACCCAGCACCTGCCCCTCCCACAGCTGGGGAAGCTCAGGTCCCAAGGAGTAAGGAGCTTGTCTGATGTCACAGGCGGCAGAGCTGGGACTAGCTCCCAGCCTCCTGGTGTCTAGGCGGCAGTTGTTGCTAAGAAACTACCCATCTCAAACTGTCTCTCTCTCTCTCTCTCTCTCTCTCTCTCTCGGTAGTTTCACTCTCTTGCTGCAACACCTTTCATGGCTCCCTAGTGCCTACAAGACAAATTCTAAATTTAACACCCCCCCCCCCCCATCTGGGGCTGCTGCTTTCAAGGTTGTGGTGTGGTCCTAGCGGTCAAGTCCCCGAGTTCCGAAGCTGCGTGGTCCTGGTCCCTGCTTCCTTGTTGAGCACCTACAGGTCCGTGTCAGTCTCCACGGATAAACACAAGTTCACCTGCAGGGTGAACTCACTGTCCTCCATGTTTAAGGATTCGCAGACACGGCCCGCGGCCCGTGTTCCCTGCCCGGCACCGGCCCACAGTGAGTGCGCATTATGGGGCGCTGTTCTTATCTCAGGACCACCGTCCCGGTCCCCCATCCGCGGACAGCATTCTGAGTGGCCACATCCTCCGGCTCGCCTCGTTGGGGGTTGCCTGGCAGGGCTGGGGTTTTTATTTTTATTTATTTATTTGTTTATTTATTTATTTTAACATATCTTTATCGATTTCAGAGAGGAAGACAGAGATAGAAACATCAATGATGAGAGAGAATCATTGATTGGCTGCCTCCTGCGCGCCCCCTACTGGGGATCAAGCCTGCAAATCGAACCCAGGAATCTTCAGTCCGCAGGCTGACGCTCTATCCACTGAGCCAAACCGGCTAGGGCAGGGCTAGGGTTTTTAATAATCTACACAACCACCAGCTGGGAGAGGGTTTTGTGGATGGTCTTTGGGGTCCTGGGGAGTTTGCGTCCCAGAGGAGTTCCTGGAACCCCTTCCATTACGGGTGGGCCTTGGCCCAGGGGCCTCGGGGCAGGTCTGAGAAGGGGCTGGGGACTGGCGTGGCCAGCGAAGTCCCAGAATCCATGCCTCAGTCCTCCCTCCCTGATCTGGCCTCTCCCTGCTACCAATTTGCTGTGGGATTTTGTGCAAAGAGCCACTCCTGCCTGGGCCTCAGTTTCCCCCGCTGTCACCTGGGAAGCCAGGTCCCACCCCCTGCAGGGATGTGGGCGCAGTGGGGTGACACGGAATGGAAACCCTCGGGAACAGTCAGTGCGGTGGAGCGCCCTCCGCGTGTGGGGCGCGCAGGGGAGGGCGCCAGTCCTGCTCGGATCTCCCATCAGGGCTCCGCTCTGGTCCGGCCCCCTCCCTTCCCGGCTGCGCTCCCCCCTCCTCCCTCCCTCCTGCGATCACGGAGCTGGCTCCCGGCATGCCGCGCGCTGCTGACAGCCTTATAAATAGTCGCCTTTGCGGGCGGGTGGCTGGCGAGGACGGGCAGGGCACTCACTGGCCCCAGCGCCCACCCGCACCCCC
>NW_005370657.1:1420865-1433187 GCF_000412655.1 Myotis brandtii
GCTGTGCCCTGTGTGTGTCCCTGGCTGTGCCCTGTGTGTGTCCCTGGCTGTGCCCTGCGTGTGTCTGCCTGTCTGCACCCCCCAGACGCTGCTCGGGTGTGCGCGCCGCACTCTGTGCTTCTTTGTGGATGTGTGCGCGTTGCAGCCCTTCCCAGCCTCTTAGACAGTCACCCCTTTGTCCCAGCCCATACCCCTGGGGCCCCAGGTTCCTGTCCTTGGCATGTCCCAGCTGGGGCCCTGGGAGGGGGCTGTGACCTGACTCCCCGCCCCAAGGACCTGGGTGGGGCAGCCTTTGTGATTGGTGGACTGTCCTGTCACATCCCTCTGAGTGCTGGGCACAGGAGGCCCCTGGGTGTTGGCCCCCTGCCCCAGCCTCTGCAAGGGCAGGGCGGCAGCACAGGGGCCTGTCCTGCTCAGCCACCCACTCAGGACTCCGCAGCAGCAGGAGGACCGGGCCTGGGGTGCAGGCCCAGAGAGGGGATACCGCTGCCCAAGGTCACACAGCTGAGTGATGGGGTTGGGATTTGAACCCCAGTTGGTTGCCAGCCACCAAAATGGCTGCTGTTGTTCAAGAGACAGGAGACCTTGGTCTTGCCCTGGACTCGCCTCGCGGCTAAGGTTAAGTCTCTGTCCCTTTGGCCTCCGATCTCCAGACCCCTCGGCAGACCACCCGGTTACATACCGAGTCACTGCGGCCTGATCCAGGGGCCCAATAAGACCTGGGTGCTGAGCCTGTAACCTAACCCTATCCTGACCCCTGACCTCTGCGAGGCCTCCTCATGACCCAAGTTATTTTGGACCAAGGAGGTGGCAGGTTCCAGCAGGACAGTGGGGCTTAGGTTACTGGGAGGGGGTGGGGCAGGATGGGGTCACTGCAGGCTGTTCCTGGCCTAGGGGACCCCCCCCCACCACCAGCTGCTGAGCAGTGTTGGCAGCTACTGCTCTTCCTTCAGCATACTCAGCAGGGAAGAGGCTAACTCAGGCCCCCACAGGCAGCTGCTTAAGGACCTACTGGGTGCTAGGCCCAGAGCAGCAGAAAATGCAGCCCTGGGTTGGAACCTAGCCAGGCCCTGGAGCAGGTCTATCCTCTTCAAGCCTCAGTTCCCTCCCAAGAGGGCCCTGGGGATGGAGTGAGGCCCCCGGCCCTCTGACCAGCCCGGGCCTACAACAGAGCGGTCCAATAGAGTGTGGTGTGTGGTGTGTGGCTGTATGATGCCAGGGGAAGTTCAGAGGAGGTACCTGTCAGTGTAGGAGTGGAGGGTAGAGTCCAGGAAGGCTTCCTGAAGGAGGTGACACCTGAAGTGAGTCCTAAACATGAACACCTCAGGGAAGGGCATTGGGGCATTGGGTGCAACATGAGCTGGGCCTGGCGGTGGGACACGGCCACGGTGGGAGAAGGAGCTCGGTTTAAGCAGCAGCTGATAAAGTGCAGGGATGGGTGGAGGGGGAGAGGCTTTATCTTGGGAGCTGAGTGGCCGCACATGGAAGGGTTTTAAGCAGGAGAGTGATGTGGTCTTCAGCTTGTGGGGAAATCCTACAGATGGGCTGGTGGGTATGGAGGTTGGGTTGGCCCCGGCTTGGAACAAAGAAGTGGCCACGAGGACACAGATCAGAGGTTCAGTAGCAAGAGGGTGGGACGTGCTCATGCAGGATGGGGAGGGTGTGAGAGAAAGGCTTCTAGCTGGACACAGCCGGGCTGTCAGAGGCGGCAGGGTCTCCGAAGCTGGCAAGAGCGACCTGGGCTGGCTGGGCAGGATGGAGGGTCCCAGGAAGCCAATAGTGAGAGGGTAGAGTCGGGGTTGGAGGTGAGGTCCCAGGCAGGAGGAATGGTGGCCAAGGGTCAAGAGTCAAAGGTCAAGGCAAGAGTGGCTGTGATGGTTGCAGGTGGCCTTGGGGAGGGCTGGTGGGTGAAGGCCACAGGTGTATAGGCAGCAATTCTGAAGAGACGGACGGGAAGGGGAGGTTGATGTGGAAGTAGTGGGGTCCCAGGAGGGGTTGGGGTTGATTCCATGCTGGGGGGATAAGGGGGCAATGGAGCAAGGTCCTCCAGGGGGTGAGGGGCAGAGGCCACATGGGGGGAGTTGGTCCTGTGTGTGGGGGAGCCTGGGAACCCCTCATTGGAAAATTGCAGGGCTATTCCTATGTGAACGCAGCTTCCTCCCTCCAGACTTCCGTGTCCTCTGAGCATCCTCTTCCAAACCCCTTCAGAGCTGAGGACTCACAGCTCCTGTCCCTCCTCCCCCTCCTGGCAGCTCTCCCCGCCCTCCGCCCTGGGGAGCGTTGTCAAGGTGCCTGGAGAGGACCCCGCCCTGTTTTCTGGGACTTGGGAGAGCAGCTCGCAGTGACTGGTGGGGCGGGAGGGGGCTGCTGCCCTTGGCAGGTGAGGCAATGGAAGCACAAGGAAGAAAGATGACTTTCCCAAGGTCACCCAGCCTCCTGGGCCTTCCGGCCCCCAGCGGCCCTCTCCGAGGGCAAGCCAGGCTGGCACACCTGCGGCTGTGGCTGTGGCTGGAGGGAGCGCTCGCTCACCAGCCCCACCCGCGCCTTATCTTGCAGAGCGCTGACTCCACTCCCGGGACCTCGGCAGGATGGAAGGTACGGAGGCTCCTCTCCCCTGCTCTCTGCCTGCACCTCAGTCTGCCCACCTGCTAAGGGGGTGCACTTTGGGGAGACACTCTGGAGGGGTTGGAGGCGGCTCTGGGGCTGCCAGACCGGGCTTGCCTGGGAGCTCCCACACCCGCCTCGGGCCTCTCATGGGATGTGCCAGCTTCAAGATTAATTTTAGAAGCAACGGGGCCTCCTGGGCTCCCGAGGACCCCACAGCTCACCTCCTACGCTGGTATTTTTAGAGCTGAATCCCTGCCTCTTTCAGGAGAGGGCGGGCACTGCTGAGGGGAGGCCTGCCTGTGGAGAGGCCCCAAGGGTGCAAATGCCCCTGTCAGGGACGGAGTTGCCCCATTGTCCAGGGGGTGGCTCTTGGGCCCTCCAGGCTCCTATGGGCCCGCCTAGAAGGAGTCATGGGCTGAGAGCCCAGCTGGCCTGTCTCCTGGCAGCACCATCCGTCCCATCCCTGGCTTTGAGCCTGGGCCTGGGCAGTTCTTAAAGGAGCCCAGCCAGCCAAGGGTGCAAATGCCCCTGTCAGGGACAGAGTTGCCCCATTGTCCAGGGGGTGGCTCTTGGGCCCTCCAGGCTCCTATGGGCCCGCCTAGAAGGAGTCATGGGCTGAGAGCCCAGCTGGCCTGTCTCCTGGCAGCACCATCCGTCCCATCCCTGGCTTTGAGCCTGGGCCTGGGCAGTTCTTAAAGGAGCCCAGCCAGCCTGGCTGCGGCTGCCTGAAACCAGTGGTCACCCGTCCACCCCTGGGGCTCTGAACGTCAGCTGCCACTGGACTGTGCCCTCCCCCCCACACACCCAGGCTTGTGCCCGTCACACGGCGGGCAGCTGGCGGGAAGCCACGAGAGAAGTTCTGACAGCTCCTGGCCCAGGGCTGGGAAGCCCTGGGAGCTTTGAGCTCACCTCCCATTGGACTGGGGAGAGGGGGGCAGAAAGGGGAGGGACCTCTCTCTCCGGCCTCTCAGCCAGTCCTGCTCCGGGGAAGGGAAGGCAGCAGCCTGGGAAGGGGCAGCTTCCAGTCCGGGTTTTGGCAGCCCAAGAGCGGGCCCTGCCTCTTCAGGCCTCAGTTTCCCTCTGTGGGTGGGGCTGTGGGGCTGCTGAGTCCTCAGGGCGGTGAGGCAGAGGTTGAAATGGAAGCTGGCCTCCCCTTTGGGCAAGGGTTCCATATGCCCACCACAGCCCTCTTCCCCGGCAACTGTCTCCAGGGCAACATATGTTGTGGTTGCCAACTCCGCACTCACACCGCCCAGGGAAGGCGGGCGATGGGCAGGCCAGGGCCTGGGAGGGGAAGGGCAGGGGACACAGCGGAACGGATCCATGGGTGGCTGCTGCTCCTCGGGAAACCTCCGCAGCGAGGAAGACTCTAAGGCTAGAGGTGACCCGCAGCTGCCGCCCAGCCTCCCACAGGGACGGGGGTGACTCGAGCCCCTCAGGGTCGCTCTTACGGCCTCTGCCTGTGGCCACCGGGCCTTTGCCTCTGCTGGTCCCTCTGCCTGGACCGCCCTCTCTCCCCCGGCCTGTCCCAGTCTCTGAGCTCTCCTCGCCATCAGCACCCACGCTGGGCTGTGACCTGTCTGCCTCCCTGACAGGAGGGTGAGCTGCCTGTCCCTCTGCCTCAGGCCCCGCACAGGCCTGGGATCAGAGGTGCTGCCCACCACGTGCCGTGCGAGTGACTGAGCTCTCCCCCCTTTCTCTCCCACAGAGAAGCTGAAGAAAACCAAGATCATCTTCGTGGTGGGTGAGTCCAGGGCAGGCGGGCGAGGCACTAGCAGGGGGGTCTGTGCAGGCCCTGGTGGGAGCCGGGCCGGGAATGCGCCCTGGGCTCTGTCCTTCCTTCGATGGGTGACCCGGGCCCACCCTGTCCCCGCGGAGGACCCGTTTCTCAGGGCTTCTGCACGGGTGGGCGCTTGCAGGCGGGCCTGGCTCGGGGAAGGGCACCCAGTGTGAGAAGATTGTCCAGAAGTACGGCTACACCCACCTGTCCACCGGGGACCTCCTTCGGGCCGAGGTCAGCTCGGGCTCGGCCAGGGGCAAGATGCTGTCGGAAATCATGGAGAAGGGGCAGCTGGTGCCGCTGGTGAGTGGGCCCCAGTGAGGCGGGGGCGGGGGTGATGGTGGCCCTGAGTGGACGGCAGCCAGCAAAGCCCATGACACGCTGGCGAAGCTGGCCATGACCTTCCCTGGCTCTGAACCCTTTTGTGGGTCCCCATTGCCCTTGGCACAGAATTTCTTCCCGAAGCCTCCAGGACTCTGACCTGCTGACCCCTCCACCCTCCCACCAGCCCGGCCTTTCTGCCCCTCAAACTCATCGCACTCCTTCCTGCCTGGAATGGTTTTCCTCCTCAGCTTTCAGACCTGGTTCATCCGGTTTGGGCTCAGACCCCCTAACACTCCAGTAGCCCCTTTCTCTGCCCACAAGCTGTGTCATGCCTGGAAGTTGATAACTGGCGTTTCCTGAGGGCAGGGAAGGCCTGCTGTGTTCACCGCTGTGTCCTCTGGGCCCAGCTGAACGCAGGACCTGAGCCATCCATCGCCTCCCCATGGTTCAGGGAGGCCTGAGGGGGCTGGTTTGGGAGCTGTCCGCGCAGGGGGCGTTTCAGCTGTGGGGCAGCGCACCCCAGAGGAGGGTGGGGAAGTGGGGCTCACGGCCGCTCCTCCTTCTGCTGTGCCCGCAGGAGACAGTGTTGGACATGCTCCGAGACGCCATGATGGCCAAGGTGGAGACTTCCAAAGGCTTCCTGATCGATGGCTACCCTCGGGAGGTGCAGCAGGGCGAAGAGTTTGAGCAGCGGGTAAGGCACAACCTGGTGCAGGGGTCCTCAAACTACGGCCCGCGGGCCACATGCAAATACAAATATTGTATTTGTTCCCGTTTTGTTTTTTTACTTCAAAATAAGGTATGTGCAGTGTGCATAGGAATTTGTTCATAGTTTTTTTTTAAAACTATAGTCCGGCCCTCCAACGGTCTGAGGGACAGTGAACTGGCCCCCTGTTTAAAAAGTTTGAGGACCCCTGACCTGGTGGATTGTCTTCAGGATCCATGACAGGGGCAGTCAGGCAGAGGCTGCTATGATGGAGGGAGGGAGAGAGGGAGGGAGGGAGGGAGAGAGAGAGAGAGAGAGGGGAGAGATTGATTGTGGGTGATGGGAGCTGGGGAAGGAGGGAACCAGGGAAGTGCTTTCTGGGATTCTGTCTAGAAATCCAGAAGAAAGAGTCTAGAAGAATGGGAAGCACCAGGCTGAGAAGGCCAGGCTCAGGTCCCAGCTCAGCTGCTCAAGGCCTTGGGCTGTCATTCTGCCTCTGTGAACCTCAGTGTTCCCATCTGCAAAATGGGGATAGACGGGGCCCAGCTGCCTTGTGGGGCAGCATGAGGATTAGAGAGAATGTACTCTTCAGTGTAAGCACATGGTGGGAGGGGCAGGGAGTAGCATGGACAGGGCTGGAAGAGTCAGGCTCGTGTAGAGAGAACAGAGCTGTTGGGAGAGGGCAACTGGGGATGATGTGGGAGAGGGAGGCTCAGGCCTGGCTGGAGGCTTCGGATGCCCCGGGGGGAGAGTCCAGTCTCCTTCCAGGGGCCACCGGGAGTCTGGCTGGAGAGAGTGGGCCTTGAGGATGATGCCTTTGAGCTGCCTGGAATGAGTGCCCACCGGAAAACTTTCCACAGGGCAAGAGCATCTTGCCCAAACACACACATGTACAGGCATGTGCATGCACACACAGGCACACAAACACATAGGCACACATGTGTGCAGGAAGCCACAGGCATATGCACCCATGCACACAGGCCTGTGTACATGTGCACACATCTGGCAGTGTACACACATGCACCTCAGGCAATGCATATACACAGACTCAGTGCACCTATACACAGAGATGCACACACATGCACACACATGGGCACACACATATACACACATACACCCATATCTCTTGGTGTTATACGCCATATGGGGGAAGCAGAGGCGCTGTAAGTGCCAAGGAGGGAGAGGTCATTAAGGGGACTTGGGGGCGCTTCTTGGCAGAGGACTCCTTCCAGGCCTTGCAAGGAGGACTGGGCATCCCAGTGGGCTGGGGGCAGGACCAGACCCTCATCCCCACTCCCCAACTCTGTGAGACAGGGGCCATCTTTAGGCTTCCATAGCTTTGAGCCACATCCAGAGGCAGGATATTGTATTTCCTGCCCTCTAACTGGCTGCAAGACCTCAGGGAAGTGTCTACCCTGATCTGGGCCTCAGTTTCCCTATCTGTGAAATGGGGGTTGGCTGGGCTTCCTTCAAAGACTGGGAGGCCATGGACCTAGGCACCAGCTGTGTGACGTCACCTCTGGCCCTCAAAGCCCCGTCTGGAAGATGGGGTTAGTGAAAGTTCTCATCCCTCCTGGGGCTGTTGTGGGTGTTGGCGTGGGCGCCTGGCCCTGCCCAGCACCTGGTGTTTTTGACTCTGGGCACCAGGGGGCGCCAGGTCCTCACCAAAGGAAGATGGTGAACCTTATTTCTTCGTGCCCTTCCCAGTCTTCCTGTGATGAAACACTCATCCCAGTGACAGTGACATTGTTCAGAGCCTCCCAGAGCTCAGTGGCCCCTCACCCCTTCCCTTAGCCCTGGTTCCTCTGTCAAGTCCCAGTCCAGGCCTGCTGGGGTGAGACAGCCCATTGCGCTCGGGCCTCGGGCCAGGCTGGGAGAGGGATGTTAAGTAAACAACCAGAGGCCCTCCCAGAGGTGCTGAGGGCAGAAGTAAAGGGCCTGGAAGAGCCTGTCCCAGGGGGCGGGGCTGGCGGGGTGGCATCTGGGGGGGCTGCGCCAGAGGAATGAGATTTTAGGTGAAATCTGGAGGTGAGCACTTGGCATGGAGGGAAGAGGTTCCTGGGAGGTTCCTGGCAAGAGCAAAGGCCTGGCACACGAGGAGGGTGATGAGAGCCGGCCTAGACTCCAGTCAGCAAGAGAGCAAAGGAGTGAGCAGCAAGCGATGAGGAGGGGGCACAGGGCCCAACGGCGCAGGCCCTCTAGGCCAGGGAAGGACTTTGCATTTTCTCCCCAGGGCACTGGGGGGCCACGGAGGAGGTTTGAGCAGGGGGATGGCAGGGCAGGTTGGTTTTGGGAGGGTCTGTCAGGCTGTCCTGAATGTCCGAGTGGATCTCAAGTGGGGCCCCCCGAAGTGGGAAGATGGGCAGGAGGTGGCCTCGGGGTGGGCAGGAAAGGGGCCCCTGTGACTGGTGCCCCGCCCACAGATCGGACAGCCCACCCTGCTGCTGTATGTGGACGCAGGCCCCGAGACCATGACCCAGCGGCTCCTGAAGCGTGGAGAGACCAGTGGGCGTGTGGACGACAACGAGGAGACCATCAAGAAGCGGCTGGATACCTACTACCAGGCCACGGAACCCGTCATCGCCTTCTATGAGAAACGGGGCATCGTGCGCAAGGTGCGCCCCCTGCAGGCCGAGGGAGCAGGAAACCTGGGTTGTTTTCCTGGCTGGGCCTCCAATTGCTGGGACCTCGGGCCAGCCGTCCTCCCTGGGCCGTGGCTTCCCCACTGGTTTGATGAGGGGCTGCTGCCCACGGCGGCTGGACTCCCGACCCAGGCCGGGCCTCCGGGGGTGGGGCCTGCCACGATGGGGCCCGCCCAGCCCACGGCGTCTCCGCTCACCACCAGTCTCCCTGCAGGTCAATGCCGAAGGCTCCGTGGACAGCGTCTTCTCCCAGGTCTGCACCCACCTGGATGCCCTCAAGTAGCAACACGGGCCTGGAGCCCCTTCCCCAGCTCAGAGCCCAGCCCCACCCCTGTCCTGACTCAGGAGTCCTGGCCTGAGCTCAGCGCCTCCACCCTGCCCGGCGGGAGCACAGACAGAGGAAGCCACTTTATCCTGTTTTCACGGACAGCTGAGCACTAAAGGAATTTCCGAGGACATTCGGTTTTACTCCTTTTTCTTCGCTTCCACTGGGGTTGATTTATGTGGGATGGCTGCCCGGCCTTGAGTCCCCAGCCCCTCTTCCTCCCCAGCCCCTCGGTCCCCCTCAGCCCCCCTCAGCCAGCTGCCCCTCCCTAGCTCTGGTGGAAGGCCCAGGACTCTTCTTACGTAGGGCATGCCGGGCCCAGGCTATGCCAGGCCTGGGGGTCCAGGGTGACCGAGGCAGGGTCCTTGCTCTCCGGGACGCGTGGTCAGGCAGAGCTGGGTCATCCTTGCTGTGTGGCCGTGGCCCTGACCCCTCATCTGTCTGAGCCTGTGTTCTGTGCCTAACTCCTGCTGGAGACTGAGCTGTTGCATGCAGCCAGGTCATGGGCTGAGGGAGTTTTCCTGGGCAGCGGGAGGTGGGGGGTGCTCCCTGGTAGTGGTTGTGACACAGAGTAGCCGGCCAAGTGGGCAGTGAATTGGCCTCCTTGATGCGAGAAGGCCTGAGGCCTGCGGGCTGGACCTGAGGGTCATGGTCACTAGCACCTCCCTGAGGAGGTGAGATCTGAAGGGCTCCCACCGTGTGGCCCCAGGCAGGTCACAACCTGTCCTTTCTAAGCTGCTTCAGAATGCAAATTAGGCTCATTGCCCCGCCCCCAGGTTAGGAAGAGAACACACTGAGCCAAGGGTGTAGACCAGCCGTGGGCAAACTACAGCTGCGGGCCTGAAATGAATAAAACTAAAAAAAAAAAAAAGACTGTACCCTTTTATGTAATGATGTTTACTTTGAATTTATATTAGTTCACACAAACACTCCATCCATGCTTTTGTTCTGGCCCTCCGGTCCAGTTTAAGAACCCATTGTGGCCCTCGAGTCAAAAAGTTTGCCCACCCCTGGTGTAGACTTAGTTACCAGGCCTGTGGGAGCCCGAGACCAGGGCAGCCTCAGGGACATGCCAGGCCCCGGTGCTGTGGGGGGGCCCCAGGACCCCCCGGGGAGAAGCATCCTCCCTTTTCTATTCTCTCATTCTGACCTCGTCTTGGAGAACGGCTCCACTCGGGTGCTCAGGGTCCTTACCGCCTGGCCCAGCCTGGAGGCTCCTGAAAGCGGAGAGAGCCCGCGGCGGGCACACCTGGAGGAATGAAACCCCCTGCGGGCTGGGCTGCCTGTGCCAGCAAGTGTGGCTGGTTTCCCGTTTACATTAGTTATTTAAAGTTTCCTTTAAAATAAACGTATTTAAGTTCTAAAAGGTGGGTCTATTGGAAGAAGAACACGAAATAAGTAAATGGTAATACAGGGGAGAGAGAAGGCAGGCAGCCTGCGGGGTGAGTCGTCCCGTCTGGGTGGGGTGCGGGTGAGGCCTCCGCAGCTGCTCTCTCTGTTCCCCATGCTGGCCCGGGTGTGCAGGAAGCCCCAGCTCGGTAACCTCCCACCTGGGGGGTCCATGTCACATCTGTCAAACTGGGCCCCCCTCCCACCCACACACACACACACTCACACACGCTCCCACTCACAGGCACGCGCCCCTTCATCCCGGGGCCGTCTGAGGATCCACGTGCAGGTGAGTGGAAAACAAGCCAGAGACGATAAGGGGCTAGGGAAATCCACCCTCAAAATCATCATCTTTATGACAGCTTCCTGAACTCAGGTGTGTCCCAAGGGATGAAAACCTAGGCTCACCCAAATTCTTCACAGAATCACTTTGTTCACTTAAAAAAAAGCCTGGAAAACTTAAAGAAAACAAACAAAAACTTTAAAAGTTCCAGTAACCGTTACCCAATCGTTGCCGTTAACCTTCCTTGGAGCGTTTCCTTCATGGAAGTTCCTTCGGCAGCGATCCGGCACCTGCCCTGGCGGGACACTGCTGTGACGCCCGGCACCGGGAGGGGACCGTGCTCGAATACGCCATCAGACCTCCGCACCCGCGACCAGTTCTGGGCAGCTCAGTGCCCAGAGCTCAGAGGGGCCCCTGGTGCAGAAGGCTCCTTGACCTGGAGCTCGAGTGGGGCCCTAACAGTACCTAGGAGTTCACTTCACCACGTGGAAGGGCATGGAAGGGCAGAGGGAACAGAGCTGCAGAGCTGCAGAGGCGGAGAGGACCCGCTGAGTGAAGGGAGGCTGAGGCATGAGTGGGGGCTGGAAGGCAGGCTAGAGGGGGTGTCCTAGCTGGAGACAAGCTTGGCGGGTGACAGAAGCCACGCTTGCAGGGCCTTGAATGCCAACCCGGGTATCTAGTCTTTCCCCAAAGCGCATTGGGAGGCTCAGAAAGTTTTGTTTTTTGTGTTTTTAAAAAAATATATATTTTATTGATTTTTTACAGAGAGGAAGGGAGAGGGATAGAGAGTCAGAAACATCGATGGGAGAGAAACATTGATCAGCTGCCTCCTGCACACTCCCCACTGGGGATGTGCCCGCAACCAAGGTACATGCCCTTGACTGGAATCGAACCTGGGACCCTCAGTCCCCAGGCTGACGCTCTATCCACCGAGCCAAACCGGTTAGGGCAGAAAGTTTTGTTTTTAATAAAAATTTTCAAACAAAATTTGAGGAAATAATATAACGAACACCCATATACCATCACCCACATTTAGTAAT
This sequence comes from Myotis brandtii, assembly GCF_000412655.1. Classification (NCBI taxonomy): domain Eukaryota; kingdom Metazoa; phylum Chordata; class Mammalia; order Chiroptera; family Vespertilionidae; genus Myotis; species Myotis brandtii. Next base: position 1,431,962 of record NW_005370657.1, read on the forward strand.
TGTTAACGTTTTCCCATACTTCCTTCACTGCTGGTTTATTGTTGTCAGACTATTTTAAAGTAAGTTACAGATTATGAAAAAAGTTCGTTCCGAAAGTGGGACTTCGGTACGACTAATAAATGAGGACATTTTGCTGTTTAACCACAACTCAGTTTCGATGACACTAGGTTAACACTAATATCATAGGTAATTCTCAGTCCACATGTCATTTCCCCCAAAGTGTGTCTTTGCGAAAACCGGGAGGCAATCCGGGACCACACCTTGCCTCTGTGCCGCCCGTCAAACGTTAACCTCTGACTCACCCCCTCTCTTTATGACATTGACCTGTGACGGGACCGTTGTCCCGCAGAAAATTCCTCCTCCCAGCTTGTGTCTGTGGCTCCCTGTGGTGTCTCTGGACTTGTTCCTCCGTTCCCCGAGTTTCCTGTACGGGCGTCAGACGTTCAGGCTAAGCCTTTGGGACAAGAATACGAGTAGCTGAGGCTCACAAAGGGTTTTAAAACCAGGCGGGACCGTCAGATGGGCCGCATCTGGCTCTAAGTGCACACGAATCCCCACAGGGTCTCGTTAAAAAGCTGCTTCTGATGCAGCGGGTCGGTTTGGGTGGTGAGGCCTGGCTGGGCCGCTGGGCCGAGGCCCACACTGGGCAGCTCAGAGAGGCGGGAGCCGGGGAAGGGGAGGAAGGGTGGGGAGGAGGGGCGCCTCTAAGGTCAGCGTGTGCTCATCCCCTGCTGGTGGGCTGCGAGGTGGGCGGGGTGTCGGATCCGGGACGGGCATGCTGTCATAGTCTTCATGTCTCCAGCCGCACTCCAGGAAATGGCTGTCCCAAGGTGCCGGAACCTTCTAGCCAGCAGAGGGACGGCCGAGCGCCTCTGTGACCTCAGGGTCTCAGAGAGGGAGCGTGCTCCTCGGTAGGCCCTCCGGGGTGGTGGCCTCAGATGCCCCCACTGGACTCTGCCCCTAAGTCTCAGCCCCCGGGGGCCCTGAGGGCCTGGCCGGAGGCGCTGAAGTGGGAGAGGAAGGAAGCGGGGAGCAGAAAAGGCCAAGGCTGTCGCCTCCCAGCCTCCAGAGGGGCCTCGAGTAAACAGGAAGGCCTGGCGGCTCCACGGTGGGGGGGCTTCGGAGGGTGGGGCCAGAGCCCTCCTGGACCTGCACAGCCTGCAGCCTAGAGCACAGGGCCTCCTTCTGGGGCAGCAGACGCAGAGAGGTGGTGTGGCTCCCCCACC
>NW_005370657.1:1433479-1438954 GCF_000412655.1 Myotis brandtii
TCACACAGCGAGGCAGGGGTACGGGGTCAGAGCCCCGCCTGCCTCTCCTGCTTCTGCCCGCCTCCTGGGGTTCGGTGTGGGGTCTCCTGCCATGTTGCCCACCATGGTTCAGAGGGTGCTGGACGGGTCTCACCTTTTGGGGCCTCAGTTTCCCTTCTTATGAACTCAGAGCCCTTACAGCTGACTCAGTTTTGAGACTCCTGGCCCAGTGGCGTTCTCCTGCCTCCGAGGTGGCCTTCAGGGTCCCTCGGACCTTGGGAGTGGGTTCACCAGGCAGGCCCACATCCCCAGGAGGCAGCCGCTGCCGGGCCACCCCCTGGGGAAAGAGCGGGAGACTGTGCGGGGCTTTGCTCCTCTAGAACAGAGTCTGGTGGGACCACCGACTCCTGTGAGCTCCCTATCCCTGTGGGGAGTCATTCCCCCTCTTCAGAGACCCTGTCCCTGGTCTCAGGGGCCCCCAACACCCACACCTGGGGACTCAGAACCACAGCCTATGTCACCTCAAGCTGTGCAGCCCAGTGGTTAAGGCGTTCATTTATCGCATAAACATATGGAATGCCTACCAGGGGTCAGGCACTATTCCAAGCAATGGGCCTTTGGAGCTTCTGGGGGGGGGGGGGGAGAGAGAGAGAGAGAGAGAGAGAATAAACAATATATAGTATGTGAGAGGGTGATCTGGGCCATTTGTGGAGGAGGGAGAGGGCTATTTAAAATTCCGTGTTTATGCCCTAACCAGTTTGGCTCAGTAGATAGAGCATCGGCCTGCGGACTGAAGGGTCCCAGGTTCGATTCTGGTCAAGGGCATGTACCTTGGTTGCAGGCACATCCCCAGTAGGGGGTGTGCAGGAGGCAGCTGATCGATGTTTCTAATTCTCTATCCCTCTCCCTTCCTCTCTGTAAAAAATCAATAAAACATAAATACATAAACAAACAAACAAATAAATAAAATAAAATTCCGTGTTCAGGGAAGTCCTTACTGACCATGTGACATTTGATCTGCAACTTAAAGGGTGAGGAGCAAGCCCTGTGGTTATCTAGGGGGAGAGCATTTCAGGAAAAGGGAACAGCAAGTGCAAAGGCCCGGAGGTGGACGTGTGCTTGGCACATTCAAGGAACAGCAAGGAGGCCGTGGCTGCGGTCGTGGGAGCAAGGGGGTCAAAGCACAGGGTGAGGTTGGTGAAGGGGGGAGGGAGCCTGGCTTCTATGCTGAGAAGTTGCCTGCACAGGGCGCTGAGTGAGAAGGGATGGGAATTTAGGGGAGCCGCCCACAGGATTTGCTTGTGGGTCAGATGAGGGGTGTGCGAGAGAGAGTCAAGGTCACCTCACCCTCAAGGCTTGAGCCACAGAGGAGGGGGCTGTCAGTGTCTGAGATGACGGACCGAGGCAGGAGCAGTTGGCGGAGAAGGAGTAGAGCCCAGAGCCCAGTTTTGGACGCGTGGAGTCTGAGCTGCTCACTACACATCCAGGAGCCAGGAGCCCGGGGAGAGTCCTGGCTGGAGCGTTGTATCTGGAATATAAAGTTGGGAGCCGTCAGTAAATAAAGGGAGTTAAAGCCACTTGGATGAGGCACCCCGAGCAGCACTTCTCGGACGGACGTTGACGTACTACCAATGCCCTGGAGGTCTGGCTAAGACGCAGGTTCTGGGCCCGAGGCCTGGGCAGGCCCGGAGAGAAGCTGCCGAGACCACACTTTGAAGACCACGGTCTCAGGCATTGCATTGTACGGCCAGGGCCTAAGGGCGGGTAATGAACTCCACAGAGGGGCTGGTGCTCAGGATGGAGAGAAAATGGAACAGGACGGGTTCATATCACAAGGGTATCCACTGGTTCACAAAACCTTGTTTCGGTTATTTGAGCCTGAGTCCCGGGGACGCGATGTTGTCATGGTCACAAAGCTCTGAGAAAACCTGACTTGGGGGTGAAGGTAGCAGAGACGGGGGGAGGCCCAGGAGCCAAGCGTGAGAGGATGAGGAGGAACCGGTGAGGAGGCAAATCAGGCGACCCGGGAGGTGGAATGGAAACCAGGACAGAATGTTCTAGAAGCCAAAGGAGGAAAGAGACCTGGATTTGAACGATCCTCTGCTTCTCCCCAGCCCTGTTGCCATGCCCATCGGAGCCTCAGTTTCCCCCCTTGTGAAGTGGGGACATGACAGTCCCAGCTCGTTGAGGTGGCTGTGAGGTGGCACTTGGCATGGGGCTGGGCAAGCGTGTGAATGGGGGAGGGACTCCCGTTCTGGTCCGGGGTTTGAGCTCCTCCAGCCCAGCAGGCTGCCCTCCCACTGTGCAGATGAAGAAACTGAGACCCGAGGCCACTCAGGGCAGAGCCGGGAGACCCTGACTCCCAGCCAATGCTCTTTCCTCGGCCCCACGTTCCGCCTGCCCGTGTGGGTCTGACCCTGCGGTGCTCTCGGCCCTGGCTCCTGGCCTGTGCTGGAGCCGGACAGCCGCCTGGGGGGTCCCTGGGGGCCGCCTAAAATTCCTCCCGTGGCCAGTGGCCAGGGTGGACGTGCTCCGCGCCTTCCTGCAGCCCTGGCCTTCCTGGCCAGCGAGGGGGAGGAAGAGGCAAATTAGTGCACCTGCCCGCTGTGGGGTCCAGGCCCAGGGCCCTGGCCACCGGCCACATGTCTCTCTGGCGTGTGGGTAGGCGGCACCTGAAAGCATCTGATGGCGGGAGCCCCGCAGGAAACAGATGGCACGCTCCACTGGGATCGGGAGGGTTCGATGTGGGGTCTGTTTACACAGGTGCGGGCCGGGGGTGGGGAAGCCCCAGGGACAGTGCTGAGTCCCCGGCTGGCAGCGGTGGGGCCGTGGCCAGGCTCAGCCGGAGGGGCCACGTGGAGAGGGCTGGTCAGGGCCATGGCCTTCGGTGCCCCTGCAGGGAAGGAGCCAGAGGAATGAATCCTCCTCCTCTCCCTCCTTCCCCTCTGATCTGTGCAGGGTGAGGGGGACTGGGAGAGGTAGATGCGTCCATCTGGGGAGAGAGTGCATCCGGGTGGTAACTTCCTCAAGGTCTGTCCCCAACTGTGAGACCAAGTGACCATCAAGCTTTCCGGGGACAGGCGATCCAGGCTGGGAACTGGCCCCTTCACTGGGGAACAGGAGCAAGGCCTGCCTCTCGGTGCCTCCGCTTCCCTAGGCCTCCATGGGCCCCAGCTCTGCCTGGCCTTTCAGGACACCTCATGCTTTCAATAACGCTGGGCTCTGTGGTGGGAACACAGCTCTGCAGGGGCATCAAAGCAGAGAGGCTCACATAGCACGACCCCACCCAGGCCGGGGGTGGTGTGGGTGGCTTCCTCTCCACCCCTGGGACCCCGATCTTCTCCTTCCTCCTCGGGGTCTCTGGGGGCAGCTCCAGGCTCTCCTGCGGCTCCTGTAGATGTTCTCTCCCTGGCCCTTTCCTACAAGTTCATGGGCATGTCCATCTGCAGCCTCTCCTCCTCGCGAGAGAACTCAATGGGCCTTGTTCACAACATGGGTGGGGATGGGCTGTGCAGGGTGGAGGGAAGGGGAGGGCGGAGGTGGGAGAAGAGCTTCCTATGGGATCCCTGTTTCGGCCCCAGGTGCCCTGACTCCCACTCTGGACAACAATCCCCCTCATCCTGTGACACCCACAGCCCTGGCGAACTCTGTCCTCATGGGCAGCACAGGGTGTGGGAGCGGGGGGAGGGCAGAGAAGGAGATGAGCCTGGAGAAGGCAGCCCTGGGGTCTCTACTCTCCACCCCAGGGGTCTCTCACTTTTCAGGGAGCCGTGGGTTCCTCCTGTGAATGGTGTAATGGCCCCGGCCCCCAGGGTGGCAGTGAGGATTCAGAGCTGATAAGGTGAACGCCTAGGGCGGGCCTGGTGCACAGGGAGCGGTCAGCGCCTGGGGCTGGGTTAACTGTCCCCGGTCTGGAGCCTGGGGACACCTCACAGCCACCCCATCGTCCCCCACTGAGACCATCCTCTCCTTGTGGTGCCCCCCTCCCCTCCTGCACCCACAGCAAAGGGCAGAGGACCTGCTACATTCAGGTGACGCCCTCCACCCCATGCTGGCCTTCCCGGCGGGCCGGGCATGGCTGGATCTTGGATCTCCTGTGACCGGGAACTAGCTGGGCGGCTGCAGGGCTGGGCCAGCGAGCCTTCCCCAACTCCCTACCCGAGGAGCCACACCCGCCCTTCCCAGCCTGGGGCAACTGGCGGGGGGGCAGCACACTCCTGCCTGCCCCCCCCAGAGGCCCCCAGGCCTCTGGCCTTCGCTTCCCTCCCTCCCTGGCCCTGGATGTCGCCATCTGTGACTCAGGACAGGTATGACAAGAAGGACCCCCTGGCCCCACCCCCTCTATGGGTCCTGCCAGCACACATCAAGGTTTATTTTCTCAAAGCCCAGCCCGGCAGCACCTTCTGCTCCATGTGTTCCCCTCCATGACCCCCTGTGGCCTCAGGATGAAGTCCTGGCATTCAAGGCCCCCTCCCAAAGCAGGGCCAGAGTCTGCCTCTCCAGCTTCCTGTCCGCACCACACCCCTGCGTGTCCTCCTCACCTCTTTCTTCCACCCCACCCCCACTCACCCAGTCTTTCAAAGGCCGGGCCTAAATGCCACCTCCTCCAGGCAGCCCAGGCCTCCTCCTCTGAGCTCCTTTGGGCCTGACCCTAGGTGCTTCCCATAACTAGCACCACGATGGACACAGAGTTGGCACTTGCTGTTTGCAGAATGAACAAGGGACAGTTCTGGGCTTGTCTCCAGGCGCAGGGAGCACTGCTGAGGAGCACTTCCTGTGTGCCAGGCCCAGGGCTCTGCGACGTAGTGCCCCCACCTCTGGGAATCTCACAATAGCCTGGCGAGGAAGGCACTGTCGCACCCACTTTGCAAACAGGGTGACTGGGGGCTAGGGGGCTTGTTCAGGGTCTCAGAGCTCTGGGAAAGCGGGCAGGATTCTGAACCCGGGGCCATCTGGGTTCAGAAATGCCATTCGAGTGAGCCCTTTCATTTGGGGCTGCCTTTTGTCTCTGAAGGATTTTCCGCCCATGGAGGGGACAGGCACAAAGGGTGAATCTCTGGGCAGCTCCCCAGTTCCCTCTAGGCCTTAAGACCCAGTCCCAGCAGCCATGCCATGCCATGTGCCACGCTGGGCCTCAGTTTCCCGGCCGGAAAAACAAGGAAAGGACAGCCGCTGTCATGCTACGCGTTAAGCCAGCTTTGGTGCCTAATGAGATCTGTTCGAATCCCAGTCCACTGTCTTTCTGGGCCAATTATCTGACTTCATTAGGCCTCTGTTTCCTCATCTGCAAAAAGGGAACGCTGACTTCACGGGGCTGTGAGCTCCACCTGGAGCGCCGTGGCGAGGGCCTGACTCCTGAGAGGTTCCCTCGGTGGGCTATTAGGGTGATTGTTTCCATCTGTCCCGGGGGCTGCCCGCCAGCCCAGGACAGGGTGGGATGGGAGGGTGGGGTGCATGGGGAGACAAGCCTGGAGCCTAGGCCCTCCCACCCCACTG
>NW_005370657.1:1439310-1446806 GCF_000412655.1 Myotis brandtii
CCCACGCCGGCCCCTCCTCCAGCCCGCGGCCCTGCCCCTGGACACCGGATAAGGCCCAGCGAACAGACCCCCGGGTGGACAGCATGGACCGCAGCACGCTCTACCCGGTCGTGGCCCTGCTGCTGGCCGTCTGCAGCCTCAGCCCCACAAGTAGGTGGCCAGGGACCCGAGGTGGGGAGGCCACGCTCGTGCGCAGTGGAGGTGGCCTGGGGGTTGGACAGCCCAAAGCAGATGCCGTAGGGTGACCACCCCTCCCGGCTTGGCAGGAGCAATAACTTCCAGCCCTAAGAGTCTCAGGCGAACGGAAGTGAGTTCTGTCCCTTACCCCTGGTCTCTGGCCTCCGGCCTCCCGGCCTCTCCCCAGGAAGCCCAGCGCGCTGTACAGCCCCCGGGAGTCTCCTGCCCTCTCTGGGCTTACGTCTCCCACCGGAGGACCGCGCGGGAAGGAGGGCGAGAGGCCTCGCGTTTGGATCGGGCTCTGGGCTGTGGTTAGTTCCTGGTGGTGTGATCTTGGGGAGCTACCTCGGGCCTCTGAGCAAAGTGGGGATGGCAACAGACTCACCGGCTGCTGGGAAGTCGGGCGTTGCGGCGATGCCTGTAGTGAGATGGCTCAGCAGGCTGGCTGCTCCGTGCTGTTTTATTGCTGCTGTTTTATGATTAGCCTGCAATCCTCCACCCTCGCCTTTCCTGGGGCTGTGAGCCGCCCCCAGACCCCTTCTGAATGGAGGGCTCTCCCGGCCACTACCCCTGCTCTACTTCCCAAGAAGCCTGCAGGTGGGGGTGCAGTCCCAGATGAGGGTTTCTGGGGGGGGGGGAATCCTTGGCCTGTGGGCTTTTCCAGGGGGTCATGACCTCAGCTGCCTTAAACTCCCCATGAGGGGCCATGGGGAGTCTGCATCCACTTGCTGTGGACACCCCTTCAGCCACCGCGCACCCAGGAACTCCCAAGGATCTGGGGGGCGGTGAGAAGTGGAGCAGCAGCGGCCTCCCCTCCTCGCCTTACCGGATCCACAGCATTTTAGAGTCCCCAGTCCTTGGTCTCTGAAGTTCTTATCGCCGCCCTGGCCGGCGTGGCTCAGTTGGTTGGGCCTTTGTCCCGTGCACGGAAGGGTCATGGGTTTGATTCCCAGTCAGGGCACATGCCCAGGTTGCGGGTTCCATACCCAGTCTCGGTGCCTACGGGAGGCAACTAATCAACTGATTGATGTCTCCCTCCTTTTTCTCTCTCTCTAAAATTAAGAAATATTTCCTCGGGTGAGTATTAAAGTTCTTAGCGATGCCTCACTGAGAGACAGGAACCGGGGAACCGGAGCCTCAGACACTCAGTGACTTAGCAGGGATTTGACCCCAGGCCTGTGGCTCCGTGGAGCTCTTGCTCCCAACCAGGGGGTTACAGCAACCCCTTTGGATACAGCTCCCCGTCAAGATGGCGGACATTATGGCCCCATTTTACAGGACAGTAAGTGGAGGCTGAGGCCCACCAAGCTCACACAGCTGGATAGGGATCCTACTTGAGCTCTCCGGGAGCTGCCCGCCTTCCTCCCGCAGCCCCCACATTCCTGGTTTCATGACTTTCTCTTCCACTTGGTCATCAGAGAAAGATCCCTGCAGATCCTTAGGGCCTGGTTTTATAGGATCCAAGGCAGTGGTGTGATGGCAAATAATTAACAGGGAGGAGGGGTAGGGGCTAGCACTTGTTAACTTCTGTGGTTTAAATGTTCCCACGTGGCTGATTTCCAGCTACCAACTCACCAAACTCAGAGTTGGTCCCAGGTGCCCAGAGGACACCCTTATCTCGTATTTCCATCACAAGCGCCAGATGTAGATAACCTCAAAAGCACAGATAATAGTGAAATGGAGTAAAATAATTAGGAAGTAAGACATTTGATATTTATTGCCTTTTGAAAAAATACAATTTATTTCATTGTAAGCGTATTAAATTTTAATAATGTTTGACAGCCAATGGGAAAATCTCTCGATAATTTATCAGTCTGCTCCTGCGAGCAGGTGCTGGTACCCAGGGTCCCAGGGCATTCCAAACCATCCAGCCCAACTCATGGTCTGGGAAACTGAGGCCCACGGAGGGCAGATGGGGGTCTGGCCAAGGCATGGAACCCAGATCTCCATCCCATTCAGGCTGGAGGGGGTGCAAATGGGTCCAAACCAGGTCCCGCCTTCTGGGGACACAGCTGGGCAGAATTAACTTGTAATAACAACCCAACCTTCAGAACTCAGACCTGGAGAGTTCCCTGCCCGGCTCTATAAAGATGTATAGTGCCCAGGTAGCTCAACAAAAACTGGAGACAGACCAAATGTCCAGCCTGGGCCCCATGAAATGATGATTACGCAGTGGAACAGCCTGCAGCCATTGTCAAGAAAAAGCTAGATCTGTGTCTACACTGCTGTGGATAGGTATCTGGGACCCATGATTCATTTCCTTAAGAATAAGACCGCAATAACGCACAATATACGTAGAGAACCCTGAGGTCCCTGTGATGCTCGCTAGCATCAGGATTTTCACCTTTATGACACACGTTTCTGTTATGTTGGAATTTTTTGTTTTGTTTTGTTTGTTAGTCCTCGCCCTAGGATATTTTTCCATTGATTTTTAGAGAGATAGGAGGGAGGGGGAGAGACTGAGAGAGAAATACATCAATTGGTTGCCTCCTGCACATGTCCTGAGGGGGGCTGAGGATCAAGCCTGCAATCCTGCAACCGAGGTACATACCCTTGACTGGAATCGAACCCGGGACCCTTTAGTCTGTGGGCCAATGCTCTATCCATTGAGCCAAACCGGCTAGAGCTTGATGGAATTTTTTTTAAAGAACACACATGTAGAGATTTTTAAAAGCAATTTAACTATATATTCACTTCCATTTGCTTCTCAAAGGAAATAGATAACGGGGAGAAAAATGTTAGCATGCTGGTGGGTCGCTTACTAGTTTTTCTCTAGCTTTTAAAGGTAATTTTAATACAGGCAGATTAACATTCAGGTGCCTTGTGTACCCCTCCCATGTCCCAGAGGTTTCTATGTTGCATGTGCACTCCATAACCATCCCGTTGTGGTCTGGAATCTTCTCTCCCGTAAATGTGCTTCCCACCGTTGACCTAATAAATTCACTATTGTTGAATATCTAGGTGATTTCCCCTCTGGGGCTAATTATAAATACTACCTCCGTGCACATTTTTGGTACATGCACCTTTTCCTGTATTTTGTAATATTTCACTTGGATAGAGTCCCAGAAGTGAGGGTGCTGGGACTGTTGGCCCATGTTGGGTGGCTGGGATCAAAGGGTGTTTTTCTAAGTGTGGATGAGTGTTCGCTGGAGGACAGGCCAGAGGCTGGACTCAGAGACCCCGGGTGGGGGTCGGGACTCTCTGGAGAGGGGGCTAGTGACACAAGACAGAGACCACACATATCCATGTCTTAGGGGCTGCATTCTGTGGCAGCTCCCCCCTTTTTTTAAAAATATATTTTATTGAGAGGAAGGGAGAGGGATAGAGTTAGAACCGTAGATGAGAGAGAAACATCGATCAGCCGCCTCCTACACACTCCCCACTGGGGATGTGCCCGCAACCAAGGTACATGCCCTTGACTGGAATCAAACCTGGGACCCTTGAGTCCGCAGGCCGACGCTCTATCCACTGAGCAAAACCGGCTAGGGCGGCAGCTCCCCTTTTTGTTTCTTTATATTATTATTATTTAATCCTCGCCTGAGAATATTTTTTTTTTTTAAATTGATTTTAGAGAGGGAGGAAGGGAGAGAGAAAAAAAGCATCGATGTGAGAGAGAAACACGGATCGGTTGCCTCCAGTACAGGTGCAGATGGGGATCGAACCTGCAACCTGGGTATGTGCCCTGAGTGGGAATCAAACCTGTGACCCTTTGGTGCATAGGACGATGCTCTAACCAACGGAGCCACTCTGGCCAGGGTAGACAACTTTCCTTTTGCCAGGAGGAAAGGAGGTTGGGACAGGAACTGTGTGAGCCAGGAGAAGTTAGGTCCCTGGAGCCAGTGGGGGTATGGCCATTAAGACTCTCTCTCACCTCAGCCAGACAGATGGTAACACCAAGACCCAGAGGGAAAGAGAGCCATCTCTCAAGGTCACAGGTGGGTCAGTGCTGGGCCCGCTGAGGACAGGCCTGGTCCATTCGCTCAAGGGCAAGAGGGAGGGAATCACTTCTGTGTCCACAGTGCATCAGGCAGCTCTGTCTGCAGATCCAGTTTACAGATGAGGTCATTGAGGCTCGGGACAAGCGACAGGTTCAGATTTCTTTTTCTTCGTTTTAATATATTTTTATTGATTTCAGGGAGGAAGTGAGAGGAGGAAGGGAGAGGGAGAGAGAGAGAGAAACATCAATGATGAAAGAGAATCATTGGTTGGCTGCCTCCTGCACGCCCCCTACTGGGGATTGAGCCCACAACCCAGGTGTGTGCCCTTGACCAGAACCAAACCGGGGACCCTTCAGTCCGCTGTCCGACGCTCTGTCCGCTGAGCCAAACCGGTTAGGGCGACAGGTCCAGATTTCAACCCCAGACTGTCTGCTCCCAAGCCCGGCTTCTTTTCTCTGCATCTTTTTTGTTTTTTTCTTTTTTCTCTGCATCTTTGAGGGCCTAGTGTGGGGAGAGCTGATTGCCCCGGCTCTGGGCCCTCTCCCCCCAGCTCCAGCCCCAGCCCCAGCTCTGGGCATCAGCCCTGGAGGCTGAGGAGGACCCTCATCCAGGCCTGAGCTGACTTCAGTGCCTGGGATAGGATTGGGGGGAAGAGACAAATATAAGAGCCCACATGGATTCAGTGCTTACTGTATGCCAGCTGCTCTGTTATGAGTACTATCAGACCTTGTCAAGTTCACAAAAGCCCTGGGCCTAACCACCGTACACGCTGCCTCAGGGAAGGTGGCAAGGATCTCTCGTCTCACCCTGGGCACTCGGTCCCTTTCCTGCACCTACAGTGGCCCTCCCACCAAGAGCACAGCTGGATCAGTTCTGATGAGAAGGTTTTCACAGCAGGGTTTTGAAGGATGAGTAGAAGTTGACTAAGGGGTCAAATAAAAGGAAACCATTGATTTGGGAAAGGGCATGACAAAGGCAAAGAACAAAGTCTGTTTGAAGGCAAAGCTCACATCTACCCACTGACTGGGCATAAATAACTGTGACCCCAATCGCCAGTTCCTGCTTAGCACTGTGCACGTATCCTCTTAACCAACATTCTCACCAACCCCGTGAGAACGGCGTTATGATGATCATCCCCATTTTATAGACAATAACACTAAGCCATGGAAAGGAAGCTGGAAGGTAGCGGAATCAGGATTTAAACCTTTGACATCTATCATATCCCTGTACTTTAATATATATATTGATTTCAGAGAGGAAGGGAGAGGGAGAGAGAAAAAAACATCAATGATGAGAGAGAATCATTGACCGGCTGCCTCCTACATGCCCCACACTGGGGATTGAGCCCGCAACCCAGGCATGTGCCCTGACTGGGAATCGAACAGTGACCTCCTGGTTCATACGTCAACACTCAACCACTGAGCCACGCCAGCCAGGCCAGATCCCTGTACTTTTTAACTCCACTTTAGGTTGTGGAATGCGGTCCTGGCTCGTTGGGGAGTTATGAGAAAGATTGGAGAAAGGTGTGTTGAGGCCTTGCTAGTGGCCAGGCCAGGGGAGTGGTTGGACTAAGAGCTGGGGAATCTGTGAGGGTACAATTGGGCCCTGAAAGGAACAAAGGGTAGCTGGGTGACTGAAGAAGAAAAGGGCAGAAAAGACCTGTCATCAAGGGTCTGCCCTGGTTACTCAATAGCCACCGGCCACTTGCCGGGTACAGGCTCTTTACATGGGTTCCTCACCTTGCGGACACACAGCCTGCGAAGTGGGTGCTGGGTGCTGGGTGCTGGAGCCGGGCTGTCCGGGTTCGAATACAGGCCCTGCCACTGAGTAGCTGAGTAAGCTTGCAAATGGAACTGAGGCTCGGCGAAGTCAGGCTTTTGCTCAAGGTGACCGGCTTGTTAAGAGGCAGAGCTGGGATTTGACCCGGGATGATGTACCATTGTCATCTGTGGCCTCCCGAGGTTCTAGGCGTGGCATCTGGAAAGCCCGGGGGTCAGGGAGCACAAATACCCATGGCTGCCGGTCAGGGAGGAGGAGGAAGGGGACAGAGGTGGGAAGGTAGCGCCCCAGTTTCTCACTAGGCGGGCGGTCACCCAGGCCCCCAGTGGCGCCTCCTCCAGCGCAGGTCCCGGGAGGCCCAGGAGTTTCCCTTGGTGCCAGGGGATTGGGAAAGCCCGGGAGCACAAATACCCATGGCTGCCGGTCAGGGAGGAGGAGGAAGGGGACAGAGGTGGGAAGGTAGCGCCCTAGCGCCCCACTAGGCGGGCGGTCACCCAGGCCCCCAGTGGCGCCTCCTCCAGCGCAGGTCCCGGGAGGCCCAGGAGTTTCCCTTGGTGCCAGGGGATTGTTTTCAGCTCTGTCTGGGCCCGCCTCCGGCTCCAGGAGACAGGCCTGGGCGTCACACTCCCTCCTGTCTCCCCATTCTCGTCTGCGGGGTGGGGGCGGCCAGGATTCGAATAGGCCCCAAAATAAATGGGCCTCTTATCTGATCTCCCAGCCTGCACTGTTATCTGATCATTACATAATGGCCGTGCGCTGACGGCATGGAGGAGGTGGAGCAGGCGGCCCCGCAATCGGGCAATCGGCAATCTGGGAGGAACTGGGGTTCCTGGAAGTCTGGGGAGGGGGCAGGGAAAGTCCGAAGGGAAGGAGGAAGGCGCTGTGCTAATCTGCGGACCAGACCCCGGGTCAAATGGGGAGAGGTGGGTCCGAGGCCCAGCCTGGTCAGCCATGTGCAGTGCGGCTCCGGCACCATTAGCCCCCCCGGGCCTCAGTCTCCCCATCTGTACAGGAGGTAACAGCCAAGAAGTGTGTTCAGTGATTGGGAAGGGAGAGGGTGGGGAGCTCTGGGAGGCTTGGTGGGTCACAGGGGGGTGGTGCCAGGGTTGAGGCTCCTGGGATGAGGGAGTTGGCTGGCCTGACTCCCCCATCAGACCCTCCCAGAGTCCCTCACCTGCAGGCGGCCCCCCTAGCCCCCCGCCGGAGAGTCGATTCTCCAGGGTGAAGTCAATCAGGTAAATGTGATAGAAGAGCCAGCAGATGCTCTTTCTCCTGGCGTCCTCCCGGCCTCTCGGATCGTGTTTTCTCTTCTTACTGTCCTTTCACAGACAAGGAAACTGGAGCCCCAAGTGGTGAACTCATTCACCAAAGCCCGTGGCTATTGGGCCTGAGATTCACACCCAGGTCAGCCTGGCTCAGGGGCCTTGCTTTTAACCAAAATGCCGCGTTCTGCAGGCTCCTGGCGTCCCTGGCACAGGGCAGGCCCCGGCAAGGCCCTCATGGTGGCCAGATGTCCTTCCCAAGCCGCTGCAGGCCGGGGGCCACCCATGTCCTCCTCTGACCCCTGGTGGTCCTGAGCCCCCCGCGGCGGGCGGAAAGGTG
>NW_005370657.1:1446875-1450168 GCF_000412655.1 Myotis brandtii
GGGCAGGCCAGGCCGAGCGGCTGATGCAGAAGAAGCCTCCCCACTCCCTGCCCGGAGCTGGCGTCGGCTGGACGGCTGGACGTGCGACCAGTCCCTCCTCGCCCAACTTTGATCTCCAAGAAAACAGGAAGTGAGCGCGACAAGATGGAGACACAAACTTCCAAACAGTCTCCCCTCCTCTGTCCTCCTTCCCTCCCCCGGAGCCCCCCTTCCCCCGGCACATTCCTCAGGACGAGGTGTAGGGGCCTCATTTCCTCTTCCTCCTCTGCCGGGTCGGGGTGAAATTCCATTCCCGTCCCTCAGGACCCACGCTTCCGGGCCGCCCCGTGGCAGGCCCCGCGCCTCCCCTACCCACAGCCGCCTCCCTACCCACAGCTGCCTCCCCTACCCACAGCCGCCCCCCTGCCTCCTCTTCCCCTGGGGCCCGGAGACTCTCGGCTCTCCCTGGCCCAGCTCCTGGCACCCTCGAGGCAAAGAGGGGACGTTCTGTGTTCCGATCTCAGCTCTCGCCTTCCTTCGGAGTGAACAGGACTGCAGGCTGGGGTGCCGAACGCGTGGGCCCCCCGCACAATTAGAGTCGCCAGGTGTAGCAAGTAAAATATAGGGTGCCCCGTGACACTTGAGTTTCAGATAAACAGTGGAAAAATTTTAGGGGAAATACTTCCCATGCAATATTTGGGATATACTCATACTTTAAAAAATTATTTATTTTTTTTTACTTACTCAACTATAACTGGGTGTCCTGCATTTTATCTATCAACCTTACACTTAGGAGCACTGTAACTTCAGGCAAGAGACTTTTCCTTTCTGAGCCTCCGTTTCTTCATCTGTAGAATGGGTATAATGATATCCACCTTGCAGGGTAGCTGTGAAGATGCAATAAAGCCCTTAGTCAACGCCAAGCACCCAGTAGGCATTCAGAAAGTGGGCGGCATCGTCACCACCTTGTTCTTACATGGCCCTCTCTCTGCTTCCCTAACAGGTCTTGCAGAAGCAGTCCATTGTGACCTACAGCCTGTGGACAATGAGGTGACATACATCACAAACCAGGTTCCTAAGGGCTGCGTGGCACACGTCCCCAATGCTACCGTCGAAGTTCACATCCTCTTCTGGCCTGAGATCACACCCAGGTCAGCCTGGCTCAGGGGCCTTGCTTTTAACCAAAATGCCGCGTTCTGCAGGCTCCTGGCGTCCCTGGCACAGGGCAGGCCCCGGCAAGGCCCTCATGGTGGCCAGATGTCCTTCCCAAGCCGCTGCAGGCCGGGGGCCACCCATGTCCTCCTCTGACCCCTGGTGGTCCTGAGCCCCCCGCGGCGGGCGGAAAGGAGCGTCAGAGACTCTCCCCCGCCCGCACCCGAGAACCCGCCTGAGGCCCACCCCTGAGTTCTTCTAAGTCCCTCCGAATAACACGTAATAAGTGTTCACTGTGTTCGGTACTGTGCTAGGCCTACTATGTGCAGGAAGTGAGTTTAAAACCATGACGTATATCAAATCTCCCACGGGCCCATCTGGCAGGGTCTGTTATGAAGCCCATTTTTCAGACGAGGAAACTGAGGCAGGCCTAGAGAGGTGAAGCAACACGTCCAAGGTCAGAGTTCACAGTAGATCCCCAGGGACTCCAAGCCAGGCCGTCACCTGGCTCCCCAGAGGATCTCAGTGTTCAGGCGACGTCTGGCCGCCGGGGCTGGTGACCACACCTGGCCGATGCGGCCTCGGGTCCTGATAGCGATTTGATGGTGTCAGTCAGAGTGAACTTGTGGCCAACTGGCCCCCGAAACTGTTAAGTTGCCCTGCGTTTGTGTGATGATAAGACAGTGCCCAGACCACCAATATCGGGGGGCCTGCTCCCACCGCCCTGCCTGCCATGAGGACTGTGGGGCTCGATAATCCCCAAGCAGCAGATAGTGCCGAACACACGTTATGTGGTTTTCATGGCCATTGTAGTTTTTTTCAAGTTGGTGATGATGTGGAAAACGAGATTGCCCTCTGCAAGTTCACTGTGCTTGTTCTACTGTTCGGGTCTCCGTGCCTCCTCTGGGTGACGGGGACCCCCCTCCCCCCGCCTTAATTAATCCACAGTGAGCCAGAGAAAGGCCACCTGCCAAGCACCCAGGTCTGTGGGAGGCAGACGTGTGGACAGCCAGCCAGGGTCCAGGAGATTGATGCCTCCTTGGTCAGCACAGGGCAGGGGTACCCCCGGTGCTGTGGGGTTAGGGAGGGCTTCCTGGAGGAAGCAACAACAGTAAAGTGGCCAGAAGCTCATGAGAGAAGGAGGCGGAGGGAAGAGCAGAGGATGCAGTGAATGCACAGGCAGGGAAGTGGGCCGAGGCTGTGGTCAGCATGTGATTCGCTGTGGCAGTAGCATATAGTTCGCCTCGGGGCAGGGCTGGGGAGCTGGAACAGGCCCTGTCGTCACATTAAGGAGTTTGGTCTTTATCCTGTGGACAATGACAATCATTGGAGGGTTTGTAGGGAAATGGCAGGGTACCCCTGTAACTCAGGTCATCCGAGAGCTCACGACAACAGAACCTCCCTGACACCCCCGGCCTCTTCCAGAGAGCTGTCCGTGGGACGTCTGGCTTCTGATTCCAGGGGCCGGGCTGCAGGCTCCAGGACTGCCAGGCATGTTCATTGAGGGGTGGGGAGAGAGCTGGGATTCGAGGGTTCGGGGCTCCAGTCCTGGATCCGTCACTGGCCAGCACCTCATTTACTGCCTGACACGCTGAGTGTGTCCTTCTCCCCACTCTCCAATAGACGCACATTTCTTGTGCTCAGGAACGCACCAAAGAGTATCGGGGTGTCGGGATCCGGGCCAGGGCCTGGCATATGCCCAATGGCTGTTGAATGTCTGAGTGAGTGAAGGAATGAGGACATACATGCACTGCTATGTGACCTGATGAAGGGCGTAAGAACATGGGCTCTGGAGCCAGATAGCCTTCGAATTGGACTTTGGCTCCTCCACTTATGACAGCCTGACCTTGGACGGCCTCTCCGGGCCTTGGTTTTCCCACGGGAGATCTGGAGACCCTAGTCCCCCCTCTCAGGGGCCTGTGAGAATCCAAAGGGACAGTGCAGGCCTGCCCAGGGCTGCCCGACACCCGGTGGCCGTGCTTGTTAGTATACCGGCTCCTCTCTGGGCTCTACGTCCCCCCTGTAAATACCTCATGCTGCCAGGCCGGCTGCAGAATATCCTCATGGCAAATCAAAAACTTTCCCCAAAGGTTATTGCTATCAGGCAGCTGAGGCCGGGGCTGTGCATCTACTTTCAGCCTGCTGCAGCCCCTTCCTCTCCC